>NC_058524.1:122674533-122977563 GCF_904849725.1 Hordeum vulgare subsp. vulgare | reverse complement strand
GCCTCCACGTAGTAGTAGGCACCGTCGAGGTAGCAGACATCGACAGGAAACTCCATCTCCTAGGCTCCATCATCTGGTCGCAGCAACGGATCAAGGGGGCAAAGGGGGAGCAAAGCAACAGTGAGTACTCATCCAAAGTACTCGCAAGTCTTATAACAGAACTATACTAAGTATGCATCAGTATCAAAGAAGGAGTTTATATGTGGATTGACTGCATCAATGTGAGAAAAGAGGGAGAAGGCCTAGTCCTATCGAAGACTAGCATCTTCAGGGTCTTGCAGCAATAGACGAGAGTAGACAAGGTAACACAATTAATAGTCATATTGTTGCAACAATATTAATATGAGGTCACGCCCAGAGATCCTCCCTCGACTCCCTGCAAGGAAGCAATCACGGGGCAACTAATTCCAGTTAAGTAACAATTGTAGTTGTATAAGATCAGGGCACAACTCCAAGTCGTCCTGTAACCGTGGACACGGCTATCTGAATAGTTAATTTTCATGCCCGCAGGGGTGCACCAAGTTTCCCGTCACGCTCGATAACACTCTCGTCAGACACACTTTTCTCGGTCATGCGCGACCTTGGAATATCGACACGTCGCAACCCCACCTAAGCTCAGCAGAGAGGCCAGCCCGCCGGTCTAACTCCTAAGCACAAAGGGGTCGTGGGGCCACTTGCCCTCCGCGCTCTTGCACGATGCGAGGGCGACCGATGTCAGTCCTAGCACCCCTTAATACAAGAGCGATGCATCTCGGGACCACTCGGGCGCACGCCACTACATCGCTGCCGTCTGAAGAGCTTCGATTGATACCGCGACGTCGAGTACCCATAATTCTTCCCGCGTAGCTGGTTAGTGCGTAATAAGGCCTTTCGACCAACCCAGATCAAATACCCAAATCCGTTATCATTTTAATTAAGTCATCGACACAAACACGCGGGAATCCACCCACCTAACATCTATTCATCAATGATCCCAGTAACATGGTCAAGTAACTGTGTGGTAGAAACATCAGGGGAATCCGAGGTATCACCCTCGTTGGATTTCAAACGATGTAATTCGTCAAGGTGGACTTAGAGGAATCACCCTCGAGGGTCCCACACTTGAGGGGTTGCATGACTGAAGCATCATCGGGAATGGTGAAAGAGGAATCACCCTCGATAACCATGACCGACTAGCTGTACTACAAAGATATCATCAGGAGTACTTCGAGAGGTGTCACCCTCGGTACCGATAGTATCTGTGTAGTGTTGCAGAACTAAGGGGGTGTAAGTGATGTGTCGGATCTGGCTCGTCGATCAGGGATCGAGACTCGACAATTAAGGTGGGCAACTGGACTACGGGGTCACAAGGGATGACTGCTCCATCTATACTAAATAGTTTAAAGATACAGTATTGAAAGTAGCAGTTCATCAAAATTAGGCTATGCATCATATATAGGAGCTAACTACAACAGTAGCAAAATTCTAATGCAAGCAGTAGGAAGAAAGACATAGGCAATATAGGAATGATCAAAGGGGGGTTTGCTTGCCTTGTTGCTCTGCGGTAAAGGGTTGATCGGCAGGGTCATAGATGTACCCGGGAGCAGCGTCACTCTTGGGGTCTACCGGTAAGAAGAGGGGGGAGAAACAATAAATAACAACAACATGTGCAACACTAAGCATGACATGGCAATATGCAAGCTAGGCATCAGCTAACGCAATAACATCCGTCATAGAGGGGTCGGGAGAATACCAGATGATATTTCCCGGGTCTGTGGCTACTACCGGTCAGACTGAAAACGATGGAAAAGTTCCATGTTTGCTATGCTAGGGACACGTGACACACGAATGGATCACGTATCCTGGTTCGTCTCGTTCTGCCGATCAACTTTCATGTTGAAAATATTTTGATCTGACTTACGATTTATTTAATATTAATTTTTAAAGTTCTATTCCATAGTTAGGAATTAAAAACAGATATGACATCAGCATGATGTCATGCTGACATCAGCAGTTGACTGGTCAACTAACCAGTGGGTCCCATGTGTCATAGACACAAGTTTTTAATTAAGATTAAATATTAATTAATCAGATTAAATAAGTGGGGGACCCACGTGTCATACTCTAATAGGATAATTTAATTATCCTAATTAACAAATTATCTAATCAATTTATTTACTTAATTAACTAATTAATTAAATAATATATCTAATTAATTAATTAATTAATTAAATCACATTTATATTTTTATAATTATCTATTGTATTATTTTATACTAATCCATTTAGGGGGGTTGGGGCCCCCGTGTCATAGATAGTGGGGTGGGGCTGGCCCAAGTGGTTAGTGGCCCATGGCCACACACACACACACACATATACCTAATGTATTTTTTATATACCTGCATACATACATAATAATACATACATACATATCTAATACATACATACATGCACATCTATACATACATACATACATCATACATTCATATTTTTATTTTCTTTTCTCTTATCTCTCAACTCTCTGCTAATCTGTGTGGCACCTCTATCACCTCTCTCAACAGAGAGAAAAGAGGCAACTCCAACTCCACCTACAAGACCTCAACGGTGCCGGAACACGGCGGTGATCGCCGGAACAGAACCATAATGGGGGGGGGGGAGGAGGATAGGTGGCCGGGGCCCGGAGCTCATCGACGTTGCCGGGGAACGGGGCGGCGAGGCTTGGTGGAGCCGTTGAGGAGGAGGACGGGGAATCCGGTGGTGCGGTGCGGTCGCGGAGGAGCTTCGGTGGGGGCGTTGGAGGTGCCGGCGCCGTGGCGGTTCCGGCAGGAGAGGAGGAGGAGCCGAGGAGAAGGGTCCTGCGCGGAGGGCGACGACGGGTGGAGGCGACGAGGGGAGATAGGTGCGAGGTGGAGGCCGGCGGGATCTGGGGAGGCGGCTGTCGCTGGGTGGTGGGGAGCCAGTGGGGTGAGGTGCGAGGGGGTGGATGGGACTTGAGGCAAGGGTGACACGGGACGGGAGGAACGGCCAGGGAGGCTCGGCCGTTGGGGACAGGAGGCGCGTGGGGTGAGGCCGAGTGACGGGAGGATGGGGTGGTGTCGCGCGGTAGGTGGGGGTAGGTGGGGCGAGGGGTTGCCCTCGTCCCTACTAGCGGCGGCGGCAGGAGGAGTGGGACGAGCGGGGGCCGACGCTAGGGTTTCCGTGGGAGAGCTAAATACCCCGAGGGGATGGACCGGTTGTGGGATGGCGAGCTCGGCCAATTTGGCCTAGTTGGGCCAGGGACTTTCTTTTTTCTTTTTCTTTTTTAATTACTTTATTTTATTTATCTATTTTATATATAGCTTCTGTTTTAAATATATAGTGATTATAAATAATCTTTAAAAAGCCACGTTCACTTTTATAATCCATTAGGGAATTTTTAATAACTTCCCCGACATTTTTATTTTAAACATTGTAAAACTTTTCTTGCTCGACTTATTTTTAAACTTTGAATTTTGACTCGGTTTCGAACTAACACGGGATCAATGATATAATTCACGGTGACATGGCATCATTAGTGTGGGATCATTGTAGCTTAATTACATTCATTACTGTAGCAAACGCTGAGGATGTCACACTTCCGCTCAAAAATGGACTCGAAATAAAAATGAAAACGTAAGCGGAAGTGGGGCCGGAAGTAGAGAGCGATAGTACCGCCCAAGCGGTACTACCGCGCTACCCCGAGCGATACTTCCGCTTACCAAGAGACAAGAGCCCGAAGACACTAGACGCACAATCATAAGCACTACATGACCTGGTACCGTAGGGCAGCACTACCGCCCATGGTAGCGGTACTATCGCTTATGATGGTGCACATGATCCTAAGGACAGAGAATAGCTCCAAAGTGCGAGGGAGGAAAGAAGGAGACGAATGTGTACGTGAGAGATTCTCCCAACATTTCCAAATGCGGACCCCCTCTTGATAGTACAGATTATCCTATGTCTCAAGTCCACCAACACTATATCATTCGACGCACTCCGTCTTCTCGTTTAACATGTGAGGGGTAGAACAAACGTCTCGTGCCACCTGATAACCTATGAAAGCTCAAAGCACACGATTAGTCCGCAAAGGTGTTGTCATCAACCAACAAAACTACTTAGGGAAGATTATGCTCTTACAATCTCCCCCTTTTTGGTGGGTTGATGACAAGCATGATTTGCCACTAGGATTTAACAGTAAGGTTAAGCAATCCCAATACCTATAAAATATAGACACACTCCCCCTAGATGTGTGCTCTATTTTAATATGCTTTTGGAATGCAAAGAGGACACACTAGGATCAACACTCCCCCTATATTTTATAGACACGACCATATACTTGCATAATCAGAAGATGGGTAAAGCAAGTAAGAAAGCATATGAGACGTAATAGGATAGAAGGTGTAGCGTATGTCGTACACCATACCTAATTCCACACGAGTCTTGGACAAACATAAACCAAAACAAGTAATAAACGAGTTCACGAGAGAGAGAGGAAACACATGCAGATAGAAACACTCATGACTCATCAAACATATGAAGGCAAATCCCTAACACTCTCCCCCTTTGGCATTGAGACACCAAAAAGGGGCAAAGAGAACTAAAAACGAGACAAGGTGATCGCAAGCCCAAAGAGATCACTCCTCCTACACATCATCCTCTTCATCAGTGGCATCATGTACGTCCTCATCTCACTCAACCCACTCACAATTCTTTTTGACCCATACCTCCTCATCAGTAATCCGGTCCTCAGACCCGTTGTCAATAGTCAGTCCCATCTTCCTCATGATGATCTTGTCACGGCTGCAAGCTTTCTTGGACTCCACATGGGCCTTGTATTGTCCTTTGACTAAAAGCAGAGAAGGTTTTGCATCTTGATCTTTAGCTTGGCTGCCCAAAGATGGAACATGCTTAGATGGAGGAGCATAAGTATCATCAGTGTAGTCTGGCTCAAGCTCATCGTCATAGTCAGTGTGAGCTAGTTCTGGTACCAAGGTGCAATGCCCCAGTTTTCCTTCACACTGAGTTTAACGATACCATGAGACACCATATGATCAGTCACCATGATCTCACCAGGAAACGTAGCAGCCCAGGTATCCTCAATGAGTTTGAACAGATATGGCCCATAGATGGGCACCTTCTAGCTAAGAACCACAGACCGAAGCTCCTTCCACATGATGTGGGAAACATCCAAAGTAGGCTCACGACCTTTCTCCTTGATGCACAGAAGCAGAAGATTCACAAGATAGGAGTGAACCTGATCCTTGTTTCCAACCTGAGGAAACAGGGTGTTGCGGAAGATGCAATGCATAATATCTAGAAAAGGAACAAGCTCAGTGTGAGTACCCTTGGCAATCTGGACTATCCTTAAATAACGAATAAGCGTGTTCTTGTGAATAGGTCTATCCTCGGTGTGTGGCCTTAGTCCAATAGGCTCATCCAGTCCACGATCTTCATAGCCCAAAGAGTTCATGAATGTTTTCCAGTCAGAGCGCAAAACTCTGTCACCGGTCATGCAAGTCAAGCGACATTTCTCATCAGCGTGAAAGTGAACTGTGGCATAAAATTGAGCCACAACCTCGCAATCGAAATCCTTGTTGAAACTGATGATAGGGAGAAGACCCCATTGAGCACACAAAGCCCGGGCTTCAGCAAAGTAGGTAGTATGAGGATTGTTTCTCATGTGCTCCGTGTCGATGGACTTGGCATCAGGCACAAACAGACTGATTCTGTTCTTCCGGATCCCTGTAAGAATGATAGATTGCTCCTTGGTATAGAAGGGATGACCAACCATGTTCTCGTCTCGAGGTTGACGGTGCGGGTTGCCCTTGCAGATCTCCAAAAATTCAGCATTTGTCATCTCATCACGACATTTGGGAGCCTTCTTCTTGCGGACAGTCCGCTTCACCTGTTGCTGAGGTTAATTGGAACTAGCACTCGCCTCTGCAACTTCATATGTACGAAACCGCTTGGAACCACCAGCCTTGCCATGATTCATGCGACGAGGAGGGGCGGAGGCACCATCACCTGGAACTCAGAGAAAAATAGCGGAAAGGGAGAATACATAAGTGAATTCCAAGCAACAAACAAAAGTGCAAGAGACAGAAAGACCTTAGAAAAATATAAACACAAAAAGAGAGGTTCTGGAGTACCAGCGGTAGTACCGTGCTACCGGAGCGGTACTTCCGCTTGCGCGGTAGTATCGGTCACTCAGCAACGGTACTACCGCATGGGCGGTGGAAATGCTTCAGCGGCACGGGAACGGAACAACCGGTGTGTAAAATCTCACACTTTTTGAGACAATCGAGAGTACACTATACAAGGATACAAGCGCCGACCTACTCACGCCTAGATTCCGCTAAAAAATCAGGAGAACACCTCATGCATTGTCCTAGAACAAGATGTAAAAACACAAATCTGATGGGAAAAGAACACGGGCAATACCAGAGTCCATAGCGCAAGGAGGAGAGGGGGAGGAGCCCCTCCGGTCGGAAGAGCGAGGAATGGTCGAGAGAGAGAGATCACTGGGGTTGCGTGTGGGAAGGAGAACGAGAGGGAGGAGGAGAGAATGAGTATGGGGGAAGTTAGAACCCCCCTTCCCATCTCGTAACGAGTTTCCCGAAGCGGTAGTACCGTGGTTATGAGCGGTAGTATCGCTTGCGTGGTAGTACCGGTCATGTCCGAGCGGT
The DNA here is from genome assembly GCF_904849725.1 of Hordeum vulgare subsp. vulgare. Taxonomy (NCBI): domain Eukaryota; kingdom Viridiplantae; phylum Streptophyta; class Magnoliopsida; order Poales; family Poaceae; genus Hordeum; species Hordeum vulgare. Next base: position 122,970,881 of record NC_058524.1, on the reverse strand, counting down.
AGTACCGCTTCTTTCACAGGAACAACCCAGCCCAAACAACGATAAAAATGGCAAAACCCCAAATACTTCAACAAAGACAAAAGGAGAATATACTCCAAGGGAGTAAAGATACACACAAAGGAAGGGAAACAAGACTGGGAATTATGTCGCAAAATGAAGAAGCTCTTAAAAATCAAGTGTCTCACAAGGACGGGGCGGTGGCCGAGGCCACCTATGTTTGAGTCAATAGGTATGGCACCGCGAAGATTTTAACCTTGGGCCCATGACCAAAACTCGTCTTTGAAACACTAGTACCAATCAACATGGTCAAAGTGAAAGACTTGATTGATTTATGCATAATAGGAGGAGGCAGAGTTCATTGAGAGAACAACACTCCCCTTAAATTCGTGCCTACATCTAAACAAGATAGTATGATGAGAGTGGAGTTTCAATCCACATTGCTCAAATCAATGATATTTAGCTCATGCCTTAACCCGTGAAATTTTGCTTCATTCAATGGCTTCATGAAAATATCTGCAAGCTGATCATTAGTATTGAGGTAAATGAGATCAATTTCCCCACGCTTGATATGATCCCAAATTAAGTGGTGATGAATACTAATGTGTTTTGTCTTGCTGTGTTGAACCGGGTTATTGGAGATCAAGATAGCACTTATATTATCACAATAAAGAGGCACTTTATCACATGTGACACCATAATCCTTTAAAGTTTCCCTCATCCAAAGCAACTGAGCACGACGAATTGCAGCAGCGACATACTCGGCCTCGGTGGACGAGAGAGAGAGACAAAGTGTTGTTTCTTCGAAGACCAACTTACCAGAGAGCAACCAGGAAACTGGCAACCTCCGGAAGTTGACTTACTCTCCACACGGTCTACGCCCGATCTGAATCTGAGTATCCTATAAGATCAAATGAAGCACCTTTGGGATACCATAGGCCAAAGTTCGGGGTATGAGCCAAATATCAAAGGATTCGTTTGATAGACACATAGTGAATTTCCTTAGGTGCGGACTGAAATCATGCACAAATTCCCACACTCAACATAATATCTAGTCTAGATTCACAAAGGTAGCAAGGAGAAAATCACAGAGTGATATACCTTTTGATCCATAACTTTACCATTGTGATCGAGGTCAAGATGGCAATTGGGAGGCATGGGAGTGTTTGCCTTGGTTGGTTTGAGGTCATCCATCTTGAACCTTTTGAGCGATTATATTTTGCTTGATTGATGAAGGTTCCTTGACTTCGTTGCTTGATTTCGAATCCAAGGAAAAAACTTCAACTCTCCCGCCATAGACATCTCAAACTCTTTGGTCATTAGTGCGGCGAACTCTTCATTAAAAGCTTTGTTAGGAGAACCAAAATTAATATCATCAACATATAGTTGGCATATGAACAAACTCCCTTTGACCTTCTAGTAAAAAGAGTGGGGTCAATTTTCCCAACTTCAAACCCATGATCATGTAACATCTCGGTAAGGTGCTCATACCATGCACGTGGGCTTGTTTAAGGCCATAGAGCGCCTTATCGAGAACATATATGTTTGCACACGAACACGTCACGTGTACCCTCGACGTCGGGGGTGATGCACCGTAGCTCACGTCGAAGGAGATCCGATCGACAACGCGATACGCAAGACAGTCAGTGGATGCTTTTGAAAACCCGAAGCCCCACACGGCCGGGAGAGACCCCGTCAGGGAGTGCGGCGGCTATGGGATGCCCAAGGTTGATTCGCTCACCCCTAGAGACTCGAGATTCGCAGCTCTCAAACTCGAGGAACAACGAATAACGAGAGATAAAAACGACATTCCACTCGAGGTAATCTTGAATAAGGTCATAACGAGAGATAAAATGTTATTCGCTATTTGCTGTAGCGTGTAGTATTCAATATGACCTTATTCAATATGATAGATTGATAAATAAATAAAAGACGAACAATTGTTCTATTGATCATTTTTTCAAATAAGGTCATATTGAATACTACACGAGGTAATCTTCAGCTCCCACTCAGATTCGGCCACTCGGTCGACTGTACTGTACGAATCTTGTATCGTTTCTGCAGGCTGTATTGTTGGAAATATGCCCTAGAGGCAATAATAAATTAGTTATTATTATATTTCTTTGTTCATGATAATCGTTTATTATCCATGCTATAATTGTATTGATTGGAAACACAATACTTGTGTGGATACATAGACAAAACACTGTCCCTAGTAAGCCTCTAGTTGACTAGCTCGTTGATCAAAGATGGTCAAGGTTTCCTGGCCATAGGCAAGTGTTGTTACTTGATAACGGGATCACATCATTAGTAGAATCATGTGATGGACTAGACCCAAACTAATAGACGTAGCATGTTGATCGTGTCATTTTGTTGCTACTGTTTTCTGCGTGTCAAGTATTTGTTCCTATGACCATGAGATCATATAACTCACTGACACCGGAGGAATGCTTTGTGTGTATCAAACGTCGCAACGTAACTGGGTGACTAAAAAGATGCTCTACAGGTATCTCCGAAGGTGTTCGTTGAGTTAGTATGGATCGAGACTGGGATTTGTCACTCCGTGTGACGGAGAGGTATCTCGGGGCCCACTCGGTAATACAAGATCACACACAAGCCTTGCAAGCAATGTGACTTAGTGTAAGTTGCGGGATCTTGTATTACGGAATGAGTAAAGAGACTTCCCGGTAAACGAGATTGAAATAAGTATGCGGATACTGACGATCGAATCTCAGGCAAGTAACATACCGAAGGACAAAGGGAATGACATACGGGATTATATGAATCCTTGGCACTGAGGTTCAAACGATAAGATCTTCGTAGAATATGTAGGATCCAATATGGGCATCCAGGTCGCGCTATTGGATATTGACCGAGGAGTCTCTCGGGTCATGTCTACATTGTTCTTGAACCCGCAGGGTCTGCACACTTAAGGTTCGACGTTGTTTTATGCGTATTTGAGTTATATGGTTGGTTGCCGAATGTTGTTCGGAGTCCCGGATGAGATCACGGACGTCACGAGGGTTTCCGGAATGGTCTGGAAACGAAGATTGATATATAGGATGACCTCATTTGGTTACCGGAAGGTTTTCGTGCATTACCGGAAAAGTTTCGGGCTCATCGGTAGTGTACTGGGAGTGCCGGGAGGGGTGCCGGGGACCATCAGGAGGGGTATCACGCCCCAAGGGGTCTCATGGGCTATGGGAAGAGATAAACCAGCCCCTAGTGGGCTGGAATAAGTTCCCACTAAGGCCCATAAGGTTTGAGAAGGAAAAAACACAAGGTGGAAAGAGTTTCCAAGTGGGAAGGTGGAATCCTATTCCAAGTAGGATTGGAGTAGGACTCCTCCACCTCCAATTTCGCCCAAACCTTTAGGTTTTGAGGCTGCCTCCTCCCCTCCCTCCCTCCTATATATAGTGGGGTTTTAGGGCTGATTTGAGACAACTTTTGCCACGGCAGCCCGACCACATACCTCCATGGTTTTACCTCTAGATCGCGTTTCTGCGGAGCTCGGGCGGAGCCCTGCTGAGATTAGATCACCACCAACCTCCGGAGCGCTATCACGCTGCCGAAGAACTCATCTACCTCTCCGTCTCTCTTGCTGGATCAAGAAGGCCGAGATCATCGTCGAGCTGTATGTGTGCTGAACGCGGAGGTGCCGTCCGTTCGGCACTAGATCGGAGCGGATCGTGGGACGGATCGCGGGACGGTTCATGGGACGGTTCGCGGGGCGGATCGAGGGACGTGAGGACGTTCCACTACATCAACCGCGTTTCTTAATGCTTCTTCTATGCGATCTACAAGGGTACGTAGATCGGAAATCCCCTCTCGTAGATGGACATCACCATGATAGGTCTTCGTGCGCGTAGGAAATTTTTTGTTTCCCATGCGACATTCCCCAACATGTATACCATCTCAGATGATGATGACTCCAAAAGCAAAGTTAACCACCTTGATGATACGCATAACTTTTATGTTAAACACTTTTTCATATAAAGACATCTAAACAACTCTTTGCACCTATCTTTTCAGCTTCCAATTGGATATTGGACAACGTCACTCAGATTCAAACCTTTTCAGTCGGATAGGACTCTTCACTTGGATCGCATGATCATATCTCTTCATCCTAATAATAGGATTTCACGTGGACAATAGGCTTTATATTTGTGCGATGTCTTACACTCGGCCGCCAATCTTCACTCGGTCGACAATCTTCACTCGACCGACAATCTTCACTCGACGTCTTTTCACTCGGTCGACAATCTTCCCTCGACATCTTTTCACTCGGATTCCCGACTGAAACTTTAGCCTGATCTCGTTTTGTCCCTCCACGTCGCACACGAACTCAGATTGAGACATAATATATATCAAAATCGATCGGCTCGATGAGACAAAGACAATCCATGTAGAAACATTTCCGAGGTCATCTTGGAGGTGTAATTAGCCGAACATCACTTGAGAAGTTAAATTCTGGCATTTCGAATACCCTTTAGGCCCTTAAGATAATATTGGACAATGATGGCCTGAACATCAAAATTGTTCCATTCGGCATTGTAAAACCTTTTCATTTTTCAACACCTTTTCATTTGAGGCTATCTTGATTGTGTTCCGCACCGTACCAAAATCACGTGTCAACAATATACATGATTCGAGTACTTGGGATCCTCGAACCCCGGGGGTTTCTTGACATAAACCAACTCCTTAAGGGGACCATTAAGAAATGCACTCTTCACATCCATTTGATATAATATGAAGATGTGATGTGAAGCAAATGCAAGCAAACATGCGAATAGATTGAAGGCGAGCAACAGGAGCAAAGGTTTCACTATAGTCGATACCCTTGAGTTGGGAGTTGCCTTGTGCTACCAATCCTGCCTTGTTACCAATGATGACACCGTTTGTATCTTGCTTGTTCTTAAAGATCCACTTTGTTCAAATGGCATTGTGGTTTTGCTTTGGTCTTGGTACGAATCGCCACACTTTGTTGCGCTCGAAGTTGTTACGTTCTTCATGCATGGCTTCAACCCAGTCCATGTCTTCGAGCGCCTCTTGTACCTTTAGGGGTTCAATGTAAGAAACAGACGCATGATGGGCACTAAAGTTTGTTAATTGACGACGAGTGGTTACCCCTTGCATTAATATGCCATAGACATTCTCTAGTATATGAGAATTCTTTATGAGCTTTTCAGCATTCTTGAGAGCACGTCTTTCTCAAATCTCCTTAGGGGTAAGCTGAGGAGGAGCCTTCTTGATACCTTTACTGCCTTTGTGAGCTTGATCTTGATCTTGAGCTTTGTCTTGATCATGAGCTTGGTCTTGATCTTGAGCTCGCTCTTGATCTTGATCATTCTCAGAGGTGTGAGCTTGATCAAGGATAGCACTTGGCGCAACACCATCATGAGGTTGATCTTCTCCTTGATCTTGATCACAGGGTTGAGGGCCTTCAATTTGTTCTACGGAAGCGAGTGGGTCTTGCATTGGTGATGGTTCCACTTGAGTGGAACATTTTCCTTCTCCTTCTTCCACAAGGGGTTCCTTAACGGGCACGAAGTGTCCCACGCCCATTCTTCTTATGGCTTGGGGAGGAATTACATCACCTACATCACAAAGACCACTTTGCTCCACTGGTGAGCCATTATTCTCATCAAACTCCACGTTACACGTCTCCTCAATGAGTCCCGTGGACTTTTTGAGGACACGGTAAGCACGAGAGTTTGTAGCATAACCAACAAATATGCCCTCTTGAGCTCTAGGTTCGAATTTAGACAAATGAGCACCTTTCTTAAGAATGGAACACTTACAACCAAACACGGGGAAGTACTTGAGGTTGGGCTTGCTACTAGTAAGAATTTCATACGGAGTCTTGTTCAAGCCTTTGCGGAGGTAGAGCCGATTGGATGCATGACATGCGGTGTTGATGGCTTTAGCCCAAAAGTTATACAGAGATTTAAACTCCGCCATCATGCTTCTTGCCACGTCCATCAACGTCCGGTTCTTCCTTTCTGCTACACCATTTTGTCGAGGAGTATATGGTGCAGAGTATTGATGCTTGATTTCTTCATCACTCAAAAATTCATTTAAGGTGTAATTCTTGAACTCGGTGCCATTGTCACTTCTAATCATCAATATCATTGGCAAAGTCGATGACCGTTTGTTGAGTCTCACTTTTCCTCTTGAAGAAGTATACCCAAGTATATCTTGAGTAACCATCCACTATCACCAAGCAATACTTTCTTCCCCCAAGACTATCAAAAGATGGAGGACCAAACAGATCCATGTGGAGGATCTCCAAAGGCCTCTTGGAGCATATGGTAGTCGTAAGGCGGTGAGCTATCTCGTGTAGCTTTCCTTCAATGCACGCACTCCAAGCATGATATTTAGCAAAACTTACATTTGTTAGTCCAAGAACATGATCCCCTTTGAGGAGACTTTGCGAAGATCTCATATTGACATGGGCTAGTCGGCGATGCCAAAGCCAGCCAATATCAACTTTAACCATTAGGAAAGTCGCTCCGAAAAGATAACCACATAGTGATCATTCTCGACATGCCCAACAAAGGCTACTTTAAGAGTCTTCCTCCACAAAAGGGCCACAAAGTCAATGCCAAAGAATGTACTAAAACCCATGAGTGCAAGTTGATGAACAAAAAGTAAGTTGTATGTGAGTGTTTTAACAAGCATGACTTTTTCAATGGTAAGTTTCAGAGAAATTACCACTTGCCGAGACCCAATACCTTTGAAATCGCATCATCACCAAAGGAGACTTTGGTGGCTACAGATGAGTCGGGATGAACATCCACCACCAAGTCCTTGCTTTCGGTCATATGATTTTTTGCTCCGCTATCAAGCAAACATGACACCCCATCAGAAGCAAACCCTTGCATAGGATCAATGCTTGGATTTAGGTACCCATTCTTTAATGGGTCCTTTCAGGTTAGTAACAAGGGTGTTAGGAAACCCAAATAGACCATTCAATGTATGATACGTCTCCAACGTATCTATTATTTTTGCTTGTTCCATGCTATGATATTATTATTCTTGGATGTTTTTATTATCATTTTATACCTTTTTATATCATTTTTGGGGACTAACCTATTAACTTAGTGCCAAGTGCCAGTTCCTGTTTTCTGCCCTGTTTTTGTTTCGCAGTAAATCGATATCACAAAAGATCAAATCGTCCCGAAACTTTTTAAGGATTTTTTATTGAAGATGAGGACCACCTCGAACTTGGAGGCCAAGGAATATCTAGCCAGAGGGCCCCACACAACATCAGGGTGCGCCCTAGGGGGTACCCTGATGTTGTGTGGCCCCCTCCACGCTCCATTTGCCCTACCTCCTCCACTATAAATTCAGCAATATTCCAAAACCCTCAAGGGAGTCCACGAAATATTTTTCTGCCGCTTCAAGCCTGTGTTCTCACCACATCCCGTCTGGAGGCCTTTTTTGGTACTCCACCGAAGGGGGAACTCATCACGGAGGGGCTCTACATCAACCTTGTCGCCTCTCCGATGATGTGTGAGTAGTTCAGCATAGACCTACGGGTTCGTAGGTAGTATCTAGATCTCTCTCTATCTCTCTCTCCCAATACAACGGTCTCCATGATCTTCATGGAGATCCATTCGATGTAATGACTTTGTGCGGTGTGTTTGTTGGGATCCGATGAATTGTGAGGTTATGATCAGATATCCTTTTTTTATTTGAGTTCTTTGTTGATCTCTTGTATGCATGACTTAGTATAGCCTTGTATTTCTTCTCCGAAGTTTTGGTTTGGTTTGGCTAACTAGATTAGATCTTCTTGCAATGGGAAGATGTGCTAGTTAATGGGTTCGATCTTGCGGTGTTCAGTACTACTGACAGAAGGGGAGTTGATACGCATGTATTGTTGCCATTAAGGATAACAAGTTGGGATGAATTCTAATATGCTTTTGTCTTGACTACATCATGTCATCGTTCTTAATGCATTAATTCGTTCTTATGAACTTAATACACTAGATGCATGCTGTATAGCGGTCGACGTGTCAAGTAATAGTAGTAAATGCAGGCAAGAGTCGGTTTACTTGATTTGGATGTGATGCCTATATCATGATCATTACCTTGGATAGCGTCATAATTATTTGCTTTTCTATCAATTGCCCAAGAGTAATTTGTTTACCCACCGTATGCTATTTTCTTGAGAGAGATGCCACTAGTGAATCCTACGGCCCCCGGGTGTACTTTTACTATAAGATCAATCTCGTTTACTTATACAAAAATACCAAAAGTACTTGCTGCACTTTTTTTTATCTTTTATTTATTTATTTATCAATCTATCATATATAATTTAATCTCGTTTCTTGACCGCCGAGAGATTCACAACCTCTCGTCTGCGTTGGGTGCGAAGGTTTGCGTTGTGTGTGCAGGTGCCCGTGTTGCTTGGTTCTCCTACTGGATTGATAACCTTGGTTTCTTAACTGATGGAAATACTCACTCTACTATGCTGCATCATCCTCTCCTCTTCGGGGATAAAATCCAACGCAGTTTACAAGTAGCAGGAAGAATTTCTGGCGCTGTTTCCGGGGAGGATCAAGCCAACATCATCAACTTGCCAATCTCCGACGCCACTACCAAGTACCTACACTATCAACTCTCATCTTTGCATTTACTTTATTTGCCATTTGCCTCTCGTTTTCCTCTCCCCCACTTCTAAAAAAATTACAAAAATATCTGCCTTTTCCTTTGCCATCTTTTATTTAGCTCTTTTCTCTCGCCGTTTCTTTGCCTCTTTATTCGCTTCCTACCATGGGAGATTTTGTTGTGGAGAAAATTTAGGATGGAAAAATTGTGAGGATCGAAATCCCCACTAATTTGGATGCTAAAGTTTTTTTGTTGGGATGCGGGAAACTCTTAGGTAAAAATATTATCCAAGAGTTCCTCAATTGTGTCGGAAATTGGCCTTTAGATGATGCTTCTATACTTAAAAGAGCCACTAGTTATGATGATGCTATCTCTCTTTTGGTACTTGAAAGCAAATTTATTCGCACTCATTCCACCTTGCAAAGATTATTTTATGAGTTGCGTGTTATAAAAAAACCTAGGGCTAAGAAGATAGTCACCCTTGTTCTCATGAATGAATTTGATGATATAGTGCGGGAAGCTAGGGAAATCTTTGACTTTTATGGTATGAATCATCAGAAGCCCGTAATAGATGAGATTCTTTACGATAAGGATTACCTGTTAAGGTATCTTTTTCATGATAATCACAATTTTGGTGAGAACACAAAAAGGAGGTGCCTCCAATGCATATCATACAACAAGTTTTCAGTGGCATCAATAAACAATTTTCTTGGATTGTTTCCGGTAATCAAGGAGGTTATGAGGAGGCACAACTTGCTAATGCCAAGATACCCTTGGATGATGTGTTTTATATTTCTTTTGAAAAACCTCTTGCCAAAATCTCCTCTATTAAATCCAAGGATGACAAAACTTGATGTATTGCTTTATGGCTAGCTAAGGGCGTAAAATGATAGCGCTTGTTGGGAGGCAACCCAACGAATAAAATAATTTTTTGCTTTTTGTTTCTGCTCTTTTTATTTTCCTTTATTTGCTTCTGTTTTGAGTTGGTTTTATATTTTTTAATTAGTGTTTGTGCCAAGTAATACCTTTGGGATGATATGGATGCTTGTGAATGCAATTCTGTGAAAAACAGAAACTTTGTCGCCCAGTCCAGGAATTTTATAAATTCATCAGAGCGTCAAACGTATCTTATTTTTACATGTGATTTACATACAAATTTTACACGTTGTCCTAATTTTTCAGAATTTTTGGAGTTTCAGCAGTATGGCTTTTCAATAGATTGCTAAAGACTATTTTGTTTTTGACAGATTCTATTTTTGTTGCATTGTTTGCTTATTTTGATGAATCTATGGATTGTACCTGGGGGTGCAAGCCATGGGAAAGTTATAATACAATACCTGTAATGCAATTATAAAATTTGAATGGGTTTGCAACAATACTTATAGTAGTAATTTGCTTGGTTATACTAACAGATCTCACGAAGGTTTTGTTGAGTTTTGTGTGATTGAAGTTTTCAAGTTTTGGGTGTGACGCCGATGGATGAAGGAATGAAGAGATGCAAAAGCCAAAGCTTGGGGATTCCCAAGGAACCCCAAGGTAATATCTAAGGAGACTCAAGCGTCTAAGCTTGGGGATGCCATGGAAGGCACCCCTCTTTCTTCTAACGACTATCAGTAACACACTTGAGGCTATATTTTTATTCGTCGCATGAAATGTGTTTTGCTTGGAGCGTCTTGTATGATATGATTCTTTGCTTATTATCTTTTAACAATCATCACCTCTGAACACAGTTGCTTGAGATGGCCTCACGCCATCATAATTTGTTAGAATTGCTTCTTGTGCTTCACTTAAATTTGTTAAGCTAGGTGGTTGTTCTAGTGGTTAACTTATATCTTTTTGAGCACGATGGTGCGAATGTTTGGAAGAAACTCGTTCTCATGCTTCACTTATATTTTTTTGATAATGATATATGTTTTGAAGAAACCTATTCTCTTGCTCCACTTATATCTTTTTGAGAATGTTAGAAATTTTTGAAGAAATCCACTCTCTTGCTTCACTTATATCTTTGTGAGAGTGTGAAAATAGTATTGGTAATTGGTACAAGATATGATGTTTGGTCCCTTTGTGATGAATATTCAAGTAAAATAATGAAAACTAGCATACAAAAATTTTATGGGACATGAAAACTTAATTCTTTGTAATAGTGTTGAGACATGTAGATGATGATATGCGAGTTATGTTGTGAGTCAATTGTGCTCTAGTATGAAATTGATGTTAAGGTTTATGATTCCCTATGAAAGCATGAAAAGTCAATAGTTATGCAATGAAGTTATATCCTACTTGTGGTGTATTGTTTGATGTTGGTTATGTTTTATGTATGCATGTACATCATTTTGATTTTCTAGTCGGGCGCTTCTCAATCTTTTTGCCAGCCTACATTTGTACTAAGCTGGAATATTGTCTGTGCATCCATTATCCTTAAACCTTGTTTTGCCACTTGTGTCCACCATACCTACCTATATGTGGTATTTCAGTGTCGTTCCAAGTAAATTTGCATGTGTCATCTCTAAAGATATCACAAAAATACTTTCTCTTTTGTATGCCCGTATCGCTCATGAAGCGGTGAGGGGTGGTCAATATTTTTTGTGCTGGATATGTCATTCTCATGATGAGTGTTTATTCACTTGTCATTGCACGAGAGTGTGGCGGTAAAAGGGATGCCCGGTCCCAAAAATAAATGGAATGTGATGGTATGGAAGGCACCCGTGAATTCGGTTAGCCATGGATTGTGAAAAGTAACGGTGGAAACAAAAAAGAATATTCTCTTGGATGTGACAGTAGAAAGACCAAAGTGTTGATGACACTGAAACGATGATGGGGGAATAGAGATAAAAAACTTTTTGTTTGGGAACCGCCTATGATGTATCGAGTGTGAGAAGTGTTGGTAACCTTAAGTCGTTCTCGTTGACGAGATAAGCATGCCACCCAAAATAAAATTTTCATCTCTTTTAAAACTTGAGCTATGGCACCTCTATAAATCAATGCTTCCCTCTCCGAAGGGCCTTTCTATTTAATTTTTTATGTTGAGTCTCATCCTTCTCTTTAAAAGCACCAACTAGGGGGTCCATGTGGTCATGTGTGTGCATGGAGTATGATTGATACTCGAGTGTGCATTATGAATGGATCAATGATTGAGCATAATGGGCTAGGGATAATTTACTTTACCACTGTAATTTTGAAAGGCATGGTTGCTTGGTAGCATCACTTGAGTATCTATGTCTTCATGTCAAATATAGACTATTTCTTTAAATCATCTAAGTCCTCATGTCTATGCTACGAAAATAACTTGAAGTGTGTTGGGTAGCAGTTCACACTCAAAAATATGTTTTATTACTTTCCTACTCGAGGACGACCATGAGTTAAGCTTGGGCATGCTTGATACGTCTCCAACGTATCTATTATTTTTGGTTGTTCCATGCTATGATATTATTATTCTTGGATGTTTTTATTATAATTTTATACCTTTTTATATCATTTCTAGGAACTTACCTATTAACTTAGTGCCAAGTGTCAGTTCCTGTTGTGTGCCCTGTTTTTGTTTCACAGGAAATCAGTATCAGATAAGATGAAAGCATCCCGAAACTTTTTGAGGATTTTTTTATTGAAGATAAGGATCACCTCGAACTTGGAGGCCAAGGAAGATCTTGCCGGCGTGCCCCACACAACAGCAGGCTGCGCCCCATGGGGGGGCTAATGTTTTGTGGGCCCTTCCACGCTCCATTTGCCCTGCCTCCTCCACTATAAATTCAACAATATTCCAAAACCCACAAGGGAGTCCACGAAATACGTTTTCTGCCGCCGTAAGCCTCTACTCTCGTGAGATACCATCTCAAGGCCTTTTCCGGTACTCCGCCAGAGGGGGAACTCATCACGGAGGGGCTCTACATCAACCTTGCCGCCTCTTCGATGTTGCGTGAGTAGTTCACCACAGACGTACGGGTCCGTAGGTAGTAGCTAAATGGCCCTCACTCTCTCTTTGTATCTCAATACAACACTCTCCATGATCTTCATGGAGATCCATTCGATGTAATGACTTTGTGCAGTGTGTTTGTTGGGATCCGATGAATTGTGAGTTTATGATCTGATCTATCCTTGTTTTATTTGAGTTATTTTTTGATCTCTTTTATGCATGATTTAGTATACGTTGTATTTCTTCTCCTAAGTTTTGATTTGGTTTGGCCAAGTAGATTAGATCTTCTTGCAATGGTAAGAGGTGCTCGCTAAGGGACTCTATCTTGCGGTGTTCAGTCCTAGTGACAGAAGCGGAGTTGATACGCATGTGTTGTTGCCATTAAGGATAACAAGTTGGGATGAATTCTTATATGCTTTTGTCTTGACTACATCATGTCATCATTCTTAATGCATTACTTTGTTCTTATGAACTCAATACACTAGATGCATGCTCGATAGCGGTCGATGTGTGAAATAATAGTAGTAGATGCAGGCAGGGGTCGGTCTACTTGATTTGGATGTGATGCCTATATCATGATCATTGCCTTGGATAGCGTCATAATTATTTGCTTTTTATCAATTGTCCAACAGTAATTTGTTTACCCACCGTATGATATTTTCTTGAGAGAGATGCCACTAGTGAATCCTACGGCCCTGGTTCTACTTTTATTATAAGATCAATCTCGTTTACTTGTAAAAAATACCAAAAATACTTGATGCACTTTTTAATCTTTTATTTATTTATCAATCTATCATATATCATTTAATCTTGTTTCCTGACCGCCGAGAGATTGACAACCTCCTACCTGCGTTGGGTGCGAAGGTTTGCGTTGTGTGTGTGCAGGTGCTCGTGTTGCTTGGTTCTCCTACTGGATTGATAACCTTGGTTTCTTAACTGAGGGAAACACTTACTCTACTATGTTGTATCATCCTCTCCTCTTTGGGGATAAAAATCCAACGCAGTTTACAAGTAGCAATGTACTCATAAGGGGAACCAACAAATTTAGCAAAGACATTTCCATCACTTGCACGGCGTAAAACATAAGATGGGTTAAAGTCGCCGGCATTGTTAGGAGGGAGGGTTTTGCCCTTCTTGGCATTACCACCCTTAGCTTTGCTCTTATTATTTTCATGAGTACCCTCCCCGGACTTGACAAAGGATTCTTTAAACAAGGGAGGTTGCTTGGTCTTGATCTTCTTGTTCTTCTTGGCCTTGGGGGCAAACTCAACTCCTTACTTAGCAACCACTTCTGTTTAATTGCTTAGAAGGTCATTGAGATTCTTTTTGCCTTGAATGCATGTCACAAGGCCTTTCTCAAGATGCTCCTTTAATTTGGCATTCTCATCCACAAGACATACATGCTCACAACATGGGTTAGTAGCGTGTGCATTATCAATTAAAACAAATGGAGAACACGTGGCTATCTCCTTAGTAAGTTTTACTTGGAGTTAGCATGAGACTCTTTCAACAAAGCACGAGTACTCTTCAAGGCCTTCTGGGACTTGTCAAGTATGTCAAGCTCTTTCTCGAGTCTAGCATGGTCAACCCCAAGTGCAACATTTTAAGATTCAAGCACACGAGTAAGAACAAGAGCATGATCATGATCTTTTTGTAATTTAGCAAGGTCATCGTTGTGTGAATCCTCAAGAGCCAAATGAAGCCCATGTTCTTCCTCAAGAGCAATGGACAGATCAGCTATCTCATCGGCATAGTCACGACTTTGTCCTTGCAAAGTAGAGATAGTTTCTTCATGAGTTTCGATGAGGTCATTAGCCTCTCCGAATTGTTCCAATAGAGCAACTAAATGCTTCTTGGTTTTACCCTTGATTTTTCTCATGAAACTATCAAAGTAGTTTTCTTCATAATTAACCTCCTCTTGTTCATCTCCACTAACCATAGGAGAGGGGGGGAGGGGTAGTGGAAATGATAGTTTTGATGTTGGAGGTTACCTTGCTGGATGCCTTGGCCATAAGGCACTTGGCAATGCGGTTCTCGTTGGGGGCGTTGAAGAGGGACACCTTGCTTGGGGAAGAAGATGCAATGGCCACCGTGGCCATTCCCAATACTTCACCACTTGCAACATCGTCATCATACTCATCAGATAGATACTCTTCTTGATCCACCAATACCTTTTGGGGCGTGTTCTTGAAGTAGTTGTTCTTGTTGGGGAAGGGCTTGGCCTTGTCTTTGCGAATAAGTTTGCCACCATTGTCTTCCCTCTTCTCATAAGGACAGTCAGCCACAAAGTGACTCACATTGCCACAGTTGTAGCAAGTCCTCACTCGTTGCTTGCCTTTGGACCCACTTGAGTTGTTCTTGGAGAAATTGGGTTTTGAGTTTCTCTTGTTGCCCCAAAATTGTCTTGACGCAAGAGCCATATGCTCGTGATAAGCGTACTTGGTGTTTTCGGGGCACAATTCTTCTTCTTCATCATCATCTTCCTCCAAAACAGACTTGGACTTCAAAGCAAGGTTGGAAGAGACTTTTATTTACCGTTGGACACGAGCTAGAGCATTGTCATCGGTCTTGTTTAATATGTTCATGGCAATGAACTCATCCAACACATTACTTGAGGACATGGAGTGAAAGTCTGGCCTGTGACGGATGATGGAGGACATGTATTTGTTGGAAGGCATAATAGCCTTGAGAAACTTACGCTTGATCCAATTGCCATCCACATCTTTGCTTCCATGATCTTGAAGAGCAACTACAAGAGTTGTCACCCTTCAGTAGAGCTCACGAGGATCCTCATCCTCAATCATAACAAATTCATCAGCCTCATCAAGTATCACTTCATAGTTCGACCATTGAATACTAGAGCTTCACTTGTACATGGAAATGATGTGGTCCCTACAATCTTTGGCACGAGTGAAGGGACACACATGAGCAAGATATTCAATAGGAAAAACTGCTTGAAGGATGAACAAGGCAGAGTGGTTGAGCTAATTGTCAACTTCTTCTCTTGGAGTGTGGTTTCTTGGATCGTGTGGGTAGTAGCCTTTCTCAACGATTCTCCAAACTTGTGTTGAGTTGTGATCCAAATGAGCCTTTATATGAAAAAACCAGTTAGCAAAATCATTCTTAACAAGGTTAGGTGGAGGACCGAGGTTAATAATATGCGGTGAACTGGTCCTCCATAGACCACGGGAGGAGGAAGCGAGGCAAAGGAATTTTCCCCACTCGTTCCTTGAGGCAATTTATTTATATCACTACTAGCATTCTCCTTTTTGGAATTTGTCCCCATGTCCGAAGTTGTGGGATTAGCCACATGCAATTGGTCGGTAGACAATTTGAAGCTATCAAGGAAAACCTTGATCATGTTCTTGACCTCGATAGCCACTAAGGATCTAAAGGTGGAGATGGCCTCATTTAGATCCTCTCAGGAGACCGAGTTTGCATCAGATGCCTAAGGCAAATCCATCGGCCTAACCTCGTCGTCAGCCATACTCTTTGGGTCATGAAACCCTTAATACAGAGACGAGGCTCTGATACGAATTGGAAGGATTGATATGGTTGACTAGAGGGGCGGCGGGTGAATAGGCAACTACCAATTTTAAGGTTTTCTTTAAAAACTTAGGATTAGCAAAAAATAGGTTGACTGGATATGCAACTAGATGAACAAACCTATATGATGCTAGTAATAATAATAACAACAAATAACTTTTCATAAAGTAAAGGTCAGAAATAACCACAAGTGGAATCGTTGGAGACGAGGATGTATTACCGAAGTTCCTTCCCTTTCAGGGGGAAGTACGTCCCCGTTGGATCGGTGTGGAGGAACAATGCTCCCCAAGATGCCACTAAGGCCACTGTGTTCTCCTCACGCACTCACACAATGTGAGGTGTCATGATTCCACTATTGGTGCCCTTGAAGGCGGCAACAGATCCTTTACAAACAAGGTTGGGGATATCTCCACAACTCAATTGGAGGCTCTCAACGAGACCACGAAGCTTCACCAAAATGGAATATTGCTTCGAGGTGACCTCTTCCGTCTAGGGTCCTCAAACACCCAAGAGTAACAAGATCCGCAAGGGATTAGTGGGGGAATCAAATTTCTCTTGGTGGAAGTGTAGATTGAGGCATTATCCTCCAAACCCTAGAATCTCAACAAGAATTGATGGATAGGGAAGGAGATCGGGAAAGAATGAGCTTAGGTCCAGCAATGGAGATTTTGGAAGGATAAGAGATGAGTCTCTATGGGGAAGAAGACCCACTTATATAGTGGTAGTAAATCTGACCGTTTTCTTCCTACAAAACATGCATAAGTGGTAGTACCGATCGGGAGAGCCGTACTTCCGCTTGCATGAAAGTACAAGGTTGTGCAGTCAACTGACAAGCGTCGGGGGGGGGGGGGGGGGTAGTTCCGCCGGAGCAGTACTACCGCTTGTGCAAGCGGTACTTCTGCTTAGCATTGACAGACACCCCAGACGAGTAAGATAGAGGGGAGAAGTATGGTAGTGCCGTCGAGAGCGGTACTTCCGCTAAGAACCGCCGCTCAAAAATCCACTCGAAACAGAATAAAAAAATGAAAACGTAAGCGTAAGTGGGGTTGTAAGTAGAGAGCAACAGTACCGCCCAAGCGGTATTGCTGTGCTACCCTAATCAGTAATTTCGCTTACCAAGAGACAAGAGCTTGAATACACCAGATGCACAATCATAAGGGGTACATGACCTGGTACCGTAGGGTGACACTACCGCTTGAGTGGTACTACCGCTTATGATGGTGCACATGATGCTAAGGACAGAGAACAACTCCAAAGTGCCTCGGAGGAAAGAAGGTGATGAATGTGTACGTGAGAGATTCTCCTAACATTTCCAAATGCGGACCCCCTCTTGATAGTACGGATTATCCTATGACTCAAGTCCACCAACACTAAATCATACGACGCCCTCCATCTTCTCGTTTAACATCTGAGGGGTAGAATAACCGTCTCATGCCACCTGATAACCTCTAAAAGCTCAAAGCACATGATTATTCAGCAAAGGTGTTGTCATCAACCAGCAAAACTACTTAGCTAAGATTATGCTCTTACAATGAGGGCATGGGAAAAGTATTGTTATAAGTAATCATGTGAAGTTGGTATTCGTTTGATATTTTGATGATGTGTATGTTGTTGCTTCTCTTAGTGGTATCGTGTGAAGGTCAACTACATGACACTCCACCATGTTATGGGCCTAAGGAAAGGCATTGTAGAGTAACAAGTAGATGATGGGTTGCGAGAGTGACAGAAGCTTAAACCCTAGTTTATGCATTGCTTCGTAAGGGGCTGATTTGGGTCCATATGTTTCATGCTATGGTTAGATTTATCTTAATTCTTCTTTCTAGTTGCGGATGCTTGCGAGAGAGGGTAATTATAAGTGGGTTGCTTGTTCAAGTAAGAATAACACCTTAGCACCGGTCCACCCACATATCAAATTATGAAAGTAACAAACATGAATCAACTCAACATGATGAACATGACGAGACAATAATTCCCATGTGTCCTCGGAAGCGTTTGTTTTATATAAGAGTACTCTGAGGCATGTACTTTGCTATAAAAAGGATTGGGATACCTTTTTGCACACTTGCTAGTATTGTTACTTGTCACTTGTTATGAATTATCTTGCTACAAAACTATCTAGCATTGTTACTTATAGCACTTGCAGAGAATACCTTGCCGAAAACTGCTTATCATTTCCTCCTGCTCCTCGTTGGGTTCGACACCCTTCCTTATCGAAAGGACACGAGCCACAAAGTTTTCCCCCCATTGTTCTTCAAGCACAACGGGTTTGATTATTTATGTTGTCCATCGGTGTTTCTCCATGTGCACTACGACACGACACCATTTTCTTCTTCGGCAACCTCTTACTTTGAGGCTTTACGATCAAGGTCATTGGCTTGGTCTAGCAATATTTGTGTGGTTGCCTATCTAGATCATGGTGACCCTATCCACGATATGCTTGGCATGATTCTCAGTCTCCACCTCACGTGATGGCGTACTATTGTGCCAATTCAAAAGGATGTGTTCCTCTACACTCCTTTGTGTGTACTTCAATGGTTGGATTTCTCGATGTTGTCTATTGTCCGCGTGAGCTACGGTAATGCACTACTGACCAGTTCAACCAAGTAAAGAAATGACACGTAGTCATAGTATCCACTTTATTTAGAGTTATTTCGTGTATGTCGGTATACTATACATGTGTAATAGCATATTTCTCCATGTGTGGTTTTGGTAATTGATGAAAATCCCTACATACTAATGGTTGCCTTGAGTTATATTCGAAGGATTTGTCCATAGGCACAACTACTGCGACAACAGACCTTCCCTGGTACGGCGCCAGGAATCCTGCTGCAGCGGCTACGCCTTAGGGACTTCCTAGGCAAATATGCAAAGGATTCCCCCGTGGCCTTGGAGCCTTGCGTTGGTGTTCCCTCGAAGCGGAAAGGGTGATGTAGCACAACGGTGGTAAGTATTTCCCTCAGTTTTGAGAACCAAGGTATCGATCCAGTGAAGGAGTATCACAAGTGCCTGCACAAACACAAAGAGCTTGCTCCCAACGCTATGAAGGGGTTGTCAACCCCTTATAGATTGTTTGCCAAGTGAGAACTGAAAGCAACAAAGTAACAAAGCAAAGTAAAAGCAGAGGTGTAAACGATGGGTGTGAATAGACCCGGGGGCCGTAGTGTTTACTAGTGGCTTCTCTCATGAAAGCAAGTAGACGGTGGGTGAACGAATTACTGTCGAGCAATTGATAGAACCGTGCAAAGTCGTGACGATATCTATGTCAACGATTATATCTATAGGCATCACGTCCAAAACAAGTAGACTGATACTTTCTGCATCTACTACTATTACTCCACACGTCGACCGCTATCCAGCATGCATCTAGTGTATTAAGTCGAAAAGAACAGAGTAACGCCTTAAGCAAGATGACATGATGTAGATGGACAATCTCATATCTACGACAAAGCCCACCTTGTTACCCTTGATGGCAACTACACGATGTGTGCCTTGCTGCCCCTACTGTCACTGGGAAAGGTCACCACATGGTAAGAACCCAAAACCATGCACTTCTCCCATTGCAAGAATCATAGATCTAGTTGGCCAAACAAAACCCAAGACTCGGAGAGACTTACAATTATATCAAAATCATGCATATTAGAAATCAACAAAGACTCAAATATATATCATAGATAATCTGATCACAAATCCACAATTCATCGGATCTCGACAAACACACCGCCAAAGAGGATTACATCGGATAGATCTCCATGAAGATCATAGAGAACTTTGTATTGAAGATCCAAGAGAGAGAAGAAGCCATCTAGCTACTAACTACGGACCCGTAGGTCAGAAGTGAACTACTCACGAGTCATTGGAGGGGCGATGATGTTGATGAAGAGGCCCTCCAACTCCAAAGTCCCCTCCGACAAGGCACCGAGAAGGGTCTCCAGATGAGATCTCGCGGAAACAGGAACTTTCGGCGGCGGAACTCCCGATCTAGGTTTCTTTCTGGAGGTTTCTGAATTTATAGGACCATATGGTGGTGGAGTTGCATCAAGTGGGCCCTCGAGGGGCCACAAGCTTGGTTGGAGCGACCTAGGGGGGGGGGGCGACGACAAGGCTTGTGGCGCCCTCGTGACCCCCTCCGGTATCTTTTTCTTCCGGTATTTTTGATATTTTCCATAAAAAATCATCGCGAAAGAATTATTCCGTTTGGACACCGTTCCAAAATCAGATCTGAAAAG
Source organism: Hordeum vulgare subsp. vulgare (assembly GCF_904849725.1). Classification (NCBI taxonomy): domain Eukaryota; kingdom Viridiplantae; phylum Streptophyta; class Magnoliopsida; order Poales; family Poaceae; genus Hordeum; species Hordeum vulgare. Next base: position 122,950,589 of record NC_058524.1, on the reverse strand, counting down.
AGTCAAAACACAGAAAAAACAGGAACTGGCGCTTGGTACTGAGTTAATAAGTTAGTCCCAAAAAAGATATAAAAGGTAAACAAAACATCCAAAGTTGACAAGATAACAGTGTGAAACCATCAAAAATTATAGATACGTTTGAGACATATCAAGCATCCCCAAGCTTAACTCGTGCTCGTCCTCGAGTAGGGAAGTGATAAAGAATGAATTTTTGATGCTTTCATGCTACCTAGCATAGATGTCCTTTGTAACTCCTCTTATGTGACGTGAATGTTCAAATCCATTAGATTCAAAACAATAGTTTGCTATTGACATGGAAACAGTAATACTTCAAGCAAACTAGCAAAGTAATCATGAACTTTCAAAATAACAAGGCCAAAAGAAAGTTATCCCTACAAAATCATATAGTCTGCCTATGCTCTATCATCATTGCACAACGAATTTAAATCATGCATAACCCTGGTATTGGCCAAGTAATTGTTTTCACACCTTTACTTTCTCAAACCTTTTCAACTCTCACGCAATACATGAGCGTGAGCCATGGTTTTAGCACTATAAGAGGTGTGGAGTGTGGTGGAGGTTGCAAGACAAACGAGGAGAAAATGATCACATTAACTAGGGATATCAATGAGTTGTGGAGATGCTCATCAATAGATATCAATGTGAATGAGTAGGGATTGCCATACAAATGATGCACTAGAGCTAAGAGTATGTGAAAGCTCTTAAAGAAAACTAGTGGGTGTGCATCCAACTTGCTTGCTCACGAAGACCTAAGGCAATTTTGAGGAAGCCTATCATTGGAATATACAAGCCAAGTTATATATAATGAAAATATCCCAATAGCTATATGATGGTTACAAAACGAGAGACTCAATCATGAAGATCATGGTGCTTAATATGCACAAGTGTGGAAAGGTGGTAGCATTGTCCCTTCTCTCTTGTTCTCTCATTTTTTTTTGGATGGGCTCTTTGGCCTCATTTTTTTGGGTGGGCATCTTTGGCCTCTTTTATTTCCTCACATGGGACAATGCTCCATCAATGATGATCATCACACTTACAACTCAAAACTTTGAGCAATGATGACTCTATATGGAATGCCTTCGGTAGTGTACCGTGACAATGATCTAGCAAGGCATATACATTAATGGAAACATCATGCTAGATATCTTACGATCATGCAATGGCAATGTAGACGTGGTGGCACATGTCATGGTGGTAGTTGCATGGAAATATATCTCGGAATGACTTTGAAAAAGCCATAGTAGGTAGGTGTGGTGGCTGTTTTGAGGGAGGCTAATGGTGGATTTTGTGCACCGACGAAAGTTGCACGACACTAAAGAAGATAGTGATGGTGGAAGGTGAAAGTGCATCTAAACCATGGACTCAACATTAGTCATGAAGAACTCATATACTTGTTGCAAAAGTTTTATTAGTAATCGAAACAAAGCATTCAACGAATACTACTAGGGGAAGGTTGGTAGGTATAAACCATCGCGCGATCCCGACCGCCACACAAAGGATGACAATCAATAGACTAATCATGCTTAGACTTCATCACATAGCGGTTCACCATACGTGCATGCTATGGGAATCACTAACTTCGACACAAGTATTTCTTGATCCACAACACCTTACTAGCATAACTTCAATATTACCAAAACCACAAGTCAAAACTAATTGAGATGAATCAAACTTCTCTAACTATTCAATGCACATGAAGGTGGAAGTTTTCGTATCCCTTTGGATAACTACCCCTTTGATACTACTTTAAAAGCATATATCAGCTACCAAGCCACGCACCGCCGTGCTCTAAAAGATATAAGTGAAGCACATAGAGCAAAAGTATCTAGCTCAAAAGATATAAGTGAAGCACATGTGAGCTGAATTGTCTATCAAAAGATATAAGTGAAGCTCGACAAAATCATGGTGAGTGCATGTCTCTATCTCTAGGTGTGCAGCAAGGATGACTGTGACAAAAAAAAAGACTCATACGATACAAGACGCTCCAAGCAAAACACATAACATGTGGTGAATAAAAATATAGCCCCAAGTAACGTTACCGATGGATTGAAGATGAGAGAGGGGATGCCTTCCCGGGGCATCCCCAAGCTTAGGCTTTTACAGCATCCTTGAATATATTGGGGTGCCTTGGGAATCCCCAAGCTTGAGCTCTTGCCACTCTTTATCTTTTTGTCCATAAGAACTTCACCCAAAACTTGAAAACTTCACAACACGAAACTTAAACAGAAATTCGTGATAACATTAGTATAAGAAAGCAAACCACCACTTCCTTAGGTACTATAGAAAACTTGAATTCTAGTTATGCTGATGTTGGGTTACTGTATTTTCAATCTTCCATGGCTAATACCCCCCGATACTATCCATAGTTTCATCAAAATAAGCAACCAACACAACAAAAACAGAATCTGTTAACAGCAGACTAGTCTGTAGCGATCTGTATATTTCTTATACTTCTGGTACTTACAAAATTCTGAAAAATTACGACAGTCTGAAGAATTTGTGTAGAAATCAGCAGAAAAAAGAATGAACTAAAAATCTCTTACAGAACAAAAAGGAAAATTCTTTTCGTGAGCAGAAAGTTTCTGTCTTTTCCAGCATGACCAAACGATCATCCGCAAGACTAATCATAACGGTTTTGCTTGGCACAAACGCAAAAAGAAACACAAAAAACACAATCATAACAGAATTATGAAAGTGTGGAAAACACAAAACAGAAATAAAAAGGATAGATTCGTTGGGTTGCCTCCCAACAAGCGCTATTGTTTAACGCCCTTAGCTAGGCAAAAGGTGATGAAATCACGTATAGTCATCTTTGGTGCTCAAACCATAAGTAGCCCTCATCATAGATTCATAAGGAAATCTTATTTTCTTTCTTGGAAAGTTCTCCATGCCCTTATTTAAGGGAAATTGAAATCTAATATTCCCTTCCTTCATATCGATGATAGCACCAATAGTCCTTAGGAAAGGTCTACCAAGAATAATGGGACATGAAGGATTGCAATCTATGTCAAGTACAATGAAATCCACGGGTACATAGTTCTTATTTGCAACAATAAGAACATCATCGATCCTTACCATGGGTTTCTTGACAGTAGAATCCGCAAGATGCAAAATTAAGAGAACACTCTTCAATCTCATGAAAACCAAGAATATCACATAAAGATTTTGGAATCGCGGAAACACTAGCACCCAAATCACACAAAGCATTGCACTCATAGTTTTTGATCTTGATTTTGATAGTAGGTGCCCACTCATCATGAAGTTTTCTAGGTATAGAGACTTCTAGTTCGAGCTTCTCTTGAAGAGATTTCATCATAGCATCTACGATATGCGCGGTAAAGGCTTTGCTTTGGCTATAAGCATGTGGAGAGTTTGCAATGGATTGCATCAAAGAAATGCATTCAAACAAGGAGCAATTATCATAATTGAATTCCTTGAAATCCAAAGTGGGAGTTTCATTACTACCCAAAATTTTGATTTCTTCTACTCCACTCTCCACACCTTTATCATCAAGATAGGTGGACTCCGAATCATTGGGGCGTTTTTCAACCAAAGTGGATTCATATCCGGCCCCTTCATCAATAGGTTTGACACGCGAAAACAAAGATTCAAGAGGAGACACACCAAGCACTTTAAGATCTTCGTGATTTGCATCACTAGAACGCACCCTTTTAAACCATTCATGCCTAGCACGAATTTGGGTGGTTCTTTCTTTGCTCTCATTCATGGAGACACACATAGCTTTCAAAGTTTCATCCAAGTTGACCTTGGGAGGAGCACATCTAACTTTCAAAGCATCAATATCACAAGACATCCTATCAACGCTCTTAGCCAAATCGTCTATTTTGAGTAGTTTTTCCTCTATGGACGCGTTGAAAATCTTTTGAGAGTTGATGAACTCTTTGATGTTACTCTCTAAATCAGAGGGTAATTTGTTGTGATTTCCATAAGTGTTGTTGTAGGAATTGCCATAATTGTTAGAGAAGTTACTAGGAAAAGGCCTAGGAACATAGTTTCCTCTAAAAGCATTGTTGTTGCCAAAATTGTTCCTACCATCAAAGTTAACGTCCAAACTAGCGTTGCTACTCTCAATCAAGGAAGATAGTGGCATGTCATTAGGATCCACAGTAGCGTTTCTACTAGCAACCAAATTCATCAACTCGTCCATATTAGCACTAAGCGAGTTAATTTCTTCTATAGCGTGTACCTTTTTGCTAGCAGGCGACCTTTGAGTGTGCCACTGAGAGTAGTTGGTCATGATATTGTCTAGGAGTTTTGTAGCGTATCCTAAAGTGATTTCCATGAACGTTCCACCTGCGGTGGAGTTCAAGATATTGCGAGAAGCGAAATTCAAACCAGTGTAAAAGATTTGTATAATCATCCACAAACTCAAGCCATGAGCGGGACAATTTATAATCATAAGCTTCATCCTCTCCCAAGATTGTGCAACGTGTTCATGATCAAGTTGCTTGAAATTCATGATATCGTTACGTAAGGAGATGATCTTAGCCGGCGGAAAATACTTGGATATGTAAGCATCTTTGCATTTATCCCAAGAATCGATACTATTTTTAGGCAAAGAAGAAAACCAAGTTTTTGCGCGACCTCGCAACGAGAAAGGAAAAAGCTTCAACTTAATCACGTCATTATCCACATATCTTTTCTTTTGCATATCGCAAAGCTCAATGAAGGTATTGAGATGGGATGCGACATCTTCACTAGGAAGTCCAGAGAATTGCTCTTTCATAACAAGATTCAGCAAAGCTGCATTGATTTCATACGATTCCGCACTAGTGGCGGGAGCAATCGGAGTACTAATAAAATCATTATTATTAGTGCTCAAGAAGTCGCAAAGTTTGGTGTTTTCAGCCATGATGACTTCAACAAACAAACAAGCACACAATCAAGCAAGAAAACCGACAAAGCAAAACGGCAAAAAGGCAAAAGGCAAAAGAAAATGGCAAAGGAGAAAGGCAAATGAAAACAGCAAATGTGAAGTGGGGGAGAGGAAAACGAGAGGCAACTAGCAAAAAAAGTAAATGCAAGAGATGAGTTTGTGAGACCTACTTGGATAGATCTCTCCTTCCCCGGCAACGGCGCTATAAATTCTTCTTGCTACTGCGACAAAAGACCTTCCCTGGTACGGCGCCAGGAATCCTACTTCAGTGGCTACGCCTTAGGGACTTCCTAGGCAAATATGCAAAGGATTCCCCTGTGGCCTTGGAGCCTTGCGTTGGTGTTCCCTCAAAGCGGAAAGGGTGATGTAGCGGCGGTAAGTATTTCCCTCAGTTTTGAGAACCAAGGTATCGATCCAGTGAAGGAGTATCACAAGTGCCTGCACAAACACAAAGAGCTTGCTCCCAACGCTATGAAGGGGTTGTCAATCCCTTATAGATTGTTTGCCCACTGAGAACTGAAAGCAACAAAGTAACAAAGCAAAGTAAAAGCGGAGATGTAAATGATGGGTGTGAATAGACCTGGGGGCCGTAGTGTTTACTAGTGGCTTCTCTCATGAAAGCAAGTAGACGGTGGGTGAACGAATTACTGTCGTGCAATTGATAGAACCGCGCAAAGTCATGAAGATATCTATGGCAATGATTATATCTATAGGCATCACGTCCAAAACAAGTAGACCGATACTTTCTGCATCTACTACTATTACTCCACACGTCGACCGCTATCCAGCATGCATCTAGTGTATTAAGTCGAAAAGAACAGAGTAACGCCTTAAGAAAGATGACATGATGTAGATGGCCAATCTCATATCTACGACAAAACCCACCTTGTTACCCTTGATGGCAACTACACGATGTGTGCCTTGCTGCCCCTACTGTCACTGGGAAAGGTCACCACACGGTAAGAACCCAAAACCAAGCACTTCTCCCATTGCAAGAATCATAGATCTAGTTGGCCAAACAAAACCCAAGACTCGGAGAGACTTACAAGGATATCAAATCATGCATATTAGAAATCAGCAAAGACTCAAATATATATCATAGAAAATCTGATCACAAATCCACAATTCATCGGATCTCGACAAACACACCGCCAAAGAGGATTACATCGGATAGATCTCCATGAAGATCATAGAGAACTTTGTATTGAAGATCCAAGAGAGAGAAGAAGCCATCTAGCTACTAACTACGGTCCCGTAGGTCAGAAGTGAACTACTCACGAGTCATTGGAGGGGCGATGATGTTGATGAAGAGGCCCTCCAACTCCAAAGTCCCCTCCGACAAGGCACCGGGAAGGGTCTCCAGATGAGATCTCGCGGAAACAGGAACTTGCGGCGGCGGAACTCCCGATCTAGGTTTCTTTCTGGAGGTTTCTGAATTTATAGGACCATATGGCGGTGGAGTTGCATCAAGTGAGCCCCCGAGGGGCCACAAGTTTGGTTGGAGCGACCTAGGGGGGGGGGGCGACGAAAAGGCTTGTGTCGCCCTCGTGACCCCCTCTGGTATCTTTTTCTTCCGGTATTTTTGATATTTTCCATAAAAAATCATCGCGAAAGAATTATTCCGTTTGGACACCGTTCCAAAATCAGATCTGAAAAGAGTCAAAAACACAGAAAAAACAGGAACTGGCGCTTGGCACTGAGTTAATAAGTTAGTCCCAAAAAAGATATAAAAGGTAAACAAAACATCCAAAGTTGATAATATAACAACGTGAAACCATAAAAAATTATAGGTACGTTTGAGACGTATCAGGCACTTCATGAAGTCCATCTGTTGGTTTCAAGGGGTTTATATTGTGACCAAGAGGTATTCAAGGTTTTATCCAAAGATTGGTCATGTGAGAATTGAGTTTATTGCAAGCATGTCTTGAAGAAGAGAAATATTGTGTGAGCATTCATATTTACCTTCAAGAGATCATCTTTATGAAGAGAGAAGATAAGATACAAGGTTGAAAAAGACTAAGTAAAAGAGTGAATCAAGTTGGTCAACACACAAAGCATACCAGATGTACCGTGAGGGATCAAGTGATCCCATGGTATGGTAAGCATTGTCCATTCGCTTTGTGTACTAATCGATGGTCTATGTGAGAGTTCTGTGTGGGGGTAGGTCAGTTTTCATGGGCTTGCGTTAATAGGAAGATCTCATAAAACCCATGGAGGATGACATCAAATGGTGATCATCGTCAGGATTGCGGTGTGCAATTCAAGTGGAGCATCACGAAGAGATCATACTCGAAGGTTGTCGTCCATTGTGGTGACAATGGACATGTGAAGATGAGTCGAAGAGTGGCTCTCCCATAGTGGAGTATGGGGGGAGAAATCGACTAGTCTTCATCGAGCCAACACAATCAAGAAAGGTGGTCCATCTTGAGGATGTCAAGATCGTCATCATATAGATTAAGTGGACTATGTGCAAGGTATAGGTTTTCCCTTGATAGATTATATATTTTGCCAGTCTCATGATGGTAGTTGGGAGACCGGGTTATAGGATCGATTGCCGTACTATCAAGGGGGGCTCTCAAGTGAGTAGCTTGATCGTACCGTTCGTTGAGAGCTCAAACGATGTGCATCCTTGCATCATATTTATTGGTTCTTATTTGGTGTTTCTCTTTGTGAGTTTACAGATTCTGGTCATCTTCATGACAAGCTTGAGTTCATCGAAAATGGATTCCATATGCATCTTCTATGATGTTTTCAATGCTGGAGTTTTTGTCGGTTCTTCATTCATAGAGGTTTCACATCTCTTATCATTGGCATTTTTATACTGCATCTTCTTTGTTGGAGGCTTCACTATTGGCTAGCTCTTGTCATCCCTAATCCAACAAGCTTGAGTTTGCTCAATTCAGAGCTCATTTGGAGACGTTATGATAGTTCTCGTGTTCATGCATTCATATTTTGTCCTTGTTCTGGTCTGGAAGGAACCCAACGGTAGTACTTCGCAAGGCATTGGTACTACCTCTTATCTGTGGTAGCACCGCTCTGGGCAGCGATAGTGCCCTTGCCCAGTGTCGCGCGTTGTACCGATGCCTTCAGTGTCTCGACATTTTTCGTCTCGGACTGAGCGGTTTTTGGCTCGTAGTCCGGCGCGGTAGTACCGCATGTTACTATCGCGTCACTACCACCCTTACTTTTGGGTCTGGTACCCTTAGCGGACTAAGAGTGGTAGTAGTAAGTAGTACTATCTCTTATCTGCGATAGTACGGTTCTGTGCAGCGGCAGTATCGCTTAGGTGGAACTGCCTTCGTCCCTCATTCCTCTGTGCGCTCGTGGGCTGCTGCAGTGCAACCCTAGCGGTAGTACCATTTGGGAGAGTGATAGTACCGCTCTGGTGTGTTGGGGAACGTTGCATGGGAAACAAAAATTTTCCTACGCACACACAAGATCTATCCATGATGATGACCATCTATGAGAGGAGAGATTATATCTACATACCCTTGTAGATCGCTATGTGGAAGCGTATATTACGCGGTTGATGTAGTCGAACATCTTCGCGATCCAAACCACAGTCCATCCCGCGATCTCATCACGATTCCTCCCGCGATCCCATCACGATCCATCCCTATCTAGTGCTGAACGGATGGCACCTCCGCGTTCAACACATGTACAGCTTGATGACGATGTCCGCCTTCTTGATCCAGCAAGAGGGGCAAAGAGGTAGTTGAGTTCTCCGACAGCCTAACGGCGTGGCGGCGATGGTGGTGGAACTGATCTGGCCGGGCTTCCTCGTGCAATGCCGAACCTAATCTAGAGGAAGAACGAACTAGAGGGAGGGAGAGGGGCTGCGCCTTCGATTGTGTGTTGGCTGCCCTCTCTCCCCTCTAGTATATATAGGAGGGAGGGGGAAGGGGTGGCACCCTAGGGTTGGCCAGCCGCGCCCAAGAGGAGGAGTCCTCCTCCTCCAAGTGGGTTTGGTGGAGGCACTAGGAGGACACCCCTCCCAGTCAAACTCCTCCCCCTCTCCACTATTTAGGCTGCATAGGCCCATGAGGCTGGCCGCCTGATCCTGCAATCTCTGGCATTAGCTAGACGAATGCTTATGACAGCAAACCTTCCCCGACAACGGCGCCCGAAAAATGTTGATCCTGCAATCTCTGGCGTTAGCTAGATGAATGCTTATGACAACAAACCTTCTCTTGCAACAGCACCAGAAGAATGCTGAAAGCACTTCCCAGTAATGAGACTAGAAGAATGTTGTTGATGGCCCACCAGCGCGTGGGTTCGCAACAGTTTTCGAGGGTAGAGTATCCGACCCAAATTTGTAGATCGCCTAAAGGAGGTGAGAGTAGACTCTCAAGTATTAGCAGCAGAATTTGTCAGATTCAACCACACTTGAAAGATTAGTATCTGCAAGCACAGTAGTAACAACAAAGTAGTATGATAACAACGGTGTCACAAACGATCTGTTGACGGCAGACTATTCCTAACGATTGTATCAATGGCGCCTCCGTTGCCGCGTTGACGGAAGTTGTCAATTCCCGTCAATGGTCAGCAAAAAAGTATAGTAGCAGGTAGCAACAGTGTAACGAGCAATAACAGTGGCAAGGAACAGCAGTAGTGACAGTGGTAGCAAGTAGCAACAGTAGGAAGCGACAGTAATAGCAACAGTAGTAGCAGCAGCAGCAGAGCAAGACAAGTAACGGCAGTAGGACAAACTCGTAGGCAATGGGTCGGTGATTTGTTTGGATGATATTCATCATGCAACAACTATAACACGGAGAGATATGTGGCTAGCTCCCGTTCGTCAATGTGATGTAGGCATGCATTCTGTGTGTCGTCATACGGGCTTAGGGAAAAGAACTTGCATGACATCTATTGTCCATCCCTCCCATGGCAGCGGGGTCCAAAAGGAAACTACGGGATATTAAGGTTCTCCTTTTAATAAAGAACCGGACCAACGCATTAGCACTTGGTGAACACATGAACTCCTCAAACTATGGTCATCACCGGGAGTGGTTCCGGTTATTGTCACTCCGGGGTTGCCGGATCATAACACATAGTAGGTAACTACAACTTGCAAGATCGGATTTAAAACACACATATATTGGTGACAACATAATAATTTCAGATCTGAAATCATGGCACTCGGGTCCTAGTGACAAGCATTAAGCATGGCAAAGTAGTAGCAACATCAATCTCAGAACATAGTGGATACTAGGGATCAATCCCCGTCAAAACTAACTCGATTACATGATAGATCTCATCCTACTCATCACCGCCCAACGAGCCTACGAATAGATTACTCACGAACGATGAAGAGCTTCATGGAATTGGAGAGGGAAGAAGATTGATGATGACGATGGCGACGATTTCCCCTCTCCGGAGCCCAAAACGGACTCTAGATCTGCCCTCCAGATGAAGAACATGATGTGGCGGCGCCTCCGTATCGCCAACGCGATGAAATCTTCTCTCCTGTTTTTTTCGGGACGAAAGGGAATAAATAGCGCTGGAATTGGGGCGGCAGAGCCACCTGGGCCCCACAAGCTTAGTAGCCGCCACGAGGGGGGGGGGGGGGGGCGACGGCTACAGGGCTTGTGGCCCACTGGCCCGTCCCCTCCGGTGGATCTTTGCGTAGGTATTTTTCATATTTTCCAGAAATATTCTCCGTAAATTTTCAGGATGTTTCGAGAACTTTCATTTCTGCACAAAAACAACACCATGGCAATTCTGCTGAAAACAACGTCAGTCCGGGTTAGTTCCATTCAAATCATGCAAATTAGAGTCCAAAACAAGGGCAAAAGAGTTTGGAAAAGTAGATACGATGGAGACGTATCACCTCCCCCAAGCTTAAAACCTTGCTTGTCCTCAAGCAACTCAGTTGACAAACTGAAAGAGAAAGAAAAACTTTGACAAACTTTGTTTGATCTTGTTGTTGCAACTATGTCTAACTCATAACCAGAATTTCAGCAAGATCACAAGTTAAGCACATAAGCAAGTGACACAAAGGTCTCACGGTAAACTAATATCAATGGCATAATCAGCTAGCGAGCAAATAATAATGAGTTTCAGATACCAACAATTCAATCAAAACAAGCATGAAGCAATATGAATAAGTGGTATCTCGCTAGCACTTTCTGAGACCGCAAAACATAAATGCAGAGCACTTTCAAAGATCAAGGGCTGAGTAAACATTGTAATTCATAGCAACGAAGATCCACCCATAGTCATACTCAATATCAATCAAAAGCAAAGCATAAACATGACAGAGGTGCTCTCTAATTGGTGCTTATACAGGAAGAGGATGACTGAATAGGAAAATAAATAGACATGCCCTTCAGAGAGGGAAGCATTGATTTGGAGAGGTGCCAGAGCTCAAGCTTTGAAAACAGAGATAATAATTTTGGGTGGCATGCTTTCATTGTCAACGCAATGACCAAGAGTTCTCAATATCTTCCATGCTACTCATGCTATAGGCGGTTCCCAAACAGAAAAGTAAAGTTTTAACTCCCCCACCACCAATCAATCACACTCCACGGCTAGCTGAATCCTCGGGTACCGTCCATACTAACATCAATCCGGGGGGAGTCTTGTTTTACAGTTATGTTTTCGATTTAAGCGTGGAACTGGGCATCCCAAATACCGGCCCCTTTCTCATGAATGACTGTGAATAAACACATGTCGAGGATAACACTCCTAGCATGGAAGATACCAATAGCCCTCTGTCACCACATGAGCGGTTCGGGCATGCAAAACATATTTATTTCTTGAAGGTTTAGAGAATGGCACATGCAAATTTACTTGGAACGGCAGGTAGATACCGCAAATAGGTAGGTATGGTGGACTCTCATGGAAAAACTTTTGGGTTTATGGAAGTGGATGCACAAGCAGTATTCCCGCTTAGTACAAGTGAAGGCTAGCAAAAGACTGGGAAGCGACCAACTAGAGAGCGACAACAGTCATCAAGATGCAATGAGTTTGACTAACATTGAATGCAAGCATGAACAGGATATAAATCACCATGAACACGAACATCATAGAGGCTATGTTGATTTTGTTTCAACTACATGCATGAACGTGCACCAAGTAAAGCCACTTGAAACATTCAAAGGAGAATACCATCCTATCATACTACATCATAGTCATCTCAAAATCTATGTTGGCATTCAAGACAAACCATTATAAGCTCTCAACTAAATAAGCATGGCATCAGAAACTATGATCTCTAAGTTGTCATTGCAAACGTTTTAATTGCTTAGAACACTCTCGTTTTCACTCTTATTGTTCTGTGAGTGTTCACTTTTTGCTAATAGTGCGTTTAGCTCTTGTTTTCCACTCATATTTTTTTAGAGCTTGTTAGTTTGTTTCAGTTATATATGATTATCCCTCTAGTCTTTAATTAATATTATCTATGAGAGTTCTTTCAAGAAAGTTGATTGGTGTTGGAGAAGAGTAAAATATTTCATGCTTATAGTGGTGCAATAGGAAGCTTGTTTAGGTTGTGTCTTAGACTTTAACATGTCATGTTAGATATTATATTAATTATATGTTCGTAGTTATTGATGTAGCATGACTTGTCTCAAATAGCTGAGAGTGCTTAATGTGCCATTAAAAGAATCATGTGTTGTTTTTTATCATATCAAATCATAATATTGTGGTATTCTCCTTTACTGCTTCATTTGGGTTGACTTGGCCCATGCTCACACCATGTTATGACTACAAACCAGTCACCTCTAGCCTCTATGATAATTTAATTTTTGACTTGTAATATTATTTATGCTTTGATTAATAATGTTTTGTCGCTATGCATGATTATGTCTGTTATTCCTCTCTTAGTTGGCCGCTCCCAGTCTCTTACTAGCCTCCACCTGTACTGAGTATGAGCTCTACTCGTGCATCCAACTCCCAAAAAAACAAAGTTTGCCAAATGTGTCCACCATACCTACCTACATGTGGTATTTAACCGCCACGCCAAGTAAATTTCTCATGTACTACCTTTAAAACTTTCAAACTTATTCCTGTTTTGTACCTCTGTTTTAGCTCATGAGGAAGTAGTAGATAATTCATGATCTTGTCATACTTGACAAGCTTTATCTTGGGTTTGCATGTCTAATCTGCGAACCCCTAATACGAGGAGGGACTGGCATGAGTGCACCCAGCTCATAAAACATAATAGCAACAAACAACACCTCCTTCACGCTTTGTTCAAGAGAAATCAGAATAGTGATAAACAAAGGAGACTAAGGGGATGTGACCGTCCCCACTATGGGAGCCGTTACTCAAAACTTGTCCAGCATGAGAAGTATTGGGCTATCTACTAGCATTCGTTGATGAATTATGCACCTCTCAAAATCTTGTTTTACAATCTAATTGATTTCAAAAATCTCTAAAAGCTCTAGCACATGAGTAATCCCTGCTCCCCTCTTCGAAGGGTCTTTCTTTTGCTTTTATGCTAAGTCTTCATATTCTAACTTTATGCACCAATTAAGAGAGCATAGTTGTCATTCTGAGTATAATGTGCATAGTCCCAAAAATAGAAGAGGAAACTTTGTTGGAGTGCGTCTGTTTCCGCCTCGAAGGTGACGTCAAATGGAAAATAATAGATGCGAAAGTTGTGGGGAATTATATGCTGATAATTCTAGACATAAAATTCGGTCCATTTGGAGTTCGGACGCTCTAGTAAAGCCCGTTTTACTGGAGGATAAATATCTGATTACAAGATTACGGGAATCGGTGACGTGATTGAGTCCAACTCTTACCATATTAGATGGATTCGACCAAGCCACGACTTGGGAACCTCATTAGGGCTAAGAGGGGTTGGTAGGAAGGTTCTAGAGGTGCCCAAGAGCCCTTGGATCAAAGGGCATCCATCGGAGGGCCAAGGATGATCGTCCCAACTCATATAAGGAGAGGGAAAACTGATTTCTGAGGAGTCACCAAGAGCTACGAGATTTCCTCCTCCCACGCACCCACCTTGGGGTGGAGAACCACCTCCATACCAGCACCATCTCCAAGGAAGAAGGGGGGCAAGGGCCACCGCCCCCAAGGGCCATGGCTGTCGTCGACCGCCGTCTCCTCTCCGGGCTGCACCTCTCCATCAACCTCTTGCTCACCATGACCATGTGTGAGTAGTCTCCCTCGGGGCTGAGGTATTCTACGTGTAGCTATGTGGTCATCTCTCTCTCCCATGATGTGATCTTGATTGTGATCATAGGCTATGTTAATCTAAGGTGATCCCATGATGTTTCCCCTTCTTCTATGTATTGGATTGATGTACTTACTTGATCTTATCTAGCATAATCCTCGAGACCATGGTGACAACGGTCTATTGGACATGGATTAGAAGAATATTTTCATGGGTGATTTCCTCTTTTGTGAATTGATTGAAGATTGAGAGTCTCTTGGTGCTTATCTTTGACTATCCTTGAGATATGTTGTGGTTATTGTGGTACTCTCTTTGGATGGCCGCGGTGACATTGGGAAATCCATAGAAGAGAACTACGAACTCTGAGGTGTGCTTTTGTAGCCCTACATAATTCTCGTCCTTTCTTGATCACAAAGGAATGACCTCCAAGTATGTCTCCATTGCATGTTTTAGTGGAAATATCATGTGATTAGACTATGTTAATGTTGTTGGGAGTTGCCACTAGTGAAAGTATAAAGCCTAGGCCCTATTTCTCACCATTGTTACACCGTTTATGCTTACTTTTGTCACTTGCTACCTTTCTTCCATTTTTATTTCAGATTTATATTACCTTGCTTTGCCACACCTATCACTCATATTTTACCATCTCCTCGCCGAACTAGTGCACCTATACAAATGAAAATTGTATTAGGTGTGTTGGGGACACAAGAGACTTCTTGTTTCTTAATTGCAGGGTTGCTTGAGAGAGACCATCTTCAACCTCTACTCCCCTGAGTTCGATAAACCTTAGGTCATCCACTTGAGGGAAATTGCTGTTGTCCTACAAACCTCTGCGCTTGGAGGCCCAACATAGTCTACAAGAATAGAAGCGTGTGTAGACATCATTGAGTTATAGGTGTTGGTGACCGAAGGTTGTTACGTGTCCCAGGTGAGATCCTAGACGCCACGAGGATCTCCGGAATGGTCCGGAGGTAAAGATTGATATATAGGAAGTCCTATTTTGGTCGCTGAAAAAGTTCTGGGCTCATCGGTAGTGTAACTGGAGTGCCGGGAGGGTATCGGCGACCATCGGGAGGGGTGTCACGTCCCGAGGGGCCTCATAGGCCGTGGGAGGAGACAAACCAGCCCCTACTATACTGGACTAAGCCCCCACTAAGGCTCATGAGGTTTGAGAAGGAAAAAACCCAAAGGTGGAAGAGGAGGAAAGGGTTTCCAAGTGGAGAGGAGGAATCCTACTCCTAGTAGGATTGGAGTAGGACTCCTCCACCTCCAATTTCGGCCAAACCTTGAGGGTTTGAGGATGCCTTCTCCCCTGCCTCCCTCTTATATATACTATAGGAATGCTCCTTCTACTTCATCTAGATCGGTTTCTCCTCTAGTCTAGTTCAGCAGTGCTTAAGCAAAACCCTGCTGGATTAGTTCACCACCACCACCACCACACCATCGTGCTAGAGAACTGATCTACCTCTCCGCCCCTCTTGCTGGATCAAGAAGGCGGGGATCGTCATCGAGCTGTACGTGTGCTGAATGCGAAGGTGTCGTCCAGTCGGCACTAGATCGGGATGGATCATGATGGGATCGCAGGAAGGATCGTGATGAGATCGCGGGACAGGCTGCGATTTGAATCGCGAAGATGTTCCACTACATCAACCGTGTTATATACGCTTCCACTTAGCAATCTACAAGGGTATGTAGATTCACTCTCCCCTCTCGTAGATCATCATCACCATGGATAGGTATTGCGTGTGCGTAGGAATTTTTTTGTTTTCATGCTACGTTCCCCAACAGAACCAAGATGATTGTAAGGGCAAGGATATCACCTACTTCATGAAGATCTACCGTGAGTGAGGCTAGTCCTGTGTGGGCGGAAGCCATGGTGGAATAGACAAGGCCGCTTCTGTGTGAGCCCCTTGTGGATGGAGCCCTCCGTGGACTCTTGCAGCCGTTACCCTCCGTGGCTTGAGGTCTCCACTAACATGGACATACTATAGCGCCACCTATCGAAAGCATGCCAAAAATCGCCGTGTCAACTTCTTCGCATTTGATCTTCCTAAACTCTACTCCTTACTACATGTGCAAAGTCTTTACTTTTCGCTGCCATACTTGTTGACTAGAATGTGTAGTGTGCACTAGACTTGTTACAATTGCTAAAATTTACCAACCATTAAATTGGGAAAAGGGTAGGATTTTAATTTATGCAAGTAGTCTATTCACCCCCTCTAGACACCTCATCCATCGATCTGTCAATTGGTACCAGAACAAGGACTCCAAAACCTTGGTTTAAACACCATTGGAGGAAGATGGATGTGCCTAGTTTGAGGAATATTAGTTGTAGAATGCCTATTCCTGATGGGGAATATTTTGGACAATGGAAAGATAAAAGCTTGATATATTTTATCAATTCCATTTGCGCAAATATGTTGAATATCCATACGATCCTCCCATTGATCAGTTGCATCCATCTCATGATGAAGAACTTGATATGCTTGCTAATATTAAAATGGTTAATCTAATCATTAGAGGATTGCCAAGAAATGTGCTTAATAAAATGCAACATTTTGAGTGTGCTCACACTTTGTGGAAAAACTTAGAGAAAAGATATCCCGATTATTCACTGAAAAATCTTGAGACAATTTTCCATAAATGCATTGCCTTTCACAAAATCAACCGATCCTAATTTTGATAAATTCCTTTTTGAGCTTCGTGACCTCGTGCGTGCTAATGGAGATGTCATTACCATTAACAATTTCATTGTTGAAGCCATTCACATGCATAAATATGAACATTGTCATAGTCAAAATTGTGATGAAATTTTTGTTTCCTATGCCGAGGATATATCGTCTGACGACGACAATGTGGAGCATGGCTACTACGATGAATATGAAGAGTTTGACATCGAGTATGAGAAGACAATGAGAAGCCTTAGTCTTATGGAGAAGCTTAGAGACTACCTGGCCGGAGGAAAGGAGTGGGTTCTTGACAATGGATGCACCGATCACTTGACCGGAGATAATTACATGTTCCATGAGATCACACCCAACCGTAGACCTCGAAGGTATGTGGTCTTTGGTGACAACTCCAAGGGTAAGGTACTTGGTCTTGGTAAGGTGGCCATATCTCATGATAGTTCCATTCAAAATGTCATGCTTGTTGAATCCCTTGGCTACAATCTTATTTCCATATCTAGACTAGCAGACTTTGGTTTCAATGTGCTATTTATGAAAGTTGACTCCCAAGTGTTTCGTAGTGACAATCATAACATGGTCATTACTGGTTTCCGTAGAGGTGATCTATACATTGTCGATTCCAATAAAAAATCCTAACCTCGTACTTGTCTTATTGCAAAATCTTCTAAAGGTTGGTTATGGCATAGAAGGTTAGGACATGTAGGTATGCGTAATCTTGACAGTCTTATCAAAGGTGATCATATTCTTGGTGTTAGAGATGTTATCTTTGACAAAGATATACTTTGTAGTGCTTGTCAAGCAGGAAAGCAAGTTAATGGAATTCATCCCGTGAAGAACATCATGACTACAAGAAGGCCACTCGAGCTGCTACACATGGCTCTTTTTGGTCCCAATTTTCATAAGAGCCTTGGTGGAAATTATTATGGTTTATTCATTGTTGATGACTCTTCCAGATTTACGTGGGTGTTCTTTCTTGATGATAAGTCGTAGGTACAAATGATCTTCAAGAACTTCGCTCGGAGAGTCCATAATCAGTTTGAAGCGAAGATCAAGAAAGTTCAGAGCAACAACGAAACGGAATTCAAGAAAACAAATGTGGATAGTTTTCTTGACAAAGAAGGTATCTCACATGAGTTCTCGATGATGTACACACCTCAACAAAATGGAGTTGTTGAGAGAAAGAACCGGACTCTCATAAAGATCGCCAGGATGGTGTTTGATGAATACAAGACGCCAAGACATTTTTGGGCAGAAGCCGTGGAAATGCCTTGTCATGCCATAAACCGACTCTACTTGCACAAGCTTCTCGGTAAAATGACATATGAGCTACACACTGGTAACAAACCCCAAGTTGGATACTTTCGAGTATTCAGCTCTAAGTGCTACATTCTTGATAAGCATCGTCACACTAGATTTGCTCCTAAATACCATGAAGGTTTCCTACTTGGTTACGGATCAAACTCTCACACTTACCGTGTCTAGAACAGCTTCACTCAAAAAGTTGAAGAGACAATAGATGCGAAGTTTGATGAATCTAATGGTTTGCAAGTCGAACAATTTCCAAATGATGTAGAAGATAAGGAACCTTCAGAAGCCATCCATGATCTACCTATCGACAAGATTCATCCCATGGAGGTGAAGGAAAGTACTTCATCAATTCAAGTGGAAGCCCCTACTTCACATCAAGGTGAAGAACAAAATGACATGGAGGCATCCACAAGCGGTACACGACATGATGAAGAAGAGGAAGAAGTACATCATGATGATCCACCTAAACATTCCTCACCACCACCTCAAGGAGATGACACCATCAACGACAACATGCAAGATGATGATGAAGAAGAAGCTCCACCATACAAAAAGAAGAAGTTGCCATGAGTTCGAGCAAGAGTGGACAAAGATCATCCGCTTAATCAAATCTTTGATGACATACAAACCGGGAGAATCACTCGCTCTAAATCTCATTTAGCTAACTTTTGCAATCATTATTCTTCATCTCTAGCATTGATCCTTTGAAGGTAGAAGAAGCCCTTCAAGACCTGGATTGGGTGAATGCCATGCACGAAGAGCTACACAACTTCGAGAGGAATCAAGTGTGGACACTTGTAGAAGAGCCCGAAGTTGAGCAAAACATCATCAGAACAAGATGGTTGTTTCGGAACAAGCAAGATGAAGATGGACAAGTTGTACGCAACAAGGCGTGTCTCGTAGCCCAAGGATACACGCAAGTCGAACGTATGAACTATGGTGAGACTTATGCCCCTGTTTCTAGACTTGAAGCCATTCACATTCTTCTCTCTTATGCCAATCACCATGATAGTACTCTTTACCAAATGGATATCAAAAGTGCTTTTCTAAATGGTGAAACTATGGAAGAGGTTTATGTCAAACAACCTCCCAGCTTTGTGAACCCCAATAAACCTAATAATATTTACAAACTTCAAAAAAGCTTTATATGGTCTTAAACAAGCCCCTAGAGCTTGGTACAAATGCCTAATGAAGTTTCTCATAGAAAAGGGTTTTGAAATTGGTAAAATTGATGCAACCTTATTCACTAAAAGAGTTAATGGCGAACTAATTGTATGCCAAATATATGTGTATGATATTATATTTGGTTCTACTAACCCCCATTTTAGTGAGAAGTTTGGAAAGTTGATGTCAAAGAAATATGAGATGTCAATGATGCGCGAGCTGAAATTCTTCTTTGGATTGCAAACCAAACAATCGAGAGAAGGTACGCTTAACTCTCAAACCAATTACACCAAGGAATTAATCAGGAACTTCAGTATGCAAGAGTGCAAAGGTATGAGAACCCCCATTCCCACTATTGGACATATTGACCTCACTAAGGAGGACAAACTGGTTGATCAAAGAGTTTATCTATCAATGATTAGTTCATTGCTATATCCATGTGTCTCACGTCCTGATATCATGGTGAGTGTTTGCATGTGTGCCCGATACCAAGCGGCACCTAAAGAGTGTCATGTATTGGCTTTTAAAAAAATCACAAGATGTCTAATACATACACCAAACTTTGGCATATGTTATCCCAAGGGATCTTATTTTAATCTTGTTGGCTATTCCGACTCGTACTATGACGGAGACAAGGTTGATAGAAAATCCACCTCAGGTACATGTCAATTTATTGGGAGATCTCTTGTGTCTTGGTCATCCAAGAAACAGAACTCGGTATCTTTATCTACTCCCAAAGCTAAATATATAGTCGCCGGATCATGTTGTGCGCAATTACTATGGATGACTCAAACTCTTAATGATTATGGCATTCATGTTAGGAATGTTCCATTGTTATGTGACAATTAAAGTGCTATTAAAATTGTCTATAATCATGTGCAACATTCTCGAACAAAACATATGTTGGGGAACGTCGCATGGGAAACAAAAATTTTCCTACGCGCACGAAGACCTATCATGGTGATGTCCATCTACGAGAGGGGATGTGTGATCTACGTACCCTTGTAGACCGTACAGCAGAAGCGTTAGTGAACGCGGTTGATGTAGTGGAACATCCTCACGTCCCTCGATCCGCCCCGCGAACTATCCCGCGATCAGTCCCACGATCTAGTGCCGAACGGACGACACCTCCGAGTTCAGCACACGTATAGCTTGACGATGATCTCGGCCTTCTTGATCCAGCAAGAGAGACGGAGAGGTATAAGAGTTCTCCGGCAGCGTGACGGCGCTCCGGAGGTTGGTGATGATCTCGTCTCAGCAGGGTTCCGCCCGAGCTCCGCAGAAACGCGATCTAGAGGTAAAACCGTGGAGATATGTGGTCGGGCTGCCGTGGCAAAAGTTGTCTCAAATCAGCCCTAAAATCCCACTATATATAGGAGGAGGAGGGGGGAGACTTGCCTTGGGTTCCAAGGACTCCCAAGGGGGTCGGCCGAGCCAAGGGGGAAGGTCTCCCCCTCCCAAACCGAAATCTACTTGGTTTGGAAGGTGGAGTCCTTCTTCCCTTTCCCACCTCCTTTTTTTTTTCTTTTCTCTTTGATTTTTCTTCCAATGCGCATAGGGCTCTTTTGGGCTGTCCCACCAGCCCACTAAGGGCTGGTGCGCCACCCCCAAGGCCTATGGGCTTCCCCGGGGTGGGTTGCCCCCCCGGTGAACTCCCGGAACCCATTCGTCATTCCCGGTACATTCCCGGTAACTCCGAAAACCTTCCGGTAATCAAATGAGGTCATCCTATATATCAATCTTCGTTTCCGGACCATTCCGGAAACCCTCGTGACGTCCGTGATCTCATCCGGGACTCCGAACAACATTCGGTAACCAACCATATAACTCAAATACGCATAAAGCAACGTCGAACCTTAAGTGTGCAGACCCTGCGGGTTCGAGAACTATGTAGACATGACCCGAGAGACTCCTCGGTCAATATCCAATAGCTGGACCTGGATGCCCATATTGGATCCTACATATTCTACAAAGATCTTATCGTTTGAACCTCAGTGCCAAGGATTCATATAATCCCGTATGTCATTCCCTTTGTCCTTCGGTATGTTACTTGCCCGAGATTCGGTCGTTAGTATCCGTATACCTATTTCAACCTCGTTTACCGGCAAGTCTCTTTACTCGTTCCGTAATACAAGATCCCGCAACTTACACTAAGTCACATTGCTTGCAAGGCTTGTGTGTGATCTTGTATTACCGAGTGGGCCCCGAGATACCTCTCCGTCACACGGAGTGACAAATCCCAGTCTCGATCCATACTAACTCAACGAACACCTTCGGAGATACCTGTAGAGCATCTTTATAGTCACCCAGTTACGTTGCGACGTTTGATACGCACAAAGCATTCCTCCGGTGTCCGTGAGTTATATGATCTCATGGTCATAGGAACAAATACTTGACACGTAGAAAACAGTAGCAACAAAATGACACGATCAACATGCTACGTCTATTAGTTTGGGTCTAGTCCATCACATGATTCTCCTAATGATGTGATCCCGTTATCAAGTGACAACACTTGCCTATGGCCAGGAAACCTTGACCATCTTTGATCAACGAGCTAGTCAACTAGAGGCTTACTAGGGACAGTGTTTTGTCTATGTATCCACACAAGTATTGTGTTTCCAATCAATACAATTATAGCATGGATAATAAACGATTATCATGAACTAAGAAATATAATAATAACTAATTTATTATTGCCTCTAGGGCATATTTCCAACAACATATTCATGTGTGACATCATTTCATTCGTGATCATGTTGGCAAAGGAGATATAGATCTTAAGCATGTTCATACCGACAAACAATTAGCTAATATCTTTACCAAACCACTTGATGAGAAAGTGTTTTGTCATTTGTGGAGTGATTTTAACATCATTGATGCTTCAAACTTGAGCTAGACTCACTCGGATGCATGCAAGGGCATGAACTTGATTGTCTATTTCATGATGCTATTATTACAACACTGTCTTATATCTTGGAAACTATGCTCCCTTGTATTGCATCTAATCTTTTGTAGGTACTTGGAAGAAATACAGTCCACAAGATTGCCATCAACTCACATTAAAAGCAATCTTGACATGGCCAAGGATCAACAATCCTTTCTTGGGAGATGTAGGAAGAAGACAACAAAATCATATCTTTGACAATTATATGATAATGAAATTCACTCATGTCATTTGGATATATTATGTTCTTCCTTGCACGACTAACCATTGTAGGTGAAAAGTGAATTAAAACGACATGGATAGCTCCCAAATCAAGATGATATTCATCAATGTTGAGCATCCACGAAAAGTTCACGTACATGCCACGTCATCAACATCATTCGAAGGTATGTACTCATATCCTTGATAAATCTTTACACCAAGTCATGAGGTAAAGCAACTCAAGTGATATGAAGCACTAAAAATTTAATCGAAAAATGGTAACCCCATTTTGCGCTTAACGACGAGTATGACCTATGATCAAGCATTCTTGCTTGATTCCTCAAGTCAAATACTCTAATATAGGTGACCTAGTCACCGCCCCACATCTAGATGGAGATTCTTGTATGGTTCACATTTGTCATTGCATGCTTTCATGGAACCATTCAACTCTCATCTAAAAAACATATATTATTTGGTGTTGTTTTATGTTTTATTTCACAATTGGCATCTTATAACAATCTTTAGATTATTTTTTGTCTATTTTAAGTTAAGGGGTTGATTTTAATTGCAACTCGATTTCATCGATCTGGGAAACTCGGTCCAACCAATTTCTCCGATAGGCCTGCTGTCATTCTCGGTTCTACCGAACCATTTTGCCTCAGTGAGTCCGAAAATTATCACTGCCTTTGATTTTCAGATATTTTCTGGACTTTTGCCTTAGGGGGAGAAAGATTTTCATTGACCCCAAGTTTCATTTCCTTGTAAGATTTTATTGAACATTTTGGGAAACCAAAGTCGATTACATTGTTTTCGAGGGGGATAAATCTTCTCTAGGGGGATAAATCCTCAGTGATCCCATACAATATTAGAGGGAGAAACATCCAGGATCCCAAACATAGGGGGAGATCTTTCTAGGAACTCTTATCCATATCAAAGGGGGGGAACATTCAATGACCCCTTACCTACTATCTAAGTTGGAGAAATTTTAGTGAACTCTTATTCAAACTTAAGGGTGAGAAAAATTCAGGGAAACCTTATCAAAGAGAGAAGAATCAAGGATCCCTTTCTATCAATGAGCCCTTACCCTTTGACCTTTTTGGAAATTTGTGCCAAAGGGGGAGAAATATCAAAGCTTCCAATAAACCTATATAATGGGGGAGAAATATTTCCAATAAGCTTACATAAAGGGGGAGAAATATCAAAAGGGGGAGATATTTGTTCCTAAAGGAAGGTCTATCTAAGGGGAGATATATCAAACTTACATATTAACGGGGAGAGAGATATAATTATTGTTCTGCTATTTTGGGATTGAACTTGTCTTACCCTACCTACTCCCAATATCTACATGCTATGATTCATGGGGGAGGCAATTTTACTTATTAATCCTTAGGGGAGAAAGTTCTAAATTCTTTTGGTGACATATCTATCATCAAATCAGATTTCTCATATGTCTTCAATATCTTGGTACTTTTGAATCTCTTTGCATCTTTACAATAGAGTACTCTTGTGTTATCTAACATTTGTCTTCCCAAGTGTACTCCTACTTCTAAGACGCTCAAGAACCTCAAGGTAAGTATATGCATCATATCCTTGTTCATGATGATCTCTTGTCTCTTGCACATATTGTTTGGAAGAGTGAGTCATGAACATGGAAGTTTTCCATTCACATATATTTGATGCATATAGCCAAGATTTATATGATTTGTCTTGTGCTTCTACCATGTGTGTGCCCATGGAGTCCAAAGCAACTATCCTTTACAAGGGATTGCACACATTTAGGGGCGCTTGTACTAGTGAATGGATCGATATGGTTGACTAGAGGGGGTGAATAGGCAACTCACAAATTTTAATCTTTTCTTTGAACAAATTAAGTTTAGCAACAAATAGGTTCTCTAGATATGCAACTAAGTGAGCAACATATATCATGGTAACAATAACAATAGTGAGCAAGAAGTAAATACAAGTAAATGTAAGAAATAACCACAAGTGGAATCGATGTAGACAAGGATGTGTTTCCGAAGTTCCCTCCTTTTGAGGGGAAGTACGTTTCCGGAGTGGTGTGGAGGCACAATCCTCATGCCCTCACACAATGCGAGGTGTCGTGATTCCACTAAGTGGTGCTCTTGAGGGCAATGATCGGACCTTTACAAACAAGGTTGGGGCAATCTCCACAACTTAATTGGAGGCTCCCAACGAGACCACGAAGCTTCACCACAATGGAATATTGCTTCGAGGTGACCAATTCTGTCTCCGGTGCTCAAACACCCAAGAGTAACAAGATTCACGAGGGATTAATGGGGGGCAACTTTTCTCTTGGTGGAAGTGTCGGGTAAGGCCTTCTCCTCCAAACCCTAGAGAATCAACAAGACTTTATGGCTAGGGAGGGAGATCAGGCAAGTTTGAGATTTTGGAGCAACAATGGAGCTGGAGAGGAAAAAGGTAAGATCCCCTCGGGGAAGAAGACCCCTATTTATAGTGGGGGGAAGTCTGGCTGTTACGAGCCCCTACTAACTCAGCTAAGCGGTAGTACCGTGCACCTGGGTGGTACTACCGTCATATAGGAGCGGTATGTACGCTTAGCCTGGTCGGGGGGAGGTAAGACACCAGACGTTTTTCTAAGCGGAAGTGGGCGCGACAGAGGAGCGACAGTACCGCTGGAGTTATACTACGGCTCCCCCTGGGCGGTACTTTCGCCCAATTAGAGAAAAACGCCCCAACACAACAGAGGAATAAAATAAGTTGTAGAGTGCCCGGCTCTATTGGGCGGCAGTACCGCTGGAGTGGTACTACCGTTCACCAGAGTAGTACTACCACTTAGGAAAACTTCTGGGAACTTCTTCAGGGTAGCTCATTTGCTCCCGGAAATGGATGGGGTGCAAGAGTGAGAGATATTGTTTCACCAAACCTTTCCAAATGTGAATCCCCACTTGATAGTACGAGATTATGTATGACTCGAGTCTACCAACCCTAAATCAATAGCTAAGCACCGTCTTCCCTTTGACTCACTCAGGGGAATACAACCATCTCGTGTCACCTGATAATTTTCTGAAAGCATATCGCACACGATTAGTCCACAAAGGGTATTGTCATCAACCACCAAAATTACTTAGGAAAAATTGTGCTCTTAAAATCTCCCCCATTTTGGTGGGTTGATGACAATACGGGATTTGCCAAAAAATAGTAAACTAAGAAGTCTTAGGCATTCCCAAAACCTACAAAATATAGACGGTCTCCCCCTAGATGTGTGATCTATTTGAATGTGCTTTTGGAATGCAAAGAGCACACACTAGGATCAATACTCCCCCTATATTTAATAGACAAGGCTATATACTTGCGTGAATAGAAGAAGAGTAAAATAGTTAAGGAAGCATACCATAAAGGAAAAGACATAATAGGATAGATGGGGTAGCATATGTCTTACACAATACATAAGTTCACACAAGACTTGGACATACACAAACCAAACAAAGCAATAAACGAGTTCACGAGATAGAGAAAACAAATGCAAATAAACACACTCGTGACTCATCAAGGCAAATCCATCTTAAACTAAGATACTTTCTCCCCCTTTGGCCTCGAGACACCAAAAGGAGGAGACATGAGAAGCTCAGTAGGCCTCGTCATCATATACCTCACACTCATCTGAAGCAGCAGACAACTCCTCAACAGACACCTCCTCCTCAAACTCCATCCACTAGTAGTTAGCCTTCATCTAGTCCTCCTCGTCAGTGATCTTGTCCTCTGAACCGCTCTAGAATCAAGGCCAATCTTCCGCATGAGCATCTTGTGACGACGGTGTGCCTTCTTGGCATCAACATGTGCCTTGTACTGACTCTTTGCCTAGAAGCAGAAAAGAGCCTTCATCTTCTTCCTAAGCTTGGAGGCCCAAGAAGGTTGAGTCTCGGATCTGGGAACAAACTCATAATTAGGCTCAAGCTCATCATCTGAGTCAGTAGCAGCAATCTTCGGAAGAGCAGGTGGAATGCCCCAATTCTCTTTCACATGGAGCTTGAGCACACCATGAGTAACCATGTGATCGGTCACAAAAAGCTTAGAAGGAAAGGTATCATTCCAAATGTCTTCAATTAGCTTGAATAGATAAGGAGCATAGATGGGCACTTTCTTCTTGTCAAACACAACACCTCAACTCCATCCACATAATGTGGAAAATATCCAAGGTGGACTAGCGGCCTCGCTCCTTCATGCAGAAAAGGAGTAGGTTCACAAGATAGGAACGTACCTGGTCCTTATTTCCAACACGAGGAAATAAAATGTTGCCAAAAATCATGTGCATGATGTCCAAAAAAGGAATGAGCTCAGCATGGTCATGTAACAAGCAAGATGCGACACTTTCCTTATTTCGGGGAGAGGCCTCAATAAGGAAAGAGACGCATCTAAGTGTTTTGCATGTACAGGAATCATTGCATTACATACAAGAAGGGATGAATATATGAGTTGGCTTACACTCGCGACAAGTTAATTTACAAATCCACTCAACAATTTATTCAAGCATCCATAAGGCAAGGTCCAACTACGGACAAGATAAACAACAAAATAGCAATGAGTCTGTCTCGCAAGGCCCAAGAGACGACCAAGGTCCTCTAATTATCAGGGTACGTCACTTACATACACCCACTTCCTTCATCGAACTCCCGCTGCAACTGTGTAGCATCAAAAGCATCTGGATATCCTATACCTAGACCTATGGTGGGGTAGTAA
Source organism: Hordeum vulgare subsp. vulgare (assembly GCF_904849725.1). NCBI lineage: Eukaryota > Viridiplantae > Streptophyta > Magnoliopsida > Poales > Poaceae > Hordeum > Hordeum vulgare. The sequence goes on along the minus strand of NC_058524.1, from coordinate 122,923,512 downwards.
TCTATGAGCCATGAGGACTCAACAACCTTATGACCATGATAGAGAGTCTAACCAAGTTATCAGGTGAGGTGGGGTAAGTGTTTGAGTTTGCAACAACATCTAAGCATATTTGGTGGCTAACTTACGAGGGCATGAAATAAATTGAGTGGTCTATGCATGACAGTCGTGAACTAGTAATAATCACTAAGTGATCCTGAACACCTACTTACGTCAGTCATAACCCCACCGTGTTCTCGATCAGAGAAGGGGCTCCGAAGGAAACAATCACAGTTACGCACACAGTTGGCAGATTTTAATTAAGTTATTTGAAGTTACCTAGAACCGGATGTTAAACAAAGTTTCTACGTTTGCCACATAACTACGGACATGGATTTTCGAAAGATTTAACCCTGCGGGGTTCTCCAACTAATCCATCACAAATTACCACAAGCTGCATAGAAAGCCTCGACCTCGGAACTTGTGATCTCCTCGGATTTCTTAGTGGAAAACCTCAACTCTGAGATAGCCCAAAGCATCATCGGAATCCCGATGCACAAGATATATCGTTAAGGTAAAAACAAGTCCAGCAAGACCACCTGACATGGCGACGACCCCAATAAGATCTGCGTATCTCAATCTCAGGACACGTCGGCTAAGCGTACGGTGGCCTGATAGAAATCCTCCGAGTTTCCCCGGGGTGGCCCCGCAGGGTGCTGTGTTTTGGACCAACACTCATGAGGATCACTGGCCCTGGGGGTTGATTAAATTATCCTCGGGGTAGCTATTCCCTATGCTTTTTAATTATTAAGTTGTTAGTAAATGTAGTACCAAAGTTGGGTCTTGTCAGACAAGTCTTAAGCCTAACCGATTTATCTAGGGGGTCCCCATAACAACCCAAGCGTGTTTGGAGTGCTCAATTATGGAATATAACACCGGTAGCCGAAACTAGGGCGGCAAAAGCGGAACCAAACACCAAGAAAAAGGCCAATCCTTCCGGCTTTTACCAACTATATAGGTGCACTAAATTAATAGCATTAAATAAGATGATAATGAAAATTCCCATGTTATCACATGGATGAGCCTGCACGTGCAACTAGCAATGCTATAAGATGGTTGAGCCAGCGCTATCTTAGCCAATCAATGTTTTGCTAGGAGGGGAAAGTGTTAGAGGTTTTCATGGCAATGTTTGGAGGCTTGATGTTCAGGTGGTGGGCAGAGTTAATTAATGATGGAAATGATTCATCTAGGCATAACAACATTAGAAACGATATCAACATCACAATCATCTTGCCTGTTGGATCTTCTAAGTGGTATAACTCTTGCTCTTCCTGAACGTACTTGACAGAATCCTCGCACTCGTTCTCAGCACCTGATGCTACCCAAAAGAAAATATACATCCAATTAACACACAACGAGTAACGATGCTTGAAACAACATGATGCATCCATTTCTGGCATGCCCCTAAATATGGAAAGTGTCGCATCTTGGCATTTCGGGTCACCCTGGCAATCTTCACAATCCTCGAGTGACGAATGAGCTTGGACTTATGAATAGCAGGAATACCCTCAGTGTGAGGCCTCAGGCCAATAGGCTCATCCAGACCCCTATCGTCAACACCCACAGAATTCATAAAAGTCTTCCAATCAGAGTGTAGCACACGTGAAAGCACAATTGCTCCCTAGGGTGATTTTGATAATTGATCACAACATATGCATCATTGGACTAATGTGTTTTCCAAGTATATGTCAGAAAAGTTCAAAAGATTCTATGGCTTAAGGTTTTTGTGGAGATGCCCCTTGATGCAAGAAAAGGAATAATATTGGCTCAAGCTTCAAGCTAGAAGACTATTCATTTTATATTTGTGAGAGATCAATTTTGAGTCCATAGGAAAGCCAATACTATTAAAAGGGGGTGAGGTAGTAAAATGAACTGATTGCTCAAATGCTCAAAGTTAGCCACCAAAACACTCAGACATTTTTTCCACATTTTCACTCTGTCAAGTTCCACATTCACAAATCCGGTGTCCCCAGCATTGCCACATCGGACCCACCGAGTTTGAACCTCAGACAGAACCCTAGCCATTCTTACAAAATTGGTGCAACTGAAACTGAATCGGTGCTACCGAGTTTGGGTGACCAACATTCTGTTGCCCAGATACACAAAATCGGAATTTTCGAGTTTGAGTATTGGTGCCATCGAGTTTGGCCATCTAACTGTTAGTCACCTTTTCGGTGCCACCGACTTCTATATATCGGTATCACCGAGATTCAAAAGTTCACACCTTTAGTGCTAGTCGGTACCACCAAGTTTCCAACTTCGGTGTCACTGAGTTTGCTCTTTTGTGTGTAATGGTTGGATTTTGGCTGCTGCCTATATATACCCCTTCACCCACCTCTCATTCGTGGGAGAAGCTCTCAGAACACACACACTTCATTTCTAGATCCATTTTCTGAGAGAGAACCACCTACTCATGTGTTGAGACCAAGATATTCCAATCCAATCATTTGAATCTTGATCTCTAGCCTCCCCAAACTGCATTCCACCAAATAAACCTCTCCGACCCATGCATATTCTGCGAGAGAGTGATTTGTGTTGAGGAGACTATCTTTAGAAGCACAAGAGCAAGGAGTTCATTGATCTACTGCATCTATTACCTTTTGGAGGGTGGTGCCTCCTAGATTTTTTAGGTCTCGCTTGGGAGACTCCTCCTACTTCGTGTTGTGGAGTTGAACCAAGATGTTTGTAAGGGCAAGGAGATCGACTACTTCATGAAGATCTACCGTGAGTAAGACTAGTCCTCCGTGGACAAAAGCCGTGGTGGGATAGACAATGCCGCTTCTTTGTGGACCCGCCGTGGGTGGAGCCGTCAGTGGACTCTCACAGTAGTTACCCTCCGTGGGTTGAAGTCTCCACTTACATGGATATACGATAGCGCCACCTATCTGAACCATGCCAAAAATCTCCGTGTCAACCTCATGCGTTTGATCTCCCTACCTTACTCCTCTATTTACACTTGCATGTTTACTTTCCGCTGCTATACTATTACAACTGCATGTGTAGGGTGTACTTGACTTGTTATAACTGTCGTAACTTCCTCTCAAGTAAAATTGGGAAAATGGAATTTTTTTTATCTTGTCAAATAGTCTAATCAATCCCCCCCTCTAGTCATACTTTCGATCCTACAAGTGGTATCAGAGGTTTGGTTTCCATTTCATTGGTTTAGTAAACTAGGAGAGTATGGCATCTAGTGAGGGAAATTATCATCGTAGAGGTCCTTACTTCGATGGCAATAATTTTGCTAGTTGGAAGCATACAATCAAAACGCACATACTTGGCCTTAATCCTCATGTTTGGGCTATTATTCGTGTTGGTCATCAAGAAGATACTTAGAGCTCTTGATGGCAAGTATGACACAGTGTGCACATTGATCCAAATGATGCCAAATTACAAAGATGTCAAGCCAACTGAAGTCATTGGTAGGATTATTGCTACTGAGATGTCACTCAAGGACAAAGATGAGCTACACAAAAAGTCAAGCGGTGGTTATACAGCTTCATGTGATGATCCCGCTACTTCAAAAGACAATCTTGTCACAGATGAAGCGAAAAGCCCCGGACACTACTCAAATGAGTGCTCGACTCCCTACAAAAGAAGAGAAGAGTCACCTCAAAGACGAAGCTCAAGAGATGAGTCAGCTCGTAGAGAGACAAGGAGTAGAGCTGATCCCTATGAATGAAGACACAGAGGCAAGGAATCGGAGAAGAAGGACAAATGCACCAAGAGCATTTTAAGAATAAGACATCAAGCTCATGTTGGTGACTGGGTCTGTGGTTCCAAGTCTAATCACCACTCCGAGAGAAGCTATCACTCCAACTCCGACTATGGTCAAGATGAAGGTGTTGCCGGGACTGGGCTTGTTTCCACCAACTCCTATGACTTATTTGATTCACCAAATGAGGGAGTCGGAAACTGCTTTATGGCTAAAGGCCCAAGGTATCACATCCTGAGTATCTTGATTTCAATAGTGATGAGGATGACTTGTTAGGAGAAGATTACTTGCTTCTAGATAAAACTAGTGAATGCACTAAAAATGAACTTACTATTTATTGCTGCTAGTCAAGAGAAATCGAATGATGATGATAATAAAGAAATTGAACGACTAACTTAAGAATTAAAAACTATTAAGTTAGCTCATGAGACTACTCTATAAGATCATGGAGAGCTTGCAAGAACCCATGAGAAGCTACGGTTCGAGAAGCTCAACTTGGAGCAAGAGCATGCGTTCTTACAAGCAATCAATGATGATCTTCGAAAGAAGAGTTCTTCTTATCTGGCCAAACGATTACTCTTGTCTAACTTTGTTCCACAAGTTAAAACTAGGAATACTAGTAACAAAGGCAAGAAGGTTTCTTCATCTAGTAACAACAATGCTAAAGCTAAATCCAATAATGTTGTTGCTAGTAACTCTATTGATTCCACTAACGATTCTCTTAGCCCAGTTACACTTGAGCCATAAAATGATCTATTGAAAGGGAAATAGAGAGAGGTGTCTTCAAGAGTCTTGCCGGAAGTAAGCAATTTGAGGAAATTGTGCACAAGCAAGGAGGACATCGGAAGAAACAAGGTGTTGGCTACTTCAACGTCAACGAAGATGTTTGGGAAAAAGGTCCATATCCCACTCCCAAGTTTGTTCCCCAAGAAGAGAAGTGTGATTCCACTCCTTCTGAAGGAACGAGCTCACAAGATGGCCTTCTACCACAAGACCACAAAGGCAAGGGAAAGCTTCAAGATGACATTGACCTATTTGAAGAAGAACCCCAAGACAAGGTCAAGTGGATTCGCAAGGATACTACTAGCTCTACCTCAACAAGTGCTACCACAACTCCAAGGATTCCTATCAATTTGGTGTGGATTCCCAAGAGGAAGAACTAGAAGTTCTTGAGGGGTGACTCTGCCAATGAAATTCACTCTTATTAATTTTGTCAAGAACTATATGCAATCAACTTCAACCATATGCATTAGTTCAAGGAGTCACACATTTCCTCAAAGGTAAGCAAGGAACAAGGTAATTAATGCATCTTTGGACATTATCCCATGTGTGCTTCACTCCATGTCCATAGATATTCTTGCATATGTTCGTTTTGCTTTAGACTAACCCATGTAGGTGAAAGGAGTATGAAAACAACAAGGGTTGCTCCCAACTCAAGATGATCTTCATCAACATTGAGCATCCACCACTACTTCACCTACTTTAAGTCTTGTACGACAAAACCCAAGGTTAGTTGATACCTCTTAGTGGGGATATCATATCAAGGGGTAGCTTTACTCTAAGACTTGAGTATAAGCATCTCCTAAGGATAAAAACACATTAATGCTTATGTAAAAGTGTAAACCCCACTTGTGCTTAACGATGAGTATGACCTATGATCAAGTACTCTTACTTGGCTCCTATGTCAATATACTCATAAATAGATGACTTCGTCATCGCCCAAGTGGTTGATAGATGCTAGGATGTGTGTGCATGTTCACCATGTTTTATTCATCATTCTTATTGTGTGAGCATGTTGGTCTGCATGTGTGTGATCATTCAAGGACATCCAATTGTTGTTATTTGGCTTTTGATTTATCTTTTGCCAATTGGATGGACAAGAATGCCTAGGACCCTTCTCTAGCTATCTATGCTATCTCATATCAGGTTCTATTCATGCTTCATCATAAAACTTGAACAAGCACTTGTCGATCCCTCTTTGTGAAGGTACACTCGGAGTTCTGTATCCTCAAAGGCTGCCTTCCAAAACCTCTTTGAAGAACTCGATGTGACCAACTCCACAAACTCGGCGCCACCAATTTTCCAAAGTTGATCAGGTTTTCCTATCTCGGTACCACGGAAATCACCAACTTGGTTACACTGGGTTTCCCTGTCTACTGACAATTGACGAACTCGGTGACACCGATTTTGCCATCTCGGTGACACCGACAGCGCACAGGTATATATATCCGCGGACCAAATCCTTTGATTTCACTTCATCAAAACGGGTTGTTTGCCAAACCCTCGCTGCCCCCAAGACCTCAGGTCATGTCCTTTGTATCCCTGAGTGCCGATGCCTCTGGGATTCACCGCCGTCAACACAATCTACTCCGCCGTTGTCGCCGTAGCCGAACACCCACCGAGCTAGGGTACGGTTCGATCTCCTTTGTGTTTCTCCGTCTGATTCTCACACATTGGAATCTTTATTCTTCATACCACCGTGTGCAAACCTCTTATCCAACAGATGAATCCTTATATTAGTAGAAGTAGGAAATTTCGGATCTGATATGCCGCAATATGCAACTCGGTGAGACCAAGTTTGTAAAATCAGTTCCATCGATTCTTGTTTCAGGATTCCTGAGAAGCAACTTGGTGAGACCGAGCAACTCTTTTCGGTGCCACCGAAAATGACTGCCAAGTTTCTATTAAGCGAGTAAGATTTCTCGGCGACTACAAAAATGCCAACTCGGTGCCACCGATTTACATCGTGCAGAAGATCATACCCTAAGTTTCAGACTTCAAATTTAAAAAAATATCTGAATTTTGTGATGCTCGTCCATTCTGTCTTTCATATATCCACTTCACAGGTTCTGCTGTTTGTTGTTGAGCGTGTTGTTGAGCGAGTATTTGCAGTTTCTTTCGTGCAAAGAATTTTCGTACTTGTTGTAGTTAAAGTAAGTGTTACCGTGTGTAGAGTTGTATCAGTGGTTGATAGAACTTGAAATAATATTAATTCTACCTTTGGCCCTTCGTTGGGTTTGACATTCTTACTTATCGAAGAATGCTACAAACGATTTCGTGCACTTCTGGGTTATCACCTAACGAGGAGACATATTTACATCGTTAGTCGACTAAAAATTAAAAAATAATAAAACGAGCATCCATATTTACATTGTTAGTCAATTTAAACTTTTAATATCATGTGCAAAATCATATTATTATATTTATATTGTAATAAGTTCCGATAATAATCATTTATTTACAAATAATAATTTGACAAATATTCACAAAACAACACTAACATCATTCACAACAATACATCAACACAAAAAATATTCAAAAAATTACACGACGTCATTTATACCTCTCGTTCAATAAATATATCCTTCCGGATAAAAAATATCAGTGGACATGAACATATCACTAGTAGTATATCAACGGAGTCCTCCTATTATGACATGAAAAAAAATATTACACACACAACTTATTTATGATGCCAAAAGTTTCAAAATAGCACTTGCATGCATGTGGTCATCACCTCAAAAGGGACTTCGAAGACCGAAAAACAATATCTTCAATCACTTCATCTCCTCCTTGTTTGCTATCCACACGATATTTTTTTACCTAATTACATACAACATGAAGGATATTAGCACTTATGTTGCATGTCATATACGGTTTCCTACTTCATGAATTAAGCTAATAAAGTCGACCTATGATTTCCTAACTATAGAACTTATTTATAAACATGGCGCAAGAAATAACAACACATTTAATCATGCGATGATCAATTGTAGTACAATCTTTTTCTTAATTAGCATTTTAAGAACTTCTTGTATGTCTAACTAAAATGATGCATCTTAAAGGCATAACGCTGATCTACAATGCAGTCAAATATTTTTTGTCCAAATTTTGACTCTAACTGAACTTTAAGGTTTAACAAAAAATCAAATTACAACTTAATGTCAAAATAACATCATCTTGCATGTGAGAAATAATAGTACTAATGGAAACACCTAACAATGATCTACGACATCTTCAACATACTTTTATGTCAATATTACGATAAATACAAAATATCTCAGATGAAAAGGTTTATAACTTTTAAGCAGTAAACATCACATAGCTAATGATGGGCTACAAAACTAACTAATTTCCAACTTGCATGCCCATAAAAATCCAGGCATTGCAAAGATCATACCTTGATCTTCAACTTAGTAGTTCACATCGCCCAGCAAATCATACTCCTGAAGCTTCAAATTAGTACACAAAGTGATAAATTACACACCTAAAATAATAGAGAATAGATACTTAAAACTAATCAAACAAAGCAAAAATATTCTGCATGCGACCATAATATACAAAATGGATAGAGATTACATTGATCAACTGTAGGATCGAAAGTATGTCTAGAGGAGGGGTGATTAGAGTACTTGACAAGATAAAATTTCCGCCTTTTCCCAATTTTACTTGGGAGGCAGCTACGGCAGTTATAGCAGGTCAAGTACACTCTACACATGCGATTCTAATAGAATATCAGCGGAAAGTAAAACATGCAAGTGTAAACTAGAGGGGTAAGGTAGGTAGATCAAACACATGAGGTTGACACGACGATTTTGGCATGGTTCTGATAGGTGGCGCTATCGTACGTCCATGTTAGTGGAGACTTCAACCCACGAAGGGTAAAGGCTACGAGATTCCACGCAGGGCTCCACCCACGGAGGGTCCACAAAGAAGCGGCCTTGTCTATTCCACCACGACTTTCGTCCATGGAGGACTAGCCTTACTCAAGGTAGATCTTCATAAAGTAGGCGATCTCCTTGCCCTTACAAACATCTTGGTTCAACTCCACAACACAAAGTAGGAGGCTCCCAAGCGACACCTAACCAATCTAGGTGGCACCACCCTCCAAAAGGTAATAGATGTGTGCTACCTCTTGAGCTTGCATTGGTTTTTCCCTTGAAGAGGAAAGGGTGATGCAGCACAGTAGCAGTAAGTATTTCCATCAGTTTGAGAACCAAGGTATCAATCCAGTAGGAGTATCAAGACAAGTCTCCAATGTACCTGCGCAAAAACAAACAAACTTGCACCGAACGCTATAAAGGGGTTGCAAATCCCTTCATGATTAATTGCAAGGTGAGATTTGAAGGTGGAAATGCAACAAAGTAAAAGTGTAGAGCTGAAAATATGATGTGAAGTAGACCAGGGGGCCATAGTGTTCACTAGAGGCTTCTCTCATGATAGCAAGTATTACGGTGGGTGAACGAATTAGTGTCGAGCAATTGATAGAATCGTGCAAAGTCATGATGATATCTAAGGCAATGATCATACATATAGGCATCACGTTCGAGACAAGTAGACCGATACTGTTTGCATCTACTACTATTACTCCACACATCGACCGCTATCTAGCATGCATCTAGTGTATTGAGTTCATAACAAACAGAGTAACGCCTTAAGCAAGATGACATGATGCAGAGGTATAAATTCATGCAATAGATATAAACCCCATCTTTTTACCCTTGATGGCAACAACACGATGCGTGCCTCGCTACCTCTTTTGTCACTGGGTGAGGACACCGCATGGTATGAACCCAAAACCAAGAACTTCTCCCATTGCAAGAATTATAGATCAAGTTGGCCAAACGAAGCCCATAACTCGAAGAGAATTACAAGGATACAAAATCATGCATATAAGAGATCAGAGGAGACTCAAATAATATTCATAGATAATTCATCATAAATCCACAATTCATCGGATCTCTACAAACACACCGCAAAAGAAGATTACATCGGATACATCTTCATGAAGATCATGGAGAACTTTGTATTGAAGATCCAAGAGAGAAAAGAAGCCACCTATCTACTAGCTATGGACCCGAAGGCCTGTGGTGAACTACTCACGCATCATCGGAGAGGCAATGGTGTTTATGAAGAAGCCTTCCATGATCGAATCCCCCTTCCAGCAGGGCACCAGAACGTGCCCCGGATGGGATCTTGCGGAGACAGAAGCTTGCGGCGGCGGAAAAGTATTTTCGTGGCTCCCTGTGGTAGTTTTGGATTTTTAGGGAATTTATAGGCGGAAGAAGTAGGGAAAAGGAGCCACGGGGGGGCCCACAAGCCTGGTAGGCGCGCCCCCAGGCCATGGCTAGGGGGCTTGTGGCCTCCCCCGGGGTCCTTTGCCTTGGTTCTCAAGTTCCCTCCATATCTTGTGTTACGGAAAAAATCATTCTGAAGGTTCTATTCCGTTTGAACTCCGTTTAATATTCTCCTCTGAAAAGGGTCAAAAACACGGAAAAAAACAGGAACTCGCACTTGGCACTAAGTTAATAGGTTAGTCCCAAAAAATATATAAAATAGCATATTCATGCATACAAAACATCCAAAGTTGACAAGATAATAGCATGGAACCATCAAAACTTATAGATACATTGGAGACGTATCAATGTGGTAGATCAATGAACTCCTTGCTCTTTTGCTTCTAAAGATAGTCTCCTCAACACAAATCACTCTCTCACAGAATATGTGTGGGTAGGAGAGCTTGATTTGCTGGAAAGCAGTTTTGGGAGGCTAGAGATCAAGTTTGAAATGGTTGGCTTGGAATATCTTGGTCTCAACACATAAGTAGGTGGTTATCTCTGAGAAAATGGATCTGGAAATGAAGTGCGTGTTCTGAGTGCTTCTCCCACGAATGATAGGTGGGTGAAGGGGTATATATAGGCAGCAGCCAAAATCCAACCGTTACACACAAAAGAGCAAACTCGGTGACACCGAAGTTGGAGACTCGGTGGTACCGACTAACACTAAAGATGTGAATTTTTGAATCTCGGTCAGACCGATATATAGAACTCGGTGGCTGATACGTCCATTTTGAATCATGTTTACCTACTCTTATTTATGTTGTTTTATTGAATAATAATGCTTTTTGTAGTAATTCTAATGCCTTTTCTCCCATAATATGCAAGGTATACACAAAGGGGGAGAATTTTGGCAGTTGGAAATCTAGACCTAAAAAAGCTATGTCAAGCTACCTAGTCTGCACAACTCCAAATGAGCTAAAACTTTACGATGAATGTTTATGGAATATTTGAGGAATATTGGAGCAAATAAGTATCAGAGGGGGCCCACCATGTGGGCACAACCCACCTGGGCGAGCTAGGGATCCCAAGCGCGCCCCGGTGGGTCGTGCTCACCCACGCCCACCTCCAGTGCCCCTTTTATGGTATATAAGTCATTTTGACATAGAAAAAAGGAGGATAGGACTTTCGGGACGAAGCGTCGCCGTCTCGAGGTGGTACTTGGGCAGGAGCACTTTTGCCCTCCGGCGGAGCGATTCCGCCGGGGGAACTTCCCTCCCGGAGGGGGAAATCATCATCATCATCATCACCAACAACTCTCCCGTCTTGGGGAGGGCTATCTTCATCAACATCTTCAACAACACCAACTCCTCTCAAATCCTAGTTCAACTCTTGTGGTCAATATTTGTATCGGAACTACAGATAGGTGCTTGTGGGTGACTAGTAGTGTTGATTACATCTTGTAGTTGATTACTATATGGTTTATTTGGTGGAAGATTATATGTTTAGATCCATTATGCTATTTAATACCCCTCTGATCTTGACATGATTATCATTTATGAGTAGTTACTTTTGTTCTTGAGGTCACGGGAGAAATCATGTTGCAAGTAATCATGTGAACTTGATATGTGTTCGATATTTCGATGATATGTATGTTGTGATTCCCTTAGTGGTGTCATGTGAACGTCGACTACATGACATTTCACCATATTTGGGCCTAAGGGGATGCATTGTGGAGTAGTTATTAGATGATGGGTTGCGAGAGTGACATAAGCTTAAACCCTAGTTTATGCGCTATTGCGTAAGGGACCTATTGGATCCAAAAGTTTAATCCTATGGTTAGAATTTATTCTTAATACTTTTCTCGTGGTTCCAGATGCTTGCGAGAGAGTTAATCATAAGTAGGAGGTTTGTTCAAGTAAGAACAGGACCTTAGCACCGGTCCACCCACATACCAAATCATCAATGTAGCAACGCGAGTTAATCCAACATGATGAAAATGACTAGATGAAATTCCCGTGTACCCTCAAGAACACTTTGATTATCATAAGAGGCTGTTTTGTCCTGTCCTTTGCCTCAAAAGCATTGGGCTACCTTGCTGCACTTTTATTACAACTATCATTACTTGCTCGTTACAAATTATCTTGCTATCAAACTACTCCGCTACGTACAATTTTAGCACTTGCAGACATTACCTTGCTGAAAACCACTTGTCATTTCCTTTTGCTCCTCGTTGGGTTCAACACTCTTACTTATCGAAAAGGCTACAATTGACCCCATGTACTTGTGGGTCATCAAGGCTATTTTCTGGCGCCATTGCCGAGGAGTGAAGCACTCTTGGTAAGTGGAAATTGGTAAGGAAACAATATTACTATGTGCTGAAATTTATTGTCACTTGCTACTATGGAAAACAATCCTTTGAGGGGTTTGTTTGGGGTATCTTCGCCTACACCGAAACCACAATTAGTTGCCCCTCAACCTACTGCACCTACAGAAAATATTGAATATAAAATTCCTTCGGGTATGGTAGAACAACTGCTACTAATACTTATGGAGGAGATGGAACCGCACATCCTGATATGCACTTGATATATGTGGATGAAATTTGTGGACTGTTTAAGCTTACAGGTTTACCCGGAGATGAAGATAAGAAGAAGGTTTTCCCTTTATCTTTGAAGGGAAAAACATTGACATGGTATAGGATATGCGATGATATTGGATCTTGGAACTGGAATAGGTTAAAATTGGAATTCCATCCAAAAAATTATCCTATGCATCTAGTTCATCGTGATCGGAATTATATATATATATATAAATTTTGGCCACGTGAAGGAGAAAGTATCGCTCTTGCTTGGGGCAGACTTAAGTCAATGTTATATTCATGCCGTAATCATGAGCTCTCAAGAGAAATTATTACTCAAAATTTTTATGCTCGGCTTTCTCATAATGATCAATTCATGCTCGATAATTCTTGTATTGGTTCTTTTATGAAGAAGACTATTGAATTCCGGTGGGATCTTTTAGAAAGAACTAAACGCAATTCTGATGATTGGGAACTCGACGAAGGTAAAGAGTCACGTATTGAACCTAAGTTTAATTGTGTTAAGTCTTTTATGAATACCGATGATTTTCAAAAGTTTAGCACTAAATATGGACTTGACTCTGAGATACTAGCTTCCTTTTGTGAATATTTTGCTACTCATGTTGATCTCCCTAAGGAGAAGTGGTTTAAATATCACCCACCTATTAAAGGATAAATTAAAGAACCGGTAAAAGCTAAAGAAGAAACTATCATTTACAATGTTGATCCAGTTGTTCCCACTGCTTATATTGAAATCACACCTTTCCCTGTTAGGTTGAAGGAACATACTAAAGCTTCAACTGTGGTTAACAAAAGTTATGTTAGAACACACAAACCAGTTCAACAAATCACAATTGAACCTAGTGTTTCTATGATTAAAGATCTCTTGGTCGATAATATCGATGGGCATGTTATTTACTTCTGTGTGAAGCTTCTAGAATTGCCAAACCGAATAAAAAAGATAAACATAGACCAGTTGTTGGCATGCCTATTGTTTCAGTTAAGATAGGAGATCACTGTTATCATGGGTTATGTGACCTGGGTGCTAGTGTGAGTGATATTCCTTTTTCCTTATATGAAGAAATTAAGAATGCAATAGCACCTTCTGAAATAGAAGACATATATCTTACTATTAAACTTGCCAATAGAGATACTATATGACCAATTGAGATTCTCAGAGATGTTTAAGTCTTGTGTGGGAAGATAAAATACCCTACTGATTTTCTTGTTCTTGGCTCCCCACAATATGACTTGTGTACCATTATCTTTGGTAGACCATTCTTGAACACCGTCAATGCCAAAATAGATTGTAAGAAACAAACTGTCAGTGTTAGCTTTGGTGATGAATCTCATGAATTTAAATTTTCCAAGTTTAGTAGATGATGACGAGATGATGTATATACTTCTCGCTCCTTGTTGGTTACCTCAAGTGGAAGGTTGAGATGTAGTCAGCAACAAGTTTTCCCTTACTCGCAGACTGTAAGGTTTACCGAAACAGGAGGACTCCTGGGACCAACAAGTAGGTGTCTCCCACCCTCGTGCTAGCAGAAGACGTGGACCTGCACACACAACAAATAAATTTGCTCCCAACAAGTACGGAGAGGTTTTCAATCTCTCCGGCCTTGTAGTTTGCAAAGGATCAAAACACAAGCGGGAAAAGTAATAGTAATTGTAGCGAAAAAGTAAATGAAAGCGGTAAATGATGGAGGTGTAAACGATGATGGTGATATGGACCGGAGTCACACGATGTTCACTAGTGATGTATCTCTCCCAAAAGACGATAAAACAACTATGCTTGGGTAAACAAATTACAGTTGGGCAATTGACAGAATTATGAACGCACCGCAATGCTAATTATGCTACTTGATAGTTGGAGGTTCAATAATAATGGGCAGTACGCCAAGACAAGTAGACCGTTTATTCATCAACATCTACTTACTAATCATCCACCTTGAGATATCTATCCAGAACATCTCGTCGGTATTAAGTTGCGAGCCCAACCTAAAGTGTAAACTCACAGCAACGGACAACTGCATTAACAAACTATGCATAAGGTAAACAATTCTTGCAACCATGGTCACAAGCACCGTTGTTTTCTCCCTGGTGGCAACAACACATCCCCTAGTCTCATGTTTCTGTCACTCAAGCTAGACATCGAGGGGCATGAACCCACAATCATGCATAACGCTCCCTCTTGGAGTTGCAATCTACTACTCGGCCAAAGCAATAAATAGCAACAGAGAACATGCATGAATCACTAAGGAACATAATATAAAAGTATGATCAAATATATAACTCATAACAATCTGAACATAATCTCATAATCCATCGGATCCGAACAAACCGAGCATAGCAATAGCAAGAGTATTACATAGATGCCTTGATCATGTAGGGCAACTCACAAAGACTAACCATTGAAGCACAAGATTGGAGAGAAGACATCACATAGCTACTGGTCATGGACCCATGGTCCAAGGAGGACTACTCACGGCAGGTCCGGGAAGCGTCCATGGTGGTGGAGAAGCTCCCAGAGGTCAATCCTCCCTCCGACAGGGTGCCGGGAAGAGGTCTCCTGACGCTCCCGATCTCGGAAGCGGAAGCGCTCCACCGGCGGAATGATGGAGAAATTCGTGATTCTGGATGTGATGGAAGGGTTTTCTCGCGGAGGAGTAAATATAGGCCAAAGGAGGGCACCAGAGGAGGTGGGACCCACCCAATGGCCTCTTTGCGCGGCCAGGGGGTAGGCCGCTCCCACAGGTCGCCTGGGCGGCCCGTGGCCCCCCTCTGGCCCATCTTCGGTTATCTCGAAGCTTCCGGTACACTGATTTTTATATATTTTTCTTGGGATTTTTCGAGCTTAGGAAAATTGGGTAAAAGCCCCTGCAAAAAAGACATTAGCAGACATGAACTGGCACTGGGTGCACTGAGTTAGTAGGTTAGTCCAAATATGCGTAAAAAGATATAAAAGTGTAGCAAAACATATAACAATGTCATCCAAAAGATCATGGAACAAGCAAAAATTATAGATACGTTTGGGACGTATCAACATCCCCAAGCTTAATTTCTGCTCGTCCTCGAGTAGATAAATGATAACACAATAATTTCTGCGGTGACATGCTAACACACATATAAGAACTTCAAAGTAAAGCAAGTAAGATATGCAATTCAAGTCAAGATAATAACAAGCAAGAGTCTATATCTAGTACTGAGTTTAGCAAAGTAAGAACATAAAGGTGCAAGAGATCTCGCTGTCCGTGACTCAAATGTCTCCAAATGATGTTTGCATGCAAGAAGTGGGAGATGGATTGAGATCATAATTTTTTTAATTGAGAACTCAATCTACTAAACTTCACACTTAGTCTCCTTCGGAATCTTATTTTGACTCATCCCCAGACCACTAGTCAGGCACAAGTCAAAATGATCCTCTCCCTTTCGACTTTGAGCACTCATGCAATGGATGAGCGTAAGCAAGATATGTTGGCACTTAGGATGGAAAATAGAATAATGATGGGGAAGGAATACAAAAAGGTGTGAAAGTCTCACATCAATGAGGACAGTCATAGGCGAGAGAAAGCCAAATGATAGATATGGTGTTAGGAGTAGGGATTGCCATGTAACGGATGTACATATGAGCTAAGGTAAGCTCTCCAATGGAACTAGTGGGGGTGCATCCAACTTGTTTGCTCATGAAGACCTAGAGCTCATTTGAGGAGGCTCATCATTGAAATATGCAAACCAAGTTCTATAGTGTAAGTTCCCCACATAGTTATGCATGAATGATAATCTCTATGTAGTACAAATATAGCAATGGTGTAACATCCCAATTTTCCTAATCGGGAATGTTTACATTGTAGCTAAGCATCTATGCATATTGAGTGAAATAAATTTTTGCACGTGAATTTTCCTTCGTTTTTGTTTTGCATTTCCATTCCCTCGCACGAGAAATGCCTGGAGAAAACTCTCTTGCACGCAAGAGAGAGAGCGGAGGAAAATGACACTCCAAAGTGCGGGCAAATTTCTGAAATATTTGAGCCAAGAAAACCCAAAGTTCTTTTGCAAAAATAATTGCAAAAAGAAATAAAGCAAATTTGGGAATTTCTGAAAAAAACATTTTTTTAAAGTTTTTATTTTTGCTTTGGAAAAATGTTATTCGGGTAGAGGATATTTTTCTGAATTTTTTTGGTATATAATACCCTATATTAATATTTTGATTTATTTCCTTTTTATTAGCTTTTATATTTCTGTTTCGGAAAAGGTTTAATATTAGGAAACTTTTTTTTTTCCTTTTAGCCGCCGCCCCAAGCGTTTTTTTTGGCTGGGCCGAAATCCCCACTGCCGAGGGATCGAATCCCTTTGATGTAGGGCGACCGACCCCAACCTCCCCTCCCCCCTCTCTCTGCCCGAAGGGCCCCACCTGCCCGAGCCTCCCTCTCCCGTCGGCCTTCTCCTTCCTCTCTTTCCAATTCCCAGCCCGAGACCGACTCCTCCCCAGGGAACTCGCGATTTCTTCCCCGATTTCTACCTCCCTCCCCTTCCTTTCTACTCCCCCTCCTAGCCTACATAAACCCCAGCGCCTCGTCGACCCCGTTCCCACCTTTTCCTCGCCGAGCCGCCGCCCGAAGCACCGCTGCCGCCGCTCGTCGGAGCAGCAAGGCTGCCACCTTCGGCAGCTCCTGGGAGCGCCCCCCCCGAGCCCCACCCCGCGGAGGAGAAGCACCACCGCCACCGCCCAGACACTCCAGCGCCCCCCGGAGTTCCCTCAACCTCGCCGGCGACGCCCCTCGCCGGAGTACCAGCTCCCAGCCACGGTACTCCCCTCCACCTCTCTGTTCTTTCTTGTTATTTCTTTTTAGCCCTTAGATCTTGATTCTGTGGCTTAGATTAGATCTTAGGAATACCCCTTCGGTCTAAATCAAAAAACCAACGGTTTTATTTCCACTTATCTTTTAACCAGCAATTTTGCTTAACCTCGGCCGTTTGCCCATAGTGCTGCAACAAACACCCCTCCCAACCAACAGTAGCATGCCACGTGTACCCCTCTTTTTAGTACTAGTTAGTTTTATTTTTTCTGTCTATATTACAAAAACAGAAACTTTCTGTTTTGTTTTGGCCACAACTTTTTATCCCGAAGTCCAATGACATTGATTCTTTTTCGAGTAGCTCACAAATTTCCTGTAGTTTTTAAAAACATATAATTTGTCTATGTTTGAAATTTTCAAATATAAGTTAGAGCAGATTTAGTTTAAACCTTGTTTTGCCTATTACAGGAGTTTAAAAATGATTTTTAGTTGATTATTTTTGCTACTGCTTTCTAGTGATAAAATCTTAGTGTGGTAGAAGTTTCAGAATTTTTAAAGTATTTTTACGGGTGTTTTCAACAGAAACAAGTTTCTGCCATACCGGCGCGTGTTAAATTCTTTTGCTTAGGCATTAGCAAATCATTACTTGTGATGTTATTTTTACTTGTGGCATGATTGAAGTGCTTATGGTTTGCTTTGTGTTTGTATCGGTAGATCATCCGGAGTGCGAAGCGTGTTACTTAGAAGCGCTCGAGCAAGACAACTATCATCAAGGCAAGTCATTTTGATCATGTTATTTTACCTATGTTTTCGATGCATGGTAGATCACCTTTCTTTGCCCAATTTGCATGTTGCCTAGGTACTTGGAAACTTTAGCTTAAGTTGTAGTATCATGTGGTAGGAACACAACAACCCCGACACTTGGCCCCGGGACGACAATTTCTTAATGCTATGCTTGAGTAGACGGGTTATCGGTTGAGTGTATATCACGAGTGATGCGAGGTTGATATAATAATCAAGACCGGACTAAGACAAGATTTTCAAGACCTCGGACGCAATGCAACTCTGGGTGAAGGACGGTTGATCGGCTCCCTGGAGAACCCAGTGGATGCCCGGGATGCTGGAGAGGCCATGTCATCCTGCGGAAAGCTTCACCCAGGCTCGAAGAGACGGACGGAGACTTCAAGACTCAAGGCTTACCTGCACAGCCACAAGTCATTATGGGCTCTGGCTTGGTTGGACAACGCGACGACTCTGGACAGGCGGTGCTAGCAGATGTAGACGAACAGTAGGAATGGATGGGCACCGACAGGGATTCAGAGGGACCCGTTGAAAGACCATGTTTTGATCATCCGGTCTTCAAACACCCTGAAGTGCGAGGACAAACCCGGAGGCGATCAAATCTTGTGGGGAACGTGTGCAAAACTCTGCAGAGTGCCCAACCTAATCGATTAGCCGTGTCCACGGTCATGGACAACTTGAGCCGAAGGCATTGAATTTCCCCTGAACTCTCGACACAACTTAATAATGATGTGGGTGTTAACAACTATTCGGGTACGAGAATTGGTTGGCGGAACCATCTCATTAACAACAAACTATGTAGTAATATTTTGCTTCCAACCCCTCTTGTTGTAGGATAAAACTGGCTTTATGCAAAAACTTAGCTCCACCGGCCAAATATGCATGTAGAGATAGTTGATTATTATTTTACCTCCACTCTTTGATGACTTGCCGGCATATTCAATATGCTGACCTACGCGGCTGCAACGTATCATGTTGCAGAGTACTTTTCCGACCAGGAGTGAGGCTACGATCTACGCTCAGCGACATGCCCTTGGAGTCGGATGGACTCGTCTACCTGATGCTTCCGCTTAGTCTTCGTTAGATAATATCATGAGTTGGCCTTCATCCTCTTTATTGTAATCCTTTATTGTAATAAAGTACTCTTTATGAGATTTCGATTAATAAAGCTGTGTGATTGAACTCTTGAATATATACATTATGTACTGTGTGTGTACCAGCATGATCTTGGGATGGTACGGAAACACCAGAGGCTTGACTCGTCTTGAGTCGGGTCGCGACAAATGGAGTACGAGTGTGGTTCTTTCAAAAGGAATAGTAGTGTTGCCCCCTTCTCTCTTTTTATTTATTTTTATATTTTTTGTGTGTGGCATATTTGGCTCTTTATTTTTATCTCTCGTTTGTCCTCTTTGGGATCTTTTCCTCACTTAAGGGAAACACTCTATGTTTTACATGAATAAAAAGAAGATCATCACACTTTATAAGAAGTACTCAACATAAAGACAAGTGAAAACTATCATGATGTATGCAAATGTATGCCTCTGTTAGTGTAGCAGGATATGCAATGATACTAGCGCGTCATGTAGCAATAATTGGGGCAAGGCCCAACTATCATGCAGCTCTACGATCAAGCAAAAGCAGGTATGACATGAATATCAAGTCATGAGATGGTGGATGTTGCATGGCATTGTATCTCAGAAAGGCCATGGAAATGCCTTAATAGGTAGGTATGGTGGTTGTTTTGAGGAAAGATATAACGAGGCTTATGTATGACAGAGCGTATCATGTCATGGGTTTGGATGCACCGGCGGAGTTTGCACCAACTCTCAATGTGAGAAAGGGCAATGCACAATACCGAAGATGCTAGCAAAATATGGATGGTGGAAGTGCCAACAATCGAATACCCACATTAGTCCGAAGAACTCATACACTTATTATCGATAAATCTCTATCTATTTAGGAGGTTCACAAAGAGATAAGTACCCCGAGGAGGAGTGTTTGGGGGTTTGGTTATCCTTGCGCATCCTCGACTCATGGTAATGTGAGAGTACTCTATATATTCCAACCCCTCCACAGGTTAGCGACCAATTTAGTAGCTAGAGTTCTCAACTAATTTTTAGTTTTTAAAAAACACACGGATTTCCCAAAATATGACACCTATCACTAATTGGCTTAAGCTCTTGGCACCAATAGTCCAAACATTACTCAAATCAATACCTCAAAACTATTGCAAGTTACCACTATACTTAAATAGCAACCTCAGTTACCTACTCATACAAGACACACAACTCAGTGCAAAGAGCCAACTCTCTAAACAAGATAAGAATGATAACTCAAGAGAGTTCCAAAAGAAACCTAAATAAAAGCTCTTAAAAAGATAAGCATGAAAACTAAGAGCTAAGCATGACTCTAGCTATGGAAAGATAAAGAACACACAAAAAGATAAGCGTGAAAACCTATGTTGTGTTCTAGAGTGGAATGGAGCGTGTTTATCTCCCAAACAAGGTAGGCTAGGTTCCGAATTGTTATGAACAGCAAGCAAAACTAAAACAAACTGAAAAGTAAATAGCGGGACGCTCCAAGCATAGCACATAACATATGGAGTGATAAAAATATAGCATGGAGATGGACGAACTGATGATTGTTGATAGAGAAGGGGATGCACGGGCGCATCCCCAAGCTTAGATGCTTGAGTCTCCTTGAATATTTCTTGGGGTGCATGGGGGCATCCCCAAGCTTGAGCGATTTACACTCCTGTATATTCTTTCATCATCTCCCATCGCATACTTGAAAAACTCCCTTCATACGAAACTCATCATAAGCAGATTAGAGTGGTTAGTACCGTTAATAAAATAATTCATTACCTACTGGAAATAAATATTTTCATGAAAATCTACTGTTTATCATGATTGCCAAAAGGTTTTTGCAAATAAAAATTAAGCTTAGGATTTGCAAAACAATGAAAACGCAAAACATGGCAGAATCTGTGAGAAAGAGAACAACACGTAGTAAATAATTGTTTCGGGGCACTTATGCAACTCAAATAAAAAAATCAGAGCATACGCCAGAAAGCCAATTATATAGAGCATGCCATAAAAATAATTCAGATCAAAAAGATGATCTGGTGATGTTTGGTGAATTTTTCCATCAAGCAGACAAAATCTGTTTCTCGACAGCATGTCACAATTTTTGAACTTTCTTGCAATCGGAGGCTATAACTTGGCACAAAGCTTAAAAATAAAGATATAATGATGTTGCTACAGTAGTAACAAAAATCAAGACCAATAAAATAGAAAGTAGAAATAAATTGGGTTTCCTCCCAACAAGCGCTTTCTTTTATGCCTTTGAGCTAGGCATGATGCAAAAAGATCAAGTTGCATCAATTGAACCATCATCAAGATCATCAAAGAGCTCTTCAATAGTATAACTAGTCTTAAGAGGACTCTCAAAGAGAGGCTTAGTGGCAACACTTCTAGGAACAAAAGCAAAGGTAGTAAGACCAATTGGAATTTCATTTCTAATTCTATTTAAGAGAGGTATCTCTTCCAAGGTCTTTAGAGTTTCAACACCCCTAACAATAGGTATATTTGTTTTGGGTTGAGGAACCTTGGGTTCGTGAACGAACTTAGGTCCCTTTCTTGTGGGGGTTTCTACCTTTGTAGTCTTGATGGAGGATAGAGTAGTTCCTACAATTCCAGTAATATCCTCAATCTTATCAATCCTAGAAGTATCCACATCATGGGATTTAAGGGTCTCCAAAGTTTTGTAAATTTTGTTCATGAAGCTATCAAGTCTATTTAAGTTCCCTTGAATCCTACGATCCACTTCATTTATTTTACCCATGCTTGGCATCTTATTCTCTATATTCTCAAGTTTACTCATAATGTGAGCTAAAGTGATATCATCTTTTATGTTAACACTAGGTGGGATTCCACCAAGATTTTCCATAACATTAAGAGCCTCGCAAACGGGAGCTTCCAAGAAATTGCCACCTATCGTCGTGTCTAGAACAAACCTATTCCAAGCAGTAATACCAACATAAAAATTTCTAAGCAAAATAGTGGTGGATTGCTTCTCGGTGCCTCTATCTTAAGAATATTTTATTCTATACCAAGCATCTTTCAAACTTTCCCCAACCCTTTGTTTGAAGGTGAGAATCTCTCCTTCGGGTGCAATGCTAGAAGCAAAGGATTTAGACATACTAACTAAACAAAGCAAAGCAACTAATATTTTTGTGGTTTTTGGTATAAGACTCTAAAGCAAAAAATAAAAAGCAAACTAACAAGACTAAAAACAAAGGTAAAGGATAGCGTGCAACTCCCCGATCTTGAAGACTGAAGTCCCCGACAATGGCGCCAGAAAACTTCGCTTGATAACAAGATGATGTATATACTTCTCGCTCCTCATTGGTTACCCCAAGTGGAAGGTAGAGATGTAGTCAGCAGCAAGTTTTCCCTTACTCGGAGACTGTAAGGTTTATCGAACCAGGAGGACTCCTAGGACCAACAAGTAGGTGTCTCCCACCCTGGCGCTAGCAGAAGACGTGGACCTGCACACACAACAAATAACTTTGCTCCCAACGAGTATAGAGAGGTTGTCAATCTCTCTGGCCTTGTAGTTTGCAAAGGATCAAAACACAAGCGAGAAAAGTAATAGTAGTTGCAACGGAAAAGTAAATGAAAGCAGTAAATGATGGAGGTGTAAACGATGATGGTGATATGGACCGGAGTCACATGATGTTCACTAGTGATGTCTCTCTCCCAGAAGACGATAAAAAACTATGCTTGGGTAAACAAATTGCAGTTGGGCAATTGACAGAATCATGAACGCACCGCAATGCTAATTATGCTACTTGATAGTTAGAGGTTCAATAGTAATGGGCAGTACGCCAAGACAAGAAGACCGTTTATTCATCAACATCTACTTACTAATCATCCACTTTGAGATATCTATCTAGAACATCTTGTTGGTATTAAGTTGCGAGCCCCACCCAAAGTGTAAACTCAAAGCAACAGACAACTGCATTAACGAACTATGCGTAAGGTAAACAATCCTTGCAATCGTGGTCACAAGCACCATTGTTTTCTCCCTAGTGCCAACAGCACATCCCCTAGTCTCATGTTTCTATCACTCAAGCTAGACATCGAGGGGCATGAACTCACAATCATGAACAACGCTCCTCTTGGAGTTGCAATCTACTACTCGGCCAAAGCAATATATAGCAACGGAGAACATGCATGAATCACTAAGGAACATAATATAAAAAGATAATCAAATATATAACTCATAACAATCTGAACATAATCTCATAATCCATCGGATCCCAACGAACCGACGATAGCAATAGCAAGAGAATTACATAGATGCCTTGATCATGTAAGGCAGCACACAATGACTAACCATTGAAGCACAAGATTGGAGAGACGACATCACATAGCTACTGGTCATGGACCCATGGTCCAAGGAGGACTACTTACGGTAGGTCCGGGAAGCATCCATGGCGGTGGAAAAGCTCCCGAGGGTGAATTCTCCCTCCGGGAGGGTGTCGGGAAGAGGTGTCCTGACGCTCCCGATCTCAGAAGCGCTGCGGCAGCGGAACGATGGAGAAATCCGTGATTCTGGATGTGATGGAAGGGCTTTCTCGCGGAGGAGTAAATATAGGACAAAGGAGGGCACCGGAGGAGGTGGGACCCACCCAGGAGGCCTCTTGGCGCGGCTAGGGGGTATGTCGCGCCCACAGGTCGCCTAGGCGGCCCCTGGCCCCCCTCTCACCCATCTTCGGTGATGTGGAAGCTTCTGGTACGCTGATTTTTATATATCTTTCTTGGGATTTTTTGAGCTTCGGAAAATTGGGTAAAAGGCCCTGCAAAAAAGACATCAGTAGACAAGAACTCGTACTGGGTGCACTGAGTTAGTAGGTTAGTCCAAATATGTGTAAAAAGATATAAAAGTGTAGTAAAACATATCACAATGTCACCCAAAAGATCATGGAACCAGCAGAAATTATAGATACGTTTGGGACGTATCACTAGACAACCGCTTAAGAAAGATTTGCCTAGTAAGGATGAAATTATTGGTCTCGCTTCTATTGATGTACCTCCTACTGTTCCTTTAGAACAATATTTGCTAGACCATGAAAATGATTTGAATATGCGTGAAAGAATTGAAATAGATATAATCTTTTTCAAACAACAACCTCTGCTTAAGCACAATTTGCCTATTGAAACTCTAGGAGGCCCCCTCCACCTAAAGGTGATCATGTGTTTGAATTAAAACAATTGCCAAACAATTTGAAATATTCTTATCTTAATGAAAAAAATATATCATGTTATTGTTAGTGCTAACCTTTCAGAACATGAAGAAGAAAGATTATTGAAAGTTCTAAGGAAGCATCGAGCTCCTATTGGATATACTCTTGATGATCTTAGGGGCATTAGTCCAACTCTATGTCAGCACAAGATTAATATGGAACCTGATGCTAAACCCGTTGTTGAGCACCAACGTCATTTAAATCCAAAGATGAAAGAAGTGGTAAGAACGGAAATATTGAAACTTCTGGAAGCAGGTATAATCTATCCTATAGCTGATAGTAGATGGGTAAGTCATGTTCATTGTGTTCCTAAGAAGGGAGGTATTACTGTTGTTCCTAATGATAAGAATGAACTTAGTCCACAAAGAATTGTCATAGTCTATAGAATGGTAATTGATTTTAGAAAATTAAACAAAGCAACTAGAAAAGGTCATTACCCTCTACCTTTTATTGATCAAATGTTAGAAAGACTATCTAAGCACACACATTTTTTGCTTTCTTGATGGATATTCTGTTTTTTTCACAAATACCTGTTTCACAACCTGATCAAGAAAAGACCACTTTTACTTGTCCTTTTGGAACTTATGCTTATAGACGTATGCCTTTTGGTTTATGTAATGCACCTGCTACCTTTCAAAGATGTACAACTGCTATATTCTCAGATTTCTGTGAAAAGATTGTTGAGGCTTTCATGGATGACTTTTCTGTTTATGGGAAGTCTTTTGATGATTGTTTAAGCAACCTTGATCGAGGTTTGCAGAGATGTGAACAAACAAAACTTGTCTTGAATTGGGAGAAGTGTCCCTTTATGGTTAACAAAGGTATTGTTTTGAGCCACAAAAACTCTGAAAGAGGCATTGAGGTGGACAAAGCCAAGGTTGATGCAATTGAGAAAATGCCATGTCCTAAAGATATCAAATGTATTCGTAGTTTCCTTGGTCATGTTGGTTTCTATAGGATGTTTATCAAAGACTTCTCTAAAATTTCTAGGCCTCTTACAAATATTTTGCAAAACGATATTCCTTTTGTGTTTGATGATGATTGTTTGGAAGCCTTCGAAACACTAAAGAAATCCTTAATTACTGCACCTGTTGTTCAACCACCTGATCGGAACTTGCCTTTTGAGATTATGTGTGATGCTAGTGATTATGTTGTTTGTGTTGTTCTAGGACAAAGAGTTGATAAGAGCTTGAATGTTATCCATTATGCTAGTAAAACTCTGGGCAGTGCTCAACGAAATTATGCTACTACTGAAAAAGAATTCTTAGCTGTAGTGTTTGCTTGCACATCATACATTGTTGATTCTAAAGTTATTGTTCACACCGATCATGCTGCTAATAAATATCTTATGGAAAAGAAAGATGCAAACCTAAACTCATTAGGTGGGTTCTTCTGTTACAAGAATTTGATTTGCATATGACTAATAGGAAAGGAGCAGAGAACCCCGTAGCGGATAACTTGTCTAGGTTGAAAATATTCTTGATAACCCACAACCTATTAATGATAGCTTTCCTGATGAACAATTAGCTGCAATAAATGTTTCTAATAGTACACCTTGGTATGCTGATTATGCTAATTATATTGTTGCTAAATAGATACCACCTAGCTTCACATACCAACAAAAGAAAAAAAATCTTCTATGATTTAAGAATTACTTTTGGGATGACCCACATCTTCATAAAGAAGGAGTAGATGGTATTATTAGACGTTGTGTACCTGAGCATGAATAGGAACAAATCCTACGGAAATATCACTCCGAAGCTTATGGAGGGCATCACGCGGGAGACAGAACCGCTCATAAGGTATTGCAATCTGGTTTTTATTGGCCTACTCTCTTCAAGGATGCCCGTAAGTTTGTCTCATCTTGTGATAAATGTCAAAGAATAGGTAATATCGGTAAGCGTCAAGAAATGCCTATGAATTATTCAGTTGCTGTTGAATCATTTGATGTTTGGGGATTTGAATTCATGGGACCTTTTCCTTCCTCTAATGGGTATACACATATTTTGGTTGCTGTTGATTATGTTACTAAGTGGGTAGAAGCTATTCCAACTAGTAGTGTTGATCACAACACCTCTATTAAAGTGCTTAAGGAATTTATTTTCCCAAGATTTGGAGTCCCTAGATATTTAATGACTGATGGTGGTTCACACTTTATTCATGGTGCTTTCCATAAAATTCTTGCTAAGTATGATGTTAACCATAGAATTGCATCACCTTATCATCCTCAGTCTAGTGGTCAAGTTGAACTTAGCAATAGAGAAATAAAACTGATCTTACAAAAGACTGTCAATAGGTCCCGAAAGAATTGGTCTAAGAAATTAGATGATGCACTTTGGGTTTATAGAACAACATATAAAAATCCTATAGGTATGTCTCCTTATAAAATGGTTTATGGAAAATCTTGTCATTTGCCTCTTGAGTTAGAACATAAAGCATATTGGGCAATCAAAGAACTCAACAATGATTTCAAACTTGCTGGTGAAAAGAGGTTATTTGATATTGGATCATTAGATGAATGGAGAACCCAAGCTTATGAAAATGCAAAGTTATTAAAAGAAAAAGTTAAAAGATGGAATGAGAAAAGAATCCAAAAGCGTGAGTTCAAAGTTGGAGAATATGTTCTTTTATACAACTCTCGTTTCAGATTCTTTGCAGGAAAACTCCTCTCCAAATGGGAAGGACCCTATGTTATCGAGGAGGTTGATCTGCAATCTCTGGCGTTAGCTAGACGAATGCTTATGACAACAAACCTTCTCCTGCAACGGCACCAGAAGAATGCTGCTAGCACTCCCCGGTAATGAAACTAGAAGAATGTTGTTGATGGCCCACCAGCGCATAGGTTCGCGGCAGTTTTTGAGGGTAGAGTATTCGACCCAAATTTGTTGATCGCCTATAGGAGGTGAGAGAATACTCTCGAGTATTAGCAGCTGAATTTTTCGAATTCAACCACACCTGAAAGATTAGTATCTGCAAGCACAGTAGTAACAGCAAAGTAGTATGATAACAACGGTGTCAGAAACGGTGTGTTGACGGCAGACTATTCCTAACGATTGTATCAATGGCGCCTCAGTTGCCGCGTTGATGGAAATTTTCAGTTCCCGTCAATGGCCGGTGAACCAATAGTGTAGCAGGTAGCAGCAGTGGCAAGGAACATCAATAGTGACAACAGTAGCAAGTAGCAACAGTAGCAAGCGATAGTAAAAGCAACAGTAGTAGCAGCAGGAGCAGAGCAAGACAAGTAACAACAGTAGCAACAGTAGTAGCAGCAGCAGCAAAGCAAGACAAGTAACAGCAGTAGGACAAACTCCTAGGCGATGGGTCGGTGATTTGTTTGGATGATATTCATCATGCAACAGCTATAACACGGAGAGATATGTGGCTAGCTCCCGTTCGTCAATGTGATGTAGGCATGCATTCCGTGTGTCGTCATACGTGCTTAGGGAAAAGAACTTGCATGACATCAATTGTCCAGCCCTCCCGTGGCAGCGGGGTCCAAAAGGAAATTCCGGGATATGAAGGTTCTCCTTTTAATAAAGAACCGGATCAATGCGTTAGCACTTAGTGAACACATGAACTCCTCAAACTATGGTCATCACCGGGAGTGGTTCTGGTTATTGTCACTCCGGGGTTGCCGGATCATAACACATAGTAGGTAACTACAACTTGCAAGATCGGATCTAAAACACACATATATTGGTGACAACATAATAATTTCAGATCTGAAATCATGGCACTCGGGCCCTAGTGACAAGCATTAAGCATGGCAAAGTAGTAGCAACATCAATCTCAGAACATAGTGGATACTAGGGATCAATCCCCATGAAAACTAACTCGATTACATGATAGATCTCATCCTACTGATCACCGCCCAGCGAGCCTACGAATAGATTACTCACGAACGACGAAGAGCTTCATGGAATTGGAGAGGGAAGAAGGTTGATGATGACGATGGCGACGAGTTCCTCTCTTCGGAGCCCAAGACGGACTCCAGATCTGCCCTCCAGATGAAGAACTGGTGATGGCGGCGCCTCCGTATTGAAAACGTGACGAAAACTTCCCTTTTTTATTTTTCTGGGACGAAAGGCAACTTATAGAGCTGGAGTTGGGGGCGGCATGTGCCTGTGGGCCCCACAAGCCTGCCCACTGCCACTAGGGGGGTGGTGGCGGAGAAGGGGCTTGTGGCCCACTGGCCCACCCCCTGAGGTGGAACTTGGCGCAGATATTTTTGATATTTTCCAAAACTGCTCCCCGTAAATTTTCAAGACGTTTGGAGAACTTTGATTTGTGCACAAAAATAACACCAAGGCAATTCTGCTGAAAACAGCGTCAGTCCAGGTTAGTTCCATTCAAATCATGCAAATTAGAGTCCAAAACAAGGGCAAAAGAGTTTGGAAAAGTAGATACGATGGAGACGTATCAACTCCCCCAAGCTTAAAACCTTGCTTGTCCTCAAGCAACTCAGTTGACAAACTGACAGAGAAAGAAAAACTTTGACAAACTTTGTTTGATCTTGTTGTTGCAACTATGTCTAACTCATAACCAGAATTTCAGCAAGATCACATGTTAACCACATAAGCAAATGACACAAAGGTCTCATGGTAAACTAATATCAATGGCATAATCAGCTAACGAGCAAATAATAATGAGTTTCAAATACCAACACTTCAATCAAAACAAGCATGAAGCAATATGAATAGGTGGTATCTCGCTAGTTCTTTCTGAGACCGCAAAACATAAATGTAGAGCACTTTCAAAGATCAAGGGCTGACTAAACATTGTAATTCATAGCAACAAAGATCCAGTCATAGTCATACTCAATATCAATCAAAAGCAAAGCATAGAAATGACAGAGGTGCTCTTTAGTTGGTGCTTATATAAGAGGAGGATGACTTGACAGGAAAATAAATAGATAGGCCCTTCGCAGAGGGAAGCACAGAGGTGCCAGAGCTCAAGCTTTGAAAACAGAGATAATAATTTTGGGTGGCATGCTTTCATTGTCAATGCAATGACCAAGAGTTCTCAATATCTTCCATGCTACTCTTGCTATAGGCGGTTCCCAAACAGAAAAGTAAAGTTTTAACTCCCCCACCACCAATCAATCACACTCCACGGCTACCCGAATCCTCGGGTACCGTCCATACTAACATCAATCCGGGGGGAGTCTTGCTTTACAGTTATGTTTTCAATTTAAGCGTGGAACTGGGCATCCCAAATACCGGCCCCTTTCTCGTGAATGACTGTGAATAAACACAGGTCGAGGATAACACTCCTAGCATGGAAGATACCAATAGCCCTCTGTCACCACATGAGCGGTTCGGGCATAAAAAACAGATTATTTCTTGAAGGTTTAGAGAATGGCACATGCAAATTTACTTGGAACGGCAGGTAGATACCGCAAATAGGTAGGTATGGTGGACTCTCATGGAAAAACTTTTCGGTTTATGGGAGTGGATGCACAAGCAGTATTCCGCTTAGTACAATTGAAGGCTAGCAAAAGACTGGGAAGTGACCAACTAGAGAGCGACAACAGTCATCAAGATGCAATGAGTTTGACTAACATTGAATGCAAGCATGAACAGGATATAAATCACCATGAACACGAACATCATAGAGGCTATGTTGATTTTGTTTCAACTACATGCATCATGTCGTGGTTTTGTCACTGCAGATGTCCTTGTGAAAGGACTTAGTACTAGAGCCATCGCACTTTGGTGGCGACTCAAAGGGGTTGAACGGGAGTTAGACAACGATTTACCCAGGTTCGGCCCCTCGTGAGGAGGTAAAAGCCTACGTCCTGCTTTGAGTTGTATTGATAGATTACAAGGAGGGCGTAACTCGCCAGACCTAGTACTCGATGATTTCTAACCCGTCCTCTTCTCCCCTGGGACTCGCCTTTATATACAGGTCGAGTCCTTAGGGTTTACAAGGATCCTTTCCTTTACACAAATCGTGACTCTTGCGATCTCTAAGTCGCCTCCTTTCGAAGCTTGGAGACCTTTATTATGGACTCCTTCCAAAAGTCATAAACCGCCATACTACTCTCGGCTCTACCAGACCAAGGCCCAAACTACATTTTAGATGAGTCGCCAGCTTTGGTGACCCGGCCCAGCTAGGGCGGGTTATCAACAGATAATATCCCCAACATTAGGCCCCAGATTGACTTGAATTTCCTTCATGCCAATATCTTTGCTCAACTTAAAGGCGATTCATCTTCACTCTTCTTATGCACCATGCACTCGAACCGCCATCTGTTGCGGAAAAACCTGAGTCGCCAAACCTCTTCTTGTTAGCTCCTTCCTCGAATCCCGGAAAGGATAACAACGTAATCTCTCAACGGATCCTTCGGCATCATTATCCCAAAAATTTCGGGGCGCCATCATGGCGAATCTTTTCCGTTTGGCAGTTCCCGCTCACGGCGCCTCGATTCCAGCGTCTGCCCTGTCAAATAGGTGGGGGGACAAGACTAGGCGCATTCCACCCACCAGTCTTGTCGCCTTTTCTCCCCATTACCGCAGCGAAAATCTCATCGCCACCCGAGAGCTCCGCCGCCATCCGAAGTCCTCGTTGGCGCTCGAAAGCTGTGGTGCTGCCCGAAGGCTTCGTCGCCGCCGAACACCCCGTCGGGGCCAAGCAGTTTTCATCGCTGTCGAACGCCTCGCCGCCGTCGAGCACCTCGTCGCTGTCGTACACCTCGTCGTCGCCGAATACTTCGCTGCCGCCCGAGGTTTTTGCGCCCATCTGGAAGCCTTCATCGCCGTCGACCATCTCCAGCCGAATCCACCAGGTTAGGTTTCCGTTTATTCAAGAACAGATCCCCATTCTCTATCAAAGTTCATCACTGCCATGTTCTTGGCGCTTTCCCGAATAGTTGCTACTTGCTCCTGATTAGTTGCTATTGATGTCAACGAGAAAACCAATGTCTCTAATACCCTTATTTGTCCGCTCTCGATTTGCACACTTAGAGTAGTATTTCACCAAATCAACAACATTATCCCATCTTGGTCGTAGGTTGCCGTATCCGGTTATTTTCCGCATTTATTTTCAGCTGTCCAGTAGATCCATAATCCATTGCTCGTTATGTGAAAGCTGTTTGTAGTCTTCATACTTCGCCATTTTTGGATAAATGCCTCTGGTGCCTTGAAACACCGCTCCTTTAAGTTAGTCAAAGCTTCGTAAGTCGCCATAGCAAACTGACCCGGGCTTTCATTGGCGGATCAAGGAATTTCCTCAGCCAGTGGACAAATTTCTTGGCGAGTCAAATGAAATCGCTTTCCCTTTTACAATAGCTGTTTTGGCGTGTCAATTCACCCATACTTTATCCCTTTGTAGCATGGGAGCCGTCTTCAAAAGTGACTGGCTCCCTACCAAGGTTAATGATGCCATACTATAGGATTATGTGAAAACGGGGAATTTGGACCCTCAGGATGTTATCGATTGGCGCACCGGGTTCGGAGAAGAAATCCCCAATCCCAAAGAAGGGGAAATAGTTGTTTTCGTTGAACACGTTGAGCGGGGTTTTAAGCCGCCTGGATCGAAGTTCCTTAGAGACACCATGGCTTTCATGAATGTCCGCCTCCAAGATCTAGGCCCCAATTTAATAAGCAACCTATGCCACTTCCAGGTGTTTTGTGAGGCTTACCTGCGGATGGAACCCTGAGTTCCCTTATTCTGGTCTTTCTTCCACTTAAATCGCCAAACAGAATTTCACAATGGTCCCAGCCTAGAGCTCGGTGGTGTAAATGTTCAGCGCCGCAGGGATAGCCCATTTCTGTCACTCGCCATGCCAAGCCACCCCAAAGGCTAGGGCGAGTCTTGGTTCTATTGTCAAGCAACCTCGCCTGTAGGTGAAAACAAGCTTCTGGGTTATAGGGAAGATCGCCTCCCAACGAATTTCAAGCTCCCAGAAAATCTCACCGAAGAAGAAGAATCAGATTTTATCCCAGTATTGTCCGAGTTAAGATCTTTGACAAACAAAGGCCTTACTGGGATTGACTTGATCCGCTGCTGGGTCGAATGGCGCATCCTCCCTCTAAGTCACCGGGATGGGTTAATGTGTGAATTTGATGGCACTCTAGACCATCCTCAATGTTACTTCCGCACGGCTCTAACGGAAAGTGATATTGTCACCATCATCAAGAAGCTGACCGGCGAGCCTGCGGGAAAATGCGGCCAAATAGGTCTCAAACCCTTCTGCAAGATTAATCCGGCACCCAAGATAAGCAACTTTAACCCGCCTTTTGTCTTTTACTTCTTTTGTCTCATTCGAATTATGGCCTCTTATAACATATGCCATTCCAGAAAGGTGATAAATTTTGGTCCAAGAAGCCCAAAAAACCAGCCATGAAGCAAGCTAGGCCGCCTCCAAAGAAGAAAACCCAGGGCAAGGGCAAAGCTGCTGTGACTGAACCATCCGAGGCCGATGAATCCCAAGTCGGCGACGCACTTTCGGAGGTAAAAACCTATCTTCTCTTAACTCGCCATCCATTACTGTTAACTTTGTATTTATACCTCTACATCTCTGGAATAGAATGAAGACAACGAAAGCGAGGAGGATTCTGTAGAGGTAATTTCTGTTTCCTCTGATTCATCTCCTTCTCCACCTAAGCCGGCCAGGCGAATTTGTGGGAAGGTTCCCTTCTCACATCCAAATGCTTGTTTGGACCCAAATTTTCTTGTAAAGAAAGCACAATACACTTCGAATCGGAAGACCCGAAGTCATTCCGGTGATCTGGTGTCCGGTTTACCAACAGGGAGCAAGAAAAGGCCAAATGAGGTATCCTTTAACAGCACTTCTTTATGTCTCTTTGGATCGCATTTGTAACCCGCTTATATCTTCGATGTACAACTCTTGCAGAATTCACCTCCTACATCTGGCGACTCAGTAATGTCAGCACTTCCGCCAATGATCCGTGTCCCTGGGTAAGTCTTTTTATAATTTTTACTTTGAATCTGACGGTGATAACTTTTCAGTCCTTAAACGCGCCTCTTTCCTCTTTCAGAGCACAGGCAAAGAAAAGGAAAACTGGCGGGTCAACTCCCATCATAATCTCGGAGCCTATCAAAGAGCCGGTGTCGATCCAAGATAACCCGGACCAAAACAAACCTAAGGATCAAGTGGATCTCCCTAGCTCTCCCAAGGAAACAATGGATGCCCCCAAGCCGCCAAGTCTATTGACAACAGCAGAAGACCCGGACGCTGTAATTATCACTGGTACCAGCTTCTCTAAACCGACCACAGCGGTTTTATCGAAGCATGTGTCATCATCATCTCAAACTGTTCCTGAATATGAACTCTCCAAGGCTAAGGTCTCCCAATATGAACATTTGGAGTTCAAAGAACGTTGCTTTGGTTTTGCAAATCGCCTAGAGGCGAGTTATGAGATGGAGAAAAGCCTGCTTCGGATGCTGAAAAACAAACATGACATAAGTTTTGTTGTATACTATATTATCTCCATTAACCCCCAAGGGCCGGGTCATCAGTAAAAAGATGAGCCGGGTCTTGATGACTAGAAAAACTTTCGACCAGTAACCCCCAAGGGTCGGGTCATCAGTAAAAAGATGAGTCGGGTCTTGATGACTAGAAAAACTTTCGACCAGTAACCCCCAAGGTCCGGGTCATCAGTAAAAAGATGAGCCGGGTCTTTATGACTAGAAGAACTTTCGACCAGTAACCCCCAAGGGCCGGGTCATCAGTAAAAAGATGAGCCGGGTCTTGATGTTGTATAACTTTGTATGAAAATTACACATTAGCCCCCAAGTGTCAGGGATATTGCTTGCAATAGTTCTGAGACTTGCCCCTTAATCATATGCTTCAACAGGAATCTCTTATCCAGACTGAATCAGCACTTGGCGACTTGAAGAAAAGCTTATCTGATCAGCAGGATGCCCGAGCCAAATCGGAGGAGAAGTATCGACTGGTCCTAGCTGAGATGGAAAAGCTAAAAGCCGACTTAAAAAGGGCTCAAGCTGACCAGGATGTTTTAACAAAGCGAGCAGAGAAAGCTGAGGCCAAATTGGATACTGTGCAACAAGAACTGTCCGGCTTAAAACGTCATATCTCAAACATGGCACAAGCCGTCTTTGGTAAATGACTAACTCTTGACTTTTGTAAACAAATACCTTTTATCTGAGTCGCTGACTATCATTTACCCCTTATACAGGTCCGAGAGCCGCCAATCTCCAAGATGATTGCGTCCTGACGCTGAAGGCGATTTACACGCTCACAGAGCAGCTATATACCGACAGTGTGCTGACTGTGAAAGCGGTGATGGGCGCCAAGGAGCCCATAACATCAATAAAGAAGATGCTCGGTTGCCTATCCACGCTTCCTCCCCAGATTGGCGAGTTAACTCGGTCAGCCACCCGGAAAGGAGTGCTGACTACGCTGAGTCGCTGCTTAGCATATGCTCCAGAGATCAACCCAGAAGAAGTAGCGGCGGGCTTTCCTCAACTCAAGGATGATGGGTCAGAATTCGCTGAAGAGGACTATCAGCGTGTTGTCAAGGACTCCCGTCTGGCGGCGACTCAGCTTGCTGCAAGCCTAGACTTATCAAAATACCAGGTCGCCTATGACAATAAGAACAAGAAGGTCAACCCGCCAACCTTTGTGATGACCAGCTTAACTCCATGCCGACCTAAGAATCCTTTTGACTTGGACGCGGATCTCTCATCAATCCTGACCGATGAAGATGAATTTGCCGCTCTGTCCAAGTGTAACTTGGTACTGGGCGACTTGCAGATTGAGGTTGACCAAAGCTCGCAGCAGGCTGAGCCAAGGGCGTCAGCAGAATACGTTTTCATTGAATTGGCCATGAGAGCCATGTAATAGGTCACCTTTAAGAATTGATACTGCTTTCGTGATATCTTTAAAAAATCCTTATGTCGCCCCTAAGGCGACTTGAAATACTTGATCCGCCGTTTGAGGCTTTTTAATGATGTTTAATCCGCCTTGGGTAGAATGATTTCGATCATCAACCTGTTCTAAGCTTTGAAAAACATATGTGAAATCATCTTAATGAATAATAAGTGATAACAAATAGCAGTCGTCCCAAAATATTTTGAGATGAATCAGAAAAAGGTCTGAAAAACCTTGTGGCAGTGCCAGGAAGGTAAAAAATAGCAATTTCGTCGGCTCATAAGGTCGCGACAGGATAGGGCGAGTCAGAAAGCTCAAGCGCCACCCAAGATAGTGATTTCGTCGGCTCATAAGGTCGCGACAGGATAGGGCGAGTCAGAAAGCTCAAGCGCCACCCAAGATAATGATTTCGTCGGCTCATAAGGTCGCGACAGGATAGGGCGAGTCAGAAAGCTCAAGCGCCACCCAAGATAATGATTTCGTCGGCTCATAAGGTCGTGACAGGATAGGGCGAGTCAGAAAGCTCAAGCGCCACCCAAGATAATGATTTCGTCGGCTCATAAGGTCGCGACAGGATAGGGCGAGTCAGAAAGCTCAAGCGCCACCCAAGATAATGATTTCGTCGGCTCATAAGGTCGCGACAGGATAGGGCGAGTCAGAAAGCTAAAGCGCCACCCAAGATAATGATTTCGTCGGCTCATAAGGTCGCGACAGGATAGGGCGAGTCAAAAAGCTCAAGCGCCACCCAAGATAGCAGTTTCATCGGCTCATAAGGTCGCGACTGGATAGGGCGAGTCAAAAAGCTTAAGCGCCACCCAAGATAGCAGTTTCGTCGGCTCATAAGGTCGCGACTGGATAGGGCGAGTCAAAAAGCTCAAGCGCCACCCACCATAATAATTTCATAGGCGAAAACGATAATAAAGCTGATCTCAATAAGAGGAAGCCCCCAAGTCGGGAGGCGTTTTAATTTTATTGCTTTATAATAAGGACTAAAAAACTTACAAAATGCAGAGCTTAATAGCTCAAGTGTAGTAAGGCCGCAAGTGGGCAATATTCCAGGGGCGAGTTGACTCAGCCTCCATGGTTGGCCGGTCAGGCCGGAGATCCACCAGATAGTAAGAGCCGTTGTGGAGATTTTTGCTCACGACGAACGGTCCTTCCCATGGTGGTGATAACTTATGCATGCCAGCACGATCCTATATCAGCCGAAGCACTAAGTCGCCTTCCTGAAAGGTTCGGCTCTTGACCCCGCGGTTGTGATAACGCCGTAAATCCTGCTGATAAATAGCCGATCGGGCCGCAGCCAAGTCACGCGCCTCCTCTAAGGCGTCCAATGAGTCTTGACGCGCCAGTTCGTTGTCCTATTCCACGTAAGCGGCGACTCTGGGCGACTCATGCCTCATGTTAGTGGGAAGAACAGCTTCTGCTCCATAGACCAAAAAGAAAGGGGTAAAACCCGTGGACCGGTTCGGGGTGGTCCGGATGCTCCATAACACTGAAGGCAACTCCTCAACCCAACATCCCGGGTTTTTTCCAAAGGAACCATGAGCCGGGGCTTGATTCCCCGTAAAACTTCCTGATTCGCCCGTTCCGCCTGCCCATTAGACTGCGGGTGAGCGACCGCAGAAACATCAAGCCGGATATGCTCTCGACGGCAAAACTCCTGCATTGCCCCTTGAGACAAATTAGTGCCATTATCAGTAATGATACTGTGTGGATATCCGAACTGGAAGATTAGCTTTTTCAAGAATTTGACCGTTGTCTCAGCATCGCAAGCTCCAACAGGCTCTGCCTCGACCCACTTGGTGAACTTATCAACCGCCACCAGCAAATGGGTTTTCTTGTTGGATGACATCTTAAAGGGGCCAACCATGTCTAACCCCCAGACCGCGAAAGGCCAAGTGATGGGAATCATTCTTAGTTCTTGAGCCAGCACATGAGACTGTCGTCCATAATGCTGGCATCCCTCGCATCGACGAACTATCTCTTCTGCATCTGCATGAGCCGTCAACCAAAACAAACCATGACGGAAAGCCTTTGAAACCAAAGAGCGTGACCCGGCGTGATGCCCACAATCTCCGGAATGAATGTCAGTTAAGATTATGCATCCTTCTTTGGAGGAAACACATCGTTGAAAAACCCTAGAGGCACTCCGCTTATATAATTCGCCATTGATGATCACCATGGACTTGCTTCGCCGAACAATTTGGCGGGCCAAAACTTCGTCTGTTGGTAACTCGCCCCGGGCGAGATAGGCCAGATAAGGAAGAACCCAATCCGGCGTGACGTGGAGAGCCGCCACGAACTGAGACTCAGGATCTGGAATCGCCAACTCCTCCTCTGATGGCACACTTACGGAGGGATTATGCAAAATATCCAGAAAAACGTTGGGGGGAACCGGCTTTCGCTGGGAACCAAGACATGAAAGGGCGTCAGCTGCCTCGTTAAGGCGTCGGTCAATGTGATCAACCTGATAGCCATGGAAATGACCCGCCACATCGGACACAGCTCTTCTATAAGCCGCCATCACGGGGTCTCGAGAATCCCAAGTGCCTGAAACTTGCTGCGCCACCAGATCAGAATCGCCAAAACATCTAACCCGCGTAAGGTTCATCTCCTTGGCGAGTCGCCAGCCGTGAAGCAAAGCTTCATATTCCGCAGCATTATTAGTGCACGGAAACATGAGTCGGAGGACATAACAGAATTTATCTCCTTGAGGGGACACCAGTACCACACCAGCCCCCGAGCCTTCCAGCTGTCTGGATGCATCAAAATAAATAGTCCAGTATGTAAGATCAGGCCTGTCTTCCGGGGCCTGCAACTCCGTCCAATCGTTGACGAAATCAACTAAAGCTTGAGATTTGATGGTTGTGCGAGGGGTATATCGCACGTGATGCGGCCCAAGTTCAATCGCCCACTTGGCAATCCTCCCTGTTGCCTCCCGATTCTGGATGATGTCCCCAAGGGGGGCGGAACTAACCACCATGATGGGATGCTCTTGAAAATAATGTTTAAGCTTCTGACTCGCCATAACCACCCCATACACTAACTTCTGCCAATGTGGGTACCGTTGCTTGGAAAGAGTTAGCACTTCGCTGACAAAATACACCGGGCGCTGCACCGGGTATTCCTTCCCTTCCTCCTTCCTTTCAACGACCACCGCCACACTTGCTGCTTTAGAGTTTGCCGCAATATACAAAAGCATGGGTCCTTTCTCAGTCGGGGCGGCCAAGACCGGCGGATTGACCAGTTGCCGTTTCAAGGCTTCGAAAGCCTCATCTGCCTCATCTGTCCAAACAAAATGGTCAGATTTCTTTAATAATTGATAAAGGGGAATCGCCTTTTCTCCCAGGCGGCTTACGAAGCGACTTAAAGCCGCAATGCGACCCGCCATCCGTTGGACTTGGTTAACATTTGCCGGTTTTCCAAGGGACGTGACTGCTTTGATTGTGTCCGGGTTAGCTTCAATGCCATGCTCAGACACCAGGAAGCCCAACAATTTCCCTGCATGAACACCAAAAACACACTTGGTGCGATTCAGCTTCATCTGATACACCCGCAGATTATCGAAAGTTTCCTTGAGATCCTCCAGTAGCGTCTCCCCCCGGCGGGTCTTAATCACAATGTCATCGACATAGGCGTGAACGTTGCGTCCGACTTGGCTGCGGAGGCAGTTCTGGATGCAGCGTTGATAAGTCGCCCCTGCACTCTTGAGCCCAAACGACATGGATACATAGCAAAAAGCCCCAAAGGGGTTATAAAGGCTATTTTCTCTTGATCCTCCACGACCATCTTGATTTGGTGATATCCAGAGTAGGCGTCCAAAAAGCACAAACGTTCGCATCCCGCCACCGAGTCAATAAGCTGGTCGATGTGGGGAAGAGCAAAAGGATCTTTTGGACAAGCTCTGTTGAGGTCCGTGTAATCAATGCACATACGGAAAGTACCATTCTTTTTTAGTACCAAGACCGGGTTAGCCAACCATTTGGGGTGGAAGACTGCCATGATGAATCCAACGGCTAAGAGACGGGCAACCTCTTCCCCGATTGCCTTGCACCGTTCCTCGTTAAACCTGCGAAGATACTGCTGGATAGGTTTTGCTTTTGGGTCAACATTAAGATGGTGCTTAGCGAATTCTCTCGGTACACGAGGCATGTCAGAAGGTTTCCATGCGAAGATGTCCCGATTCTCATGGATGAATTCGATGAGCGCGCTTTCCTATTTGGAATCCACACCCGTCCCAATGGTGAACTGCTTGGATGAATCACCAGGAACGAAATCAACCGTTTTAGTGTCATCCGTTGGTTTGAACTTGAGGGGCGGCTTAGCATCTGTAGTTGGCTTCTTTAAGGGTGACATGTCAGCAGGATTAACATTGGCCCGATGATACTTGAGCTCTTCTGCAGCGCAGGCGACTTCTGCATAAGCCGCGTCCCCTTCTTCACATTCCTTTGCAATTCTTCTATCACCGTCCACCGTGATGGGTCCCTTAGGACCAGGCATCTTGAGTTTAAGGTAAACATAGCATGGGTAAGCCATGAACCGGGCGTAAGTCGGCTGCCCAAACAGCGCATGGTAGGGGCTTTTCAATTTGACCACCTCAAACATCAGCGACTCACTCCTCTAGTTATATGTTGTTCCAAATGCGACTGGGAGCCTGACTCGGCCTATGGGGTACGCCGACTTGCCCGGGACGATTCCATGGAATACCGTGGTTGAAGGCATCAAATCCTTGTCCAATAGATACATCCTTTGGAAAGGGTCAAAATATAAGATATTAATGTTGCTGCCACCGTCCATTAGTACCTTTGACAGGGTGTACCCCCCCCCAACTTGGGGAGCTACGACCAACGCTAAGTTGCCAGGATTGTCAATTCTTGGCGGGTGATCCTCCCTACTCCACGATATGGTCTGCTCGGACTAGTGGAGGTACCTGGGAAGTGCCGGCTCAGATACACTGTACGCCCGGTGACTCACCTTCTTATCACGCCTGCAAGCATTGGTGGTGAAAACGTGGTACTGCCCATTGCTTAACTGTTTGGGGTTGTTGCGAAAGCCGCCGTTGTCATCCTGACCCTGCGAAGCCCCCTGTGGGGGTGGTTGCTAAAAAGCTCCGGGCGGGTTATACCGCCGCTAGTGATGCACTGGATACTGGCCGCTGCTTGGCTGCGAGCCCCCCTGAGCTCCCGGCTTGGGAAAACCGCCAAAGGGGTTCTGACGTTGGTTGGGTGCAGCAAACTACACCTGCCGTTGGTCCGGGTCACCATTTTTGCTTTTCTTGATCGCCTCCGCCCGAAACTCCCGCATCACGAAACAGTTCTCCCAGGAGTGATTCGCCGGTCCGTCTGCCATAGCATGGTGCGGGCAAGGACCCTTAAGTAATTCTTCATACTTACGCGGCTTCTTACCACTGTAACCCCTGTTTTTCTTCTGGCGTTGGTTGCCATTGTTGGTGCTGGTGTTGGCGACTAAATCCGAAGATTCCTCTTGCTGCCTTCTCTTGCCATTGGCTCCCTGATTGTGGTGGTTACGTCCCTGGAACCAGGTATGATTTTTGGATGACTCGCCCTTCTTTGGCGAGTTAGCTTTACCGTCCTCACCGAGATCTTTGGTGTCGTCCGCTTCAGCGTATCTAGTGAGGGTATCCATTAGCTCCCCCATGTCTTGGACCTTTCGCTTGAGTCACCCCAATTTCTGCACCAGGGGTTCGTAGTGGCAATTCTGCTCGAGGATCAACACAGCCTGAGCTGTCGTAATACCGTCTGATGAATGGACAATTTCCGCGACCGGCCGTGACCAATGGTGGGCCGACTCATCGGGGCGCTGAACGCAGT
The DNA here is from genome assembly GCF_904849725.1 of Hordeum vulgare subsp. vulgare. Classification (NCBI taxonomy): domain Eukaryota; kingdom Viridiplantae; phylum Streptophyta; class Magnoliopsida; order Poales; family Poaceae; genus Hordeum; species Hordeum vulgare. The sequence goes on along the minus strand of NC_058524.1, from coordinate 122,882,525 downwards.
GCTGCAGATCGACAATCGTCATTGGGCGTTTGCAGGTTCCTCGGAAATTTTTGATGAAGCGCTCTTTCAATTCAGCCTAGGTCTGGATGGAGTTGGGGGGTAAGTTTTTTAACCAAGTACGTGCCGACCCTTCGAGCATCATCGTGAAGTATCTCGCGCAAACCGCTTCGTTTACGTCGAGCATGTCCATGGCGATTTCATAACTCTCGACCCATGATGCCGGCTCAAGGTCCGGGGTGTAATTAGGCACCTTTCTTGGTCCTTTAAAATCCTTTGGCATTCGTTCGTTGCGGAGGGCGGGGCCAAGCACGGCACCCCCACACGTCCACCGCTCCCGACGAGAGGGGCTGGGGTGACTTGGATGTTCAGGAGATCCTGGCCCGGCGGGTTTTGATGGTCAGGCGGGTTGTCCTGGGGGATGAGTCGCCGTCCACTGTTTACAGCGGGCTGGTCCTCTGGCCGACTCCTGGTGTGACTCGCCTGGGGAGTGGAATGCAACCTATCTAGGCTATGTGAGAACTGGGCGTTTTGAACCACCGCCATCTTCAACATCTCAATGGTGTTTCTTGCTTCTACCTCGGCAGGAGTATTGCCGTGAATCCAAAGAGATTCCAAATGGCGATTTGCAACAAGGACATTGTCCACTGGGTTGGAAACGTGACCTTGAGGTGTCTAGAATCGGGGAATGCGATCCTCAATTGGTTGAATCGGCGGGTTAGGTGGTTGGCCCGGTCCTCCCCCTGGGGCGGCTCCCGCCCCGGGAGTTCGCGGAGTATCGAACAGGCGGGTCGGGTTGACATCAGGGGGCAGGCAACCATGGTGCCTCCGCTGATGGACGTCGTCAGGTGCGCGTTGGTGTCTTTCGAGCCGCCAGTTGTCAGTATTTCAGCGAGTTCTCTCGGCGATAATTTGAGCTTGCCAGGTCTCGATGCTGGCAGACTCCACCTCGGCGTCCCGATGAGCCTTTGCCACTGCTTCTCTTAGCTTCACCAATTCCGTGTTTACCGCCTCCTGGTTTTCCGGTGTAATGGGGGTCGACATAAGCCTTGTAATTTCTGCTGCTAATTCCACCAAGACAGCGGCCGGGCTTCTAGATGTTTCGCCAGGCCCATCCCCGCCTGCCGGGTTTGGCGAGGGTTGAGTCGCCCCAGCCATGTAAATAGCGATCTGGCGGCGGGTTCGGTCAAGGACTTCCGGGTCCATGGCCAACGACAAGCCCCCGAGACAATCCCCATGTAGAGACCGGATTGAATCTGAATCGCCCATGGATGATTCGTCATCAGTGTTCATTGGTGTGGTTTCCTGGGTCGCTGAGTGTTCTGGCTCCTCTGATCCCTGCGTGAATCCAACAAAGATCGGGCGAGTCAGATTTGACGTCGTTAGTGGGCGGACATACCTGGCCAGCTCGACGATGTCGGTGGAGATGTCCGGCTCAGGCACGGATGATCCAATCATGCCGATGAAGACGTTGATCTTGCCGAAGGGGACCCGGTAACCAGATTCGATGGAATCCTCCTCGGGCCCCCATTGCAGGTTGTTGATGTAGAACTTCCCACGGCGGCTCCAGGTCATGAGCCCCGTCGCGTAGCTCCCAAACCCTGGTAGGCTCCCTTTGAGAACTCAACTCCACCGTGCGCAGGCCCCACGGTGGGCGCCAACTGTCGTGGTTTTGTCACGGCAGATGTCCTTGTGAAAGGACTTAGTACTGGAGCCATCGCACTTTGGTGGCGACTCAAAGGGGTTGAACGGGAGTGAGACGGTGATTTACCCAGGTTCGGCCCCTCATGATGAGGTAAAAGCCTACGTCCTGCTTTGAGTTGTATTGATGGAGTTTCGATTACAAGGAGGGCGTAACTCGCCAGACCTAGTACTCGATGATTTCTAACCTGTCCTATTCTCCCCTCGGACTCGCCTTTATATACAGGTCGATTCCTTAGGGTTTACAAGGATCCTTTCCTTTACACAAATCGTGACTCTTGCGATCTCTAAGTCGCCTCCTTCCGAAGCTTAGCGACCTTTATTATGGACTCCTTCCGAAAGTCATAAACCGCCATTCTACTCTCGGCTCTACCAGACCAAGGCCCAAACTACATTTTAGATGAGTCGCCAGCTTTGGTGACCCGGCCCAACTAGTGCGGGTTATCAACAGATAATATCCCCAACACATGAACATGCACCAAGTCAAGCCACGTGAAACATTCAAAGGAGAATACCATCCTATCATACTACATCATAGTCATCTCAAAATCTATGTTGGCATCCAAGACAAACCATTATAAGCTCTCAGCTAAATAAGCATGGCATTGCAAACATGGTTCTCTCACAACAAAGCTAAATCCGAGTCGACAAGCTAGTCGTATTTACAAAAACAAAATAGATAGAGTTAATACCAGCTTTTCAGTCTCAGTCACTTCATCTTATACCATCATTGTTGCCTTTCATTTGCACGATCGAACGGTGAAAACGATAATAAGCGCATTGGACTAAGCTGAATCTGCAGGCAAACACAAAGGAGAAGACAAAATAATATGGCTCTTTGAAAGCTAAACAGGTAAGCATGCAAGAACCAATAAACATTGTAACCAATATCTTCTACCTTGACACAAAGAAAAAGAAAACTATTTACACTGGAAAGCTCCCAACAAGCAAAAGAAGAAATACAAATCTTTTTGGGTTTTTCTAAAAAGGACACATAACAAGAAAACGAAAAGAAACTAGCATGGATAATACAGTGGCAAAGTGTAAACACCGGCTGACAAAGTGAAAGCATAAGCATGAATGTAAAGTCGGTGAGAGCACGTACTCCCCCAAGCTTAGGCTTTTGGCCTAGCTTGATCTACTCCCATGGTGGATCCTGGCGAAATCCCAAGTCATAATGGGTGTTATACGGGAGTGCTGCAGCCACTGCCTGAATAGCTGCCTCACGAAGTCGAGCAGCCGCAGCCTCCCTCTCATACTCCTCTTCCTCTCCTATGGTTATGTATTATCTTTGTTTAACCTGAACGTCAAAGAAAGCAGGAGCAAGAAGGGTAATATGGAAAACACGCTGCCGGTTAAATATCAAGCGGTATAGGAGGGATCCGTGATCTCTCTCAAGGAACTGGTAGCATGTTAGAGCGACACGATCAAGGTAGGCTGTACGGAGAGGAGGGTGTTCTGGACGGATGGATACCCCAAGAAAATTTGCTAAGCGCGTAGCATAAACTCCACCAAAGAAATCCCCCTCACTAGCATCTTTATTCAGCCTCCTTGCTATTATAGCTCCCATATTTAAGTTCTTGTCACCTGTTACTGCGCTCTTAAGGATACTAAGGTCGGAAGCGCATAGGTGACAATGTGCACCCTTGCCGTTAATGCACCTACCTATGAAGAGGGCAAGGTAGTGCAAGGCAGGGAAATGGATGCTTCCTATGGTGGCTTGCGTGATATCTCTGGTTTCTCCCACAGTTATACTGGAGACAAAGTCTCTGACCGAAGACTTAGGAGGATCATTAACACTACCCCAATCAGGTATCTTGCATATCCTATTGAAATCCTCCAGATCCACGGTATAGGATTTATCGTACAGGTCAAACAGTATGGATGAGTCACGGCCAGCTAAAAATTTAAATCTACGCACGAAAGAGGCAGTGAGCATAGCATATTGTTCACATTTATCTGAGAGGAATTCTTCTAACCCGGCATTGCGGACAAGTGCATCAACCTCATCCTTGAAACCTGCTTCGATCATGAACTCATCGGAAGGCCATTCACATGGTTGTACTAGTGTGTCCCTTAGTTGAAAAGGTTCGGGCTCCCGAAAGGAGAGACGAGAACCCTTCTTACTTGAGGAACCACCATGAAACTTCCTCCTGAACATAATTCCCTTATGCTCAAATTTTTTAAGTTCAAGAGAAAAGTGAATAAGGACCAACCATACCTTGTAGCAACTACTCCTACTAGTGCCTAGAGACTGTATCACGCGCTAAAACTACTTGGGACCAACTAAAATCAACATTTCTAGCTCAAGAACAGGGTCACCAAGGTAGCAAGAATACGCGAAGGATAAAGCACTAGAGTAAAAATTAATTGGACCAATGGAGGAGTCACTTACCAAGGAGTAATTTCCCCAAAACGGTTCGGAGAATGGTGCTTTGAGCAAAGAGATCGAAAATCGCAGCCAAATGAGCAAGAACACGGGTTTGAGCTGCGAAACAATTTTTTCTAGAGGTGGAAGAAGAGGCTGAGAGCTGGAATGAGTGGAGGGGGTGCCTGTGGGCCCCACAAGCTTGCACTCCACCACCATTGGGGTAGGTGGCGGTGGCAGGGCTTGTGGCCCACTGGTCAGGCCCCCAGGCCAGCTCTGAGGCCCAGAAATTTTCAAAAATTCTAGAAAAAATCATACTAAATTTTCAGGACCATCGGAGAACTTTTATTTTTGAGGTATTTTTCTCCGGGACGATAAAACAGAAAACAGGAAAAACCAAACTTTGATTCATCCGTTTCATGGTCATCGAAAGAAATCCGTCAATGGGGTTGATCAAGTCCTTATGCCAAAACCTTCTCGAATCGCAAGAGAGAACGGAGAATTTTCGAATAGCCACTAAGTCACCTCAATGGGGATATGTATCTCCCCAACAAGCAAATCATACTTCATCTTGACACGAGGAATAGGGCATTCAAAGCTCCCAATGAGAATCGATGAAGTCTTTTCGATAGCATTGATGCAATGTACTGGATATTGTTTCTTCGAAAAGTTTACTGTGTGCTCATTACCGTTGACATGGAAAGTGACATTGCCTTTGTAGCAATCTATAACAGCCCCTGCAGTGTTTAAAAAGGGTCTTCCGAGAATGATAGCCATGGCATCGTCCTCGGCAATATCCAAGATAACAAAGTCTGTTAAGATAGTGGTGTTAGCAACCACAACAGGCATGTCCTCGCAAATGCCGATAGGGAAAGCAGTTGATTTGTCGGCCATTTGCAGAGAAATTTCAGTGGGTGTCAACTTATCCAACTCAAGTCTACGATAAAGAGAAAGCAGCATAACACTAACACCGGCTCCAAGGTCACATAAGGCAGTTCTTACGTAGTTTCCTTTAATGGAGCAAGGTATAACCGAGATCACCAAGTTTCTTAGGAGTTCCACCCTTGAAAGTGTAATTGGCAAGCATGGTGGAGATCTCAAGATCTGGTATCTTCCGTTTATTAGTCACGATATCTTTCATGTACTTGGCATACGGAGACATCTTGAGCATATCAGTTAACCGCATCTGCAGAAATACGGGTCTTATCATCTCAACGAAGAGCTCAAAATCCTCATCATCCTTTTTCTTGGATGCTTAGGAGGAAAGGGCATAGGTCTCTGAACCCATGGCTCCCTTTCTTTACCATGCTTCCTAGCAGTGAAGTCATTCTTGTCGTATTTCTTAGGTTGTGGATTATCAGGATTAACCGTAGGTTCAATCTCCACATCCTCATCATTGCTAGGTTGAGCATTATTATGAACATCACTGTCAATATTGTCACCAAGTTCATGTTCATCAGGAGATTGTGTTTCTGCATCAGACGCAGAAATATCATTAGGTTCTTCAGGTGTGATAGTATTTGGTGAACTGGCGTGCAGGTCTCTATCATCCTTCTTCTTCTCCATAGGATGACTAGGTGGGTTAGCATTGATTCCTTGAGAATCTTGATCAATTCTCTTAGGATGACCTTCAGGATACAAAGGTTCCTGAGTCATTTTGCCTCCTCTAGTAATGACTCTGACAGAGTTGTCATTTAATTCATTGAGCGGGTCATTCTGAGCTTTAAGTACTTGTTCTACCTGAGTAGTAATCATAGAGGCATGTTTACTCAGAAGCTTCAGATCATTGACATTCCTGTCTACACAAGCACTTAAATGGCTAAGCATACAAGTACTTTGTTCCAAATGTGTGGTAACATAATCATTGAAACTCTGTTGTTTGGAAACAAAGTTGTCAAATTCATCAAAGCATAGGATAGCAGGTTTATCAAAAGGAATATCACTCTCATCAAACCTACGCAGAGAATTCACTTCTACTACCTGTATCGGGTTATCGAGACCGTGGATCTCTTCGATAGGTGGTAGATTTTTGACATCTTCAGATCTAATGCCTTTCTCTTGCATAGATTTCTTGGCTTCTTGCATATCTTCGGGACTGAGGAATAGAATACCTCTTTTCTTAGGAGTTGGCTTAGGAGGTGGTTCGGGAATAGTCCAAGCATTATCGTTGATCAAGAGGTTATTCAGTAGGGTCTCAGCTTGTTCTATAGTTCGTTCCCTAAAAACACAACCGACACAACTATCTAGGTGGTCTCTAGAGGCATCGGTAAGTCCGTTATAGAGGATATCAAGTATCTCGTTCTTCTTAAGAGGGTGATCAGGCAAAGCATTCTGTAGCTGGACGAGCCTCCCCCAAGCTTGTGGAAGACTCTCTTCTTGCAGTTGAGCAAAGTTGTATATTTCCTGCAAGGCAGCTTGCTTCTTATGGGCAGGGAAATATTTCTCACAGAAGTAATAGACCATCTCCTGGGGACTACACACACATCCACGAGCAAGAGAGGTGAACCAGGCTTTAGCGTCATCCTTTAGAGAGAAAGGAAACAGCTTAAGGATATAGTAGTGGCGGATCTTCTCCTCATTCGTGAAAAGGTTGGCTATTTTGGATAGTTTGGCAAGATGCGCTATGACCGTCTCAGACTCATAACCGTGAAAAGGATCAGATTCGACTAGAGATATTATCTCAGGGTCGACAGAGAATTCATAATCCTTATCGGTGACAAAGATAGGCGAAGTGGCAAACTTCGGTTCATTTTTCATCCTAGCTTCCCGAGATTTTTCCTTCCACTTGAGAAGTAATTTCTCGGCGTCATAGGAATCCTTACACGCAAGAAAATCCTCAGCTATCTCTCCCTCCATAACGTAACCCTCAGGTATATCAGGCAATTCATATCTAGGAGAGCTAGATCTAGCAGGAGCAAAAGCAGGTTCTATCTCAATAGTATCGGTAGTTTTAGAAGCATCACGAGCATTGGCAGTAACTCTAGCAATATGAGCATCAAGGAACACTCCTAGTGGAACATCAGGCAAAGGAGTATCTCTAGCAGTATCAAGCATAGCATCATCAGGCAAAATAGCATCTCTAGTAGTATCAGGCAAAGCAGTATCAAGCATAGCATCTTCAGGCATAGTATCAAGCATAGCATCTCTAGGAGTATCAGGCAAAGCAGTATCAGGCATAGTATCAAGCATAGCATCTCTAGCATTAGTATCACAAGCATCATCAAGCACAGGCGACATATCAAGATTTCTAGCAGGAGGTGATGTCGCAAACTTACTCATAACTGTAGGTGAATCAAGTGCAGAGCTAGATGGCGATTCCTTACCTCCCCTCGTAGTTGAGGGCAAGACTTTGGTCTTCGGATCCTTCAGATTCTTCATAGTGATCAGCAGATATAAATCCCAAGTAACTCAGAGAATATATCAATACCTCCCCGGCAACGGCGCGAGAAAAATGCTGATCTGCAATCTCTGGCGTTAGCTAGAAGAATGCTTATGACAACAAACCTTCTCCTGCAACGGCACTAGAAGAATGCTGCTAGCACTCCCCGGCAATGAAACTAGAAGAATGTTGTTGATGGCCCACAAGCGCGTGGGTTTGCAGCAATTTTCGAGGGTAGAGTATTCGACACAAATTTGTTGATCGCCTACAGGAGGTGAGAGAATACTCTCGAGTATTAGCAGCTGAATTTGTCGGATTCAACCACACCTGAAAGATTAGTATCTGCAAGCACAGTAGTAACAGCAAAGTAGTATGATAACAACGGAGTCAGAAACAATATGTTGACGGCAGACTATTCCTAACGATTGTATCAATGGCGCATGTGTTACCGCGTTGACGGAAATTGTCAGTTCCCGTCAACTGCCGGTGAACCAATAGTGTAGCAGGTAGCAGCAGTGTAACGAGCAATAGCAGTGGCAAGGAACAGCAGTAGTGAAAGCAGTAGCAAGCGACAGTAAAAGCAACAATAGTAGCAGCACCAACAGAGCAAGACAAGTAACAGCAGTAGCAACAGTAGTAGGAGCAGCAGCAAAGCAAGACAAGTAACAGCAGTAGGACAAACTCGTAGGCAAAGGGTCGGTGATTTGTTTGGATGATATTCATCATGCAACAGCTATAACACGGAGAGATATGTGGCTAGCTCCCGTTCGTCAATGTGATGTAGGCATGCTTTCCGTGTGTCGTCATACGTGCTTAGGGAAAAGAACTTGCATGACATCTATTGTCCATCCCTCCCGTGGCAGCGGGGTTCAAAAGGAAACTACGGGATATTAAGGTTCTCCTTTTAATAAAGAATCGGACCAACGCATTAGCACTTGGTGAACACATGAACTCCTCAAACTATGGTCATCATCGGGAGTGGTTCCGGTTATTGTCACTCCGGGGTTGCCGAATCATAACACGTAGTAGGTAACTACAACTTGCAAGATCGGATCTAAAACACACATATATTGGTGACAACATAATAATTTCAGATCTGAAATCATGGCACTCGGGCCCTAGTGACAAGCATTAAGCAAGGCAAAGTAGTAGCAACATCAATCTCAGAACATAGTGGATACTAGGGATCAATCCCCATCAAAACCAACTCGATTACATGATAGATCTCATCCTACTCATCACCGCCCAGCGAGCCTACGAATAGATTACTCACGAACAACGAAGAGCTTCATGGAATTGGAGAGGGACAAAGGTTGATGATGACGATGGCGATGATTTCCCCTCTCCGGAGCCCAAGACGGACTCCAGATCTGCCCTCCAGATGAAGAACAGGTGGTGGCGGCGCCTCGTATTGAAAACACGACGAAAACTTCTCTTTTTTATTTTTCTGGGACGAAAGGCAACTTATAGAGCTGGAGTTGGGGGCGGCAGGTGCGTGTAGGCCACACAAGCCTGCCCACCGCCACCAGGGGGTGGTGGCGGAGCAGGGGCTTGTCGCCCACTGGCCCACCCCCTGAGGTGGAACTTGGTGAAGATATTTTTGATATTTTCCAAAACCGCTCCGAGTAAATTTTCAGGATGTTTGGAGAACTTTGATTTCTGCACAAAAATAACACCAAGGCAATTCTACTGAAAACAGCGTCAGTCCCGGTTAGTTCCATTCAAAACATGCAAATAAGAGTCCAAAACAAGGGCAAAAGAGTTTGGAAAAGTAGATACGATGGAGACGTATCAAAGGGCTATCGATCCGGAGCTATCAAAATAAATAATGCCGAAGGTACTAACCCAAAGGTTGTCAATGGGCAACGAATAAAACATTATACCTCAGGTACGCCCATTAATGTTGAAACCAATATTATCCAAACTATGACACCGAAAGAACACATAAAATAAACCTTCCGGAACACTCCAGAATCGTGAAAAAGGGAGCTACGTGATTCGGTAAGTAAACGGACTCTGAAAAATCCACAAAAATATTTTTTGTCAGTTTTGTAAATTTTAAAAAAATTAGGAAAATAAGAAATTTCCACGAAAGTGACCCTGGTGGGCACGATACACGAGGGCCAGGCGCGCCCCGGTAGGTTGTGCCCACCTCGGGTACTTTTCGTACTCTCTTTTTCGTCTCTTCTGCTTGTTCACCAAGATAAAAAAACTTTATATACCTCTCGAACCTGTTGACTTTCGTATCATGGAGAAATCTCCTGTTTTATTTTCTCGTTGTTTCTGTCTGGTCTGTTGACCCAGGCATCATGTCTTTTTCTCCCTGGGATCATATGGAAGAGGATGCTTGGTTGATGAAGATCAAGCTGAAGAGGGAGGATCCCGTTGGCGCAACCAAGGAGGACAAGGGCAAGGAGGCCACCGGAGATCAAGTGCCGATGGTCGAGCAAGCCTTGCCTGCCGATGAGGAAGAGGAAGATATCATTAAACCTTATTATGCTCATCTTACCCCCACTGAGATTGCAACCTTCAGGATCATTGAAACGGTTCGTATACAAAATAAGTATCTCACTCATGAAAATATTCTACATTTGGAGCACATCGCCTCCCTCCGGAGCGTCATCCAAAGATTGGAGAGTCTCTTGGTCCTTAAGGACCGGATCGCTTCTACTTCATCACCACCACCTCCTTCTTCTTCACCAAAATAAAATTGAGTATCAGGTATGGACACTCCCCTTGGCTTTCGCCAAGCTTGGGGGAGGTGCTCCAGTATCATATCATCTCCACTATCTTTTGCCTTTACTTTTCTTAGTTCGATCCATGGTTATCTTTTGCTTTAGATGAATAAAAGTTTAGTTCGATCATTTCTTTCCAAGAGTTTGCTTAGTGATCAATCTATGCATTCATGTGCGAGATATATAATAAAGTTTAGTTTGAGTTTTTCCTTCTTTATTTTCTTGTTTCAATAAAAAGAAAGGAAATAAATGAAAAATATCATATGCTAATCTTATGGTAAGTGATGACATTACACAAGGAAAAGTATAAGTAGAAAATTTTACTGTAGATTGACAAACATAGCATTGGTCAATGATGCAACTCATGAAAGAATTAATAAGGGAAGAGAAGATTCACATGCAAATACACTATCCTGGAAATCTTTTGTGATTGTGAGCACCCATCAAAATATTATATGCCATAATTTTTGTCGTTGGACAAGGAAGACAACGTAATGAATTATGTTTCTTCATATTCACATAGAAGTTATATTGTCATGGATCCTTCAACATGTGGTGCTTGCCTCTATCTTTGCTAGCCAAAAACTCCGCACTAAGTAGAGATACTACTTGTGCATCCAAAACCCTTAAACCCAAATCTTGTTTGAGAGTCCACCATACCTACATATGGATTGAGTAAGATCCTTCAAGTAAGTTGTCATTGGTGCAAAAAGGACAATAAAAATTGCTTCTAAAAGTGTAAGATCATTTAGTGTAAGGGAAAATTGAGCGTTGTACGAACTTGTAATGGTGAAGAATAAAAGCAACGGACTGCATAATAAAGGTTAACATCACAAGGGGCAATATAATGTGACGTTCTCTTGCACTAAGGGGTTGAGCATACAAACAAAAAGCGCTTGGCAACCTCTGCTTCCCTGTGTGAAGGGCCTATCTTTTACTTTTATGTATTAACTTTCATGCAAGAGTCAAAGTTTTTCTCTCTATTCCTTTTTATTTTCTCCTTTGGCAAGCATCATGTCGGGATGAAAGATCGAGGCACATATATCCAGTTGAATATGGGTAGCATGAGTTATTATTGTTGACATCACCCTTGAGGTGAGTTTGTTGGGAGGCGAAACTATAAGCCCCTATCTTTCTATGTGTCCGGTTGAAACATTTTGCTCATGTGTACGTGGTGAGTGTTAGCAATCATAGAAGACTAATTATGGTTGAGTATATGGACTGGCCTAAAGTCTGCGATATGTGACCCTTCCTGAAAAGATGATGAATTGTAGTTGCAAAGTTGACCGAGAACATAGTTTGTTGGTTTCGAATAGAGTTTATGCTTTATACTTCGATGTTGTGATGAATTGTCACTTGTTCATGAGAAGCCTATGATAAAAAAATTCTGTTCAAATTTGTTGTTGTTCTAATAAGTTACATGATACTGCTATGTCCGTATTTTTGTTTTTATCGACACCTTTCTCTCTAAGCATGTGGATATGTTTCTCAATTTTGGTTTCCGCTTGAGGACAAGCGAGGTCTAAGCTTCGGGGAGTTGATACGTCCATTTTGCATCATGTTTATCTACTATTATTTATGCTGTTTTATTGAATAATAATGCTTTTTGGAGTAATTCTAATGCCTTTTCTCTCATAATATGCAAGGTATACACAAAGGGGGGGAATTCTGGCAGGTGGAAATCTGGACCTCAAAAAGCTACGCCAGGCTACCTATCCTGCACAACTCCAAATGAGCTGAAACTTTACGGGGATTTTTTATGGAATATTTGAGGAATATTGGAGCAAATAAATACCAAAGGGGCCCCACCAGGTGGGCACAACCCACCTAGGCGAGCCATGGAGCCCAGGCGCACCCCAGTGGGTTGTGCTCACCCAGGCCCACCTCCGTTGCCCCTCTTCTGGTATATAAGTCATTTTTACCTAGAAAAAAAGGAGGATAGGAATTTCGGGATGAAGCGCCACCGTATCGAGGCGGAACTTGGGCAGGAGCACTTTTGCCCTCCGGCAGAGCGATTCCGCTTGGGGAACTTCCCTCCTAGAGGGGGAAATCATCATCATCATCATCACCAACAACTCTCCCAACTTGGGGAGCGCTATCTTCATCAACATCTTCAACAGCACCAACTCCTCTCAAACCCTAGTTCATATCTTGTGTTCAATCTTTGTACCGGAACTATAGATTGGTGCTTGTGGGTGACTAGTAGTGTTGATTACATCTTGTAGTTGATTACTATATGGTTTATTTGGTGGAACATTATATGTTCATATCCATTATCATATTTAATACCCCTCTGATCTTGAGCATGATTATCATTTGTGAGTAGTTACTTTTGTTCTTGAGGTCACGGGAGAAATCATCTTTCAAGTAATCATGTGAACTTGATATGTGTTCGATAATTTGATGATATGTATGTTGTGATTCCCTTAGTGGTGTCATGTGAACGTCGACTACATGACACTTCACCATATTTGAGCCTAAAGGAATGCATTGTGGAGTAGCTATTAGATGATGGGTTGCGAGAGTGACAGAAGCTTAAACCGTAGTTTATGCGCTACTCTGTAAGGGGCCGATTGGATCCAAAAGTTTAATGCTATGGTTAGAATCTATTCTTAATACTTTTCTCATAGTTGTGCATGCTTGCGAGAGGGTTAATCATAAGTAGGAGGTTTGTTCAAGTGAGAACAGCACCTTAGCACCGGTCCACCCACATACCAAATCATCAAAGTAGCGAACACGAATTAAGCCAACATGATGAAAGTGACTATATGAAATTCCCATGTACCCTCAAGAAAAATTTGCTTATCATAAGAGACCGTTTTGGCTTGTCCTTTGCCTCAAAAGGATTGGGCTACCTTCCTGCACTTCTGTTACTACTAGCATTACTTGCTCGTTACAAATTATATTGCTATCAAACTACTCCGCTACTTACAATTTTAGCACTTGCAGACATTACCTTGTAGAAAACCACTTGTCATTTCCTTCTACTCCTCGTTGGGTTCAACACTCTTACTTATCGAAAAGGCTGCAATTGAGCCCATATACTCGTTGGTCATCAGTGGCACCGAAAAGATTACTAACGGTCAGATGGCCAAACTCGGTGGCACCGATATTCAAACTCGGAAATTCCGATTTTGTGTATCTTGGCAACAAAATGTTGGTCACCCAAACTCGATAGCAGCGACTTGGTTTTGGTTGCATCGATTTGGTGGGAATGGCTAGGGTTTCTGTCTGAGGTCAAACTTGGTGGGTCCGATATGGAAATGTTGGTGACACCGAATTTGTGTATGTGGATCTTGACAGAGTAGATATGTGGGGAAAATGAATGAGTGTTTTGGTGGCTAACTTTGAGCATTTGAGCAATCAATTCATTTTACTACCTCATCCCCTTTTAATAGTATTGGCTTTCCTATAGACTCAAAAGTGATTTCTCACAATATAAAATGAAGAGTCTTCTAGCTTGAAGCTTCAGCCAACATTGTTCCTTTCTTGCATCCAAGGGCATCTCCACATAAATCTTAAGCCATATCATCTTTCGAAATTTTTCTGAAATATACTTGGAAAACATATTAGTGCAATGATGCATATGTTATGATCAATTATCAAAACCACCCTAGGGAGCATTTGTGCTTTCAATCTCCCCATTTTTGGTAACTGATGACAACATATAGATCAAAGTTTCGACAACATATATAATCAGTGATTAGCATCGATGATTTAAGAAGTATGTGAAAAGCAAGAGCTCCCCCTGAATTTGTGCAGTATTAATTTGTGTTTGAATGCGAATGCATAATCGATTAGGATCATGGGTCACTCTTCCATGTCACATACATCTTGGTGGTGTGTAAATAAAATAGGAATGAATAGCAATGCACATGGCACCAACAAGATAAGTGAATGATCATCACAGAGATAGCTAAGAGATAAGAGTGTAGCATCAAACAAGATAAAGCGTATGATCAATCACAGAGATAGGATAAAGTCATCCAAAAGACCAAAGTTTTTAAAACCAAATGAGAGAAAATAAGGTCAAAAGCTCTCTCTCTCACACACGAAGTCTATGATCTATACATTTCTCCCCCTTTGGCAATAAGTTACCAATTTTTTTGAAAAGTATAGAACTACTCGTCTCTCTGGGCAGCTGATGACGAAGTCGACAGAAGAGCGTCCGCGAAGTCTTCTACTGAATGTCCTGGAGTTGGAGGAGTTGATATTGAAGGTGCTTGAGCTGGAGTTGTTACTGAAGGTGCTGAAGCTTGTGCTGAAGATGTCTATCTTGTCTCCTGAGCACGTACAACAGCTGACCGAGGCCTAGTGCTGAACTGAGTAGTAGTGGGAAGAGGAGAATCTTCCTCATCATCATCATTATCTTCATCTTCCTCATCTGAGCGTGGGATCTCCACTGAGTCAACTTCTTGTTGAAGTTGTTTGACTATAGTTGTCAACTCAGAAACCTTCCCATCCATGTCATGAAACTTGGTTTCCACGACTCTCTCAAGGCTTTTCTAACTTTGCAGTATCTCATGGATGTTCTTCTACATGCCTTGGACAAAGCTAGCTAGAAATGCCATTTGCTCAGCTTGAGTTCTGAGCTATGGAACTAGTGGTGGCCTATTTCTAGCAGCCTCAGCTTCAACTGCCTATACTGCCATTCTTGCTGCAGCTGAATTGGGATCATTGTCGTCCATTACCACTTCATTGTCTTCAAACTCTGTTTGAAGAGGTAGATGGGTAGGACCAAGTAGATATGCATGCTTTCCTAGCTTGGCATTGATAAGCATTTGAATGTAAGGAGCATATCCACATGATCTCTTTTGATCCATAGTAGTCCTTAGCATAGTCTCTACTATCAAATCCATCACTCTAAATCTGGTATGGATGTCTAGCAGGTGTAGCAGGTTGATGGAATGTCCTCTAATCATCTTTTCATCTCCTGATTTAGGCATCGAGTGTATCAAAGAATAGTTTTTGTAGTAGGAATGCCTGCTTGCAGAAAGTACACTGAACCCATTTTGTGACTAGCCAAGTACTTGTGTGGAATTGTCTTCTACATATTAGCCATTGAGTTGTGAGTCTGCTTCGCTTCTCCATACACATTTACATCTCGATCTTCCTGCTTGGGGGCACCAATGATAGCATCCCATTCATGAATTGTGGCTTCATACTTGTGACCATCAGTCATCCAGACTAAAGAATCATCATATAAATGAACAGTTGTATAGAATTGCATGATCAGCTCGTCATTCTGTGGGGTCTGATACGTCTCCATCGTATCTACTTTTCCAAACTCTTTTGCCCTTGTTTTGGACTCTAATTTTAATGATTTGAATGGAACTAACCCGGACTAACGCTGTTTTCAGCAGAATTGCCATGGTGTTGGTTTTGTCACAAATGAAAGTTCTCGAAACAGCCTGAAAATTTACGGAGAATATTTCTGGAAAATATGAAAAATACATGTGCGAAGATCCACCGGAGGGGTGAGCCAGTGGGACAAAAGCCCTACGGCCGCGGCCACCCCCCCCCAGGCCGCGGCGACCAGGCTTGTGGGGCCCACGTGGCTCTGCCACCCCCAACTCCAGCGCTATTTATTCCCTTTCGTCCCGGAAAAAATCAGAAGAGAAGATTTCGTCGCGTTTTGCGATACGGAGGCGCCGCCACATCCTATTCTTCATCTGGAGGACAGATCTGGAGTCCGTTTTGGGCTCCGGAGAGGGGAAATCGTCGCCATCATCATCATCAACCTTCTTCCCTCTCCAATTCCATGAAGCTCTTCATCGTTCGTGAGTAATCTATTCGTAGGATCGTTGGGCGGTGATGAGTAGGATGAGATATATCATGTAATCGATTTAGTTTTGATGGGGATTGATCCCTGGTATCCACTATGTTCTGAGATTGATGTTGCTACTACTTTGCCATGCTTAATGCTTGTCACTAGGGCCCGAGTGCCATGATTTCAGATCTGAAATTATTATGTTGTCACCAATATATGTGTGTTTTAGATCCGATCTTGCAAGTTGTAGTTACCTACTATGTGTTATGACCCGGCAACCCCGGAGTGACAATAACCGGAACCACTCCCGGTGATGATCATAGTTTGAGGAGTTCATGAGTTCACCAAGTGCTAATGTGTTGTTCCGATTCTTTATTAAAAGGAGAACCTTAATATCCCGTAGTATCCTTTTGGACCCCGCGGCCACGGGAGGGGTGGACAATAGATGTCATGCAAGTTCTTTTCCCTAAGCACGTATAATGACACACGGAATGCATGCCTACATCATATTGATGAATGGGAGCTGGCCACATATCTCTCCGTGTTATAACTCTTGCATGATGAATATCATCCAAACGAATCACCGACCATTGCCTACGAGTTTGTCCCACTGCTGTTGTTACTTGTTTTGCTCTGTTGCTGTTACTACTGTTGCTGCTACTGTTACTTGCTCTGCTGCTGCTACTGTTACTTGCTTTGCTGCTACTGTTGCCACTATTGTTACTTGCTACTGTTGTTACTTGCTACTGTTGCTACTTGCTACTGCTGTCACTACTGCTGTCACTACTGCTGTCACTACTGTTGTTCCTTCCCACTGCTGCTACTCGTTACACTGCTGCTACCTGCTACAATTTTGGTTCGTTGGTCGTTGACGGGAAAAGACAATTTCCGTCAACGGGCAACTTCTGGCACCATTGATACGATCGTTAGGAATAGTCTACCGTCAACAGATCGTTTTTGACACCGTTGTTATCATACTACTTTGATGTTGATACTTTGCTTGCAGATATTAATCTTTCAGGTGTGGTTGAATCTGACACATTCAGCTGCTAATACTTGAGAGTATCCTCTCGCTTCCTATTGGCGCACCAACAAATTTGGGTTGAATACTCTACCCTCGAAAACTGCCTCGATCCCACGCGTTGGTGGGTTATTGCAAGACAATTTCTAATTGTTGAGCAATCGAGAATAGCATTCGTCCAGCCATTGCTAGAGATCTGCTAAACAGCATTTTTCTGACACTGTTGCCGGAGATTGCCATCGGCATTTTTCTGGCGCCGTTGCCGGGGAGGCATCAAGTCAGGAATAGTTGCACGTCAACAACATTTTTCTAGCGCCGTTGCCGGGGAAGGATAGCTATATTCTCTGAGTCACTTGGGATTTATATCTGTTGATCACTATGAAGAATCTGAAAGATCCAAGAACCAAAGTCTTGCCCTCAACTACGAGGGGAGGTAAGGAACTGCCATTTAGCTCTGCACTTAATTCACCTTCAGTTATGAGTAAGTTTGCGACACCACCTCCTGCTAGAAATCTTGATATGTCGCCTGTGCTTGATGATGCTTATGATGCTACTATGCCTGATACTGCTAGAGATGCTATGCTTGATATTGCTAGAGATGCTATTTTGCCTGATGATGCTATGCTTGATACAGCTAGAGATACTACTTTGCGTGATATGCCACTAGAGGTATTCCTTGATGCTCATATTGTAGAGTTACTGCCAATGCTCGTGATGCTTCTGAAACTACCGATACTATTGAGATAGAACCTGCTTTTGCTCCTGCTAGATCTAGCTCTCCTAGATATGAATAGCTTGATATACCTGAGGGTTATGTTATGGAGGGAGAGATAGCTGAGGATTTTCTTGCGTGTAAGGATGCCTATGACGCTGAGAAATTACTTCTCAAGTGGAAGGAAAAAATCTCTAAAAGCTAGGATGAAATACGACCCGAAGTTTGCAACTTCACCTATCTTTATCACTGATGAGGATTATGAATTCTTTGTCAATCCTGAGATAATCTCTCTAGTCGAATCTGATCATTTTCACAGTTATGAGTCTGAGACGGTCGTTGCCCATCTTACCAAACTACACGATATAGCCACCCTTTTCACTAGTGAGGAGAAGATCCGCTACTACTATATCGTTAAGTTGTTTCCTTTCTCTCTAAAGGATGACGCTAAAGCCTGGTTCACTTCTCTTGCTCCTGGATGTGTGAGTAATCCCTAGGATATGGTCTATTACTTAAGTGAGAAATATTTTCCTGCCCATAAGAAGCAAGCTGCCTTGCAGGAAATATACAACTTTGCTCAACTCAAAGAAGAGAGTCTCCCACAAGCTTGGGGGAGGCTCATCCAGCTACAGAATACTTTGCCTGATCACCATCTTAACAAGAACAAGATACTTGATATCTTCTATAACGGACTTACCGATGCTTCTAGAGACCACCTAGATAGTTGTGTTGGTTGTGTTTTTAGGGAACAAACTATAGAACAAGCTGAGATCCTACTGAATAACATCTTGATCAACGATAATGCTTGTACTATCCCCGAACCACCTCCTAAGACAACTCCTAAGAAAAGAGGTATTCTATTCCTCAGTCCCGAAGATATGCAAGAAGCCAAGAAATCTATGCAAGAGAAAGGCATTAGATCTGAAGATGTCAAAAATCTACCACCTATCAAAGAGGTCCATGGTCTCGATAACCCGATACAAGTAGTAGAGGTGAATTCTCTGCGTATATTCGATGAGAGTGATATTCCTTTTGCCAAACCTCCTAGCCTATGCTTTGATGAATTTGACAACTTTGTTGCCAAACAACAGAGATTCAATGATTATGTTAGCAGACAATTGGAACAAAGTACTCGTATGCTTAGTCATTTAAGTGCTTGTGTAGACAGAAATGTCAATGATCTGAAGCTTCTGAGTAAACATGCCTCTATGATTACTACTCAGGTAGAACAAGTACTTAAAGCTCAGAATGATTTGCTCAATGAATTAAATGACAACTCTGTTAGAGTCATTACTAGAGGAGGCAAAATGACTCAGGAACCTTTGTATCCTAAAGGCCATTGATGACCCACAAGTATAGGGGATCAATCATAGTCCTTTCGATAAGTAAGAGTGTCGAACCCAACGAGGAGGAGAAGGCTCTGATAAACGGTTTCCAGCAAGGTAATAACTGCAAGGACTGAAAGTAGCGGTAACAAGTGATGGTGTAGTGAGGTGAAACGTAGCAAGCAAAAAGTAACAAGTAACAAGTAGTAGCAATGGTGCAGCAAGTGGCCCAATCTCTTTTGTAGCAAGGGACAAGCCTGAACAAAGTCTTATAGGAGGAAAAACGCACCCGAGGACACACGGGAATTTCTGTCATGCTAGTTTCATCATGTTCATATGATTCGCGTTCGTTACTTTGATAGTTTGATATGTGGGTGGACCGGCGCTTGGGTACTGCCCTTACTTGGACAAGCATCCCACTTATGATTAACCTCTCTCGCAAGCATCCACAACTAGAAAAGAAGAATTAAGACAATGTCTAACCATAGCATTAAACTAGTGGATCCAAATCAGCCCCTTACGAAGCAACGCATAGACTGGGGTTTAAGCTTCTGTCACTCCAGCAACCCATCATCTACTTACTACTCCCCAATGCCTTCCTCTAGGCCCAAATATGGTGAAGTGTTATGTATTCGACGTTCACATAACACCACTAGAGGAAAATACAACATACAACATATCAAAATACAGAACGAATATCAAATTCACATGACTATTATCAGCATGACTTATCCCATGTCCTCAGGAACAAAAGTAACTACTCACAAAGCATAATCATAATCATGATCAGAGGTGTAATGAATAGCATCAAGGATCTGAACATAAACTCTTCCACCAAGTAATCCAACTAGCATCAACTACAAAGAGTAATCAACACTACTAGTAACCTTACAAGTACCAATCGGAGTCGTGAGACGGAGATTGGTTACAAGAGATGAACTAGGGATTGGAGAGGAGATGGTGTTGATGAAGATGTTGATGAAGATGCCTCCCCTCCGACGAGAGGAGTGTTGGTGATGACGATGGCGAAGATTTCCCCCTCTGAGAGGGAAGTTTCCCCGGCAGGATCATCCTGCCGGAGCTCTAGATTGGATCTGCTCAAGTTTCGCCTCGTGGCGGCGGCGAAACCACGAAAAAGCTCCCGATTGATTTTTTCTGGAATGAAACCCTTCATATAGCAAAAGAGGGGGGCTAGTGGGCCGTCAGGGAGCCCACAAGCTTGCCCTCCGCCACCAGGGGGTGGCGGTGGCAGGGCTTGTGGCGCCCTTGCAGCCCCCCTCCGGTACTTCTTTCGCACAGTATTTTTTATATAATCCCAAAAAAATCCACATAACTTTTCAGGGCATTTGGAGATGTGCAGAATAGTGGACTAAGATTTGCTCCTTTTCCATTCCAGAATTCCATCTACCTGAATTCTCCCTCTTCAAATAAACCTTGCAAAATAAGAGAGAAAAGGCATAAATATGGTACCACAAAGTAATATAACAGCCCATAAAGAATTAAATATCAACATGAAAGCATGATGCAAAATGGACGTATCAACTCCCCCAAGCTTAGACCTCGCTTGTCCTCAAGCGAAAACCAAGTTCTATAAACATGTCCACATGTTAAGGGACGAAGGTGTCGATAAAACATAATACGGACATGAGGGCATCATGATCACACATAGAACAGCAATACATCATAAAGATTCTTATGGGAAAGTGACAATTCCTTCACAAAGCAAAGCATGAAGCAAAAAACCTTACCGAGAAGTAACCAACAACAGTCCAAAGTCATTGAAGCTTGTAAGGCAAATCCACATACTCAATCATCTCTTCTATTTTCCACAATTGTTACAACTCACGTGGTACTCATGGTGTCAAAGTTTCAGCTGGACACAGAGGAAGATAGGGGCTTATAGTTTTGCCTCCCAACTATTTACCTCAAGGGTAAAGTCAACAATAATAAAGCATAAGTACTCAACTCCAAGTTGATATATGAATATAGATCTTTCCCAAGCATGTGACGATAGCCAAGACAAAGGCAAAAATAGGGAATTGGTGAAGATCACCATTACTCTTACAAGGGCAAAAGGTAAAGGTACAAGATAGGCCCTTCGCAGAGGGAAGCAGAGGTTGTCATGCGCTTTTGAGGTTTGAAAGCGTGTCCTCATAGTGCGGAGGAACGTCACTTTATATTGCCTCCTGTGATAAAGAAATTTATTATGCAGTCTGTCACTTTTATGTCTTCCTCATCACAGGTTCGTACAAAGCTTATTTTCCACCGATGACAACTTATTGCTTGCACCGATGACAACTTACTTGAATGATCTTATTCAATCCATAGGTAGGTATGGTGGACTCTCATGGTAAAACTGGGTTGGAGGTTTATGGATGCACAAGTAGTATCTCTACTTGGTGCGGGAGTTTTGGCTAATATGAGGTGGAAGCAATCGTCACATGCTAAGGGATCTCTAATCATATAACATTGCTTGGAACCAAGCAAACACAATTCATTATGTTGTCTTCCTTGTCCAACATCTACTCCTAAGCATGCAATAGTTTGGTGAGTGCTCACAATTATAAAAAGTGTCTAAGATGATATATTTGTATGTGAACCTCTCTTTCCTTATTACTTCTTATTAATTACAACAATGACTGAGGTCTATGTTGATTTATTCTCAACAAGTTTCAATCATCATACGTGTCATATGTGAAGTTATCACTTTCCATAAGATCGTCTCATGATCTTTCATGCTATCGTTCTTTTCATACTTTTGATCATGGCACAAAGCAAAGCCCTTGACTAAGATACTCTTTATTATATAGCTCGCAAGCTCGAATACATCGGGGGAGAGACAAAAGCAAAAGACTCAAACTAAATACTAAACACTTATTCCTCTAAGAGCAGAAATAAAAACTGAAAAGGAAAGAACTAAAACAAAGGTAAAAGAAAAAGATAAAAAGGTGATACGATACCAGGGCAACTCCCCCAAGCTTGGCAGAAGCCAAGGGGATTGCCCATACCAATGCTTAGTTGTCTTCCTTTGGCGGTGATGGTGGTGGAGTTGTTGCCTTTGATTCCAAGAGAGCTATCAGTCTTTGATTTATACCTTTGAGATCTGTGACATGGTTTTCCAACAAAACAACTTCACGAGAAAGGGAAATATTGCGAGCACGAGTTGTTTCGCAAAACCTCAAGAGTTCAATCAAGGATGGAGATGGCACGTGGAGGAAGGGTTGGAGAAAATATACTCCTTCTACTTCTTCAATGTTGAACATAGGTTGAACTTCCTCCCTAGCTTGGGTTTTCTCCTTAGCTTGGTCCCTGGCTTCCGTGACTTCTACTCTTTTCAAATCAGCATCTACTTCTTCATGAACTTGGTGAAGATCATTCTCCCCAACAGATTCCTGAGACATCTTTGCTCTAAATCTGTGGCAGACAACAAGCTCAAAACGAAAACAGAGGAAAACTGCGCGATACGGAGATCAAAACCTTCGGACAAATATATATTGATTTTTTTTCTGGACCAGAAGGAGTGCTCTGCAAGAAAACGGAGTCCGGGAGGCACACGTGGTGCCCACAAGCCCTCTCTCCGCCACGAGGGGGTAGGTGGCGGTGTCCAAGCTTGTGGCCGCCTCGTGCGCTCTCCGGACTGCTTTTTATTTTTCTAATTTCCCAAAAAATCCAAAACAGAGGAAATTTCCTATTGGAAAAGCATTGGAGTTCAATTTCTTACCGAAACCGATACTTCTTCGTTTTCAGGGTCTGAAACAGGCTGATAAACATCCCTTATGTACTCCTCTCGAGTTATGACATTGATGATATTGGTCTCAACATTTATGGGAGTACCAGAGATGTAATGCTTGATTCTTTGCCCATTTACCACTCTAAGAAAATTTCCTTCCGTGTTATTGATTTTGATGGCACCGGAACGATATACTTCCTCGATAACATAAGGACCTTCCCATTTAGAGAGAAGCTTGCCTGCGAAGAATCTTAAACGAGAATTGTATAGCAGGACATAATCACCTACATTGAACTCTCGTTTCTGTATTCGTTTATCGTGCCATCTCTTAACCTTTTCCTTTAACAACTTGGCATTCTCATATGCCTAGGCCCTCCATTCATCTAATGAGCTGATATCAAACAACCGCTTCTCACCGGCAAGTTTGAAATCGAAGTTGAGCTCTTTGATTGCCCAATAAGCTTTGTGTTCTAGCTCAAGAGATAAATGACAGGCCTTACCGTAAACCATTTTATACGGTGACATGCCCATGGGATTCTTATAAGTAGTCCTATAAGCCCATAGTGCATCATCAAGTTTGCTAGACTAATTCTTTCGAGATCTATTGACGGTCTTTTGTAGGATCAATTTGATTTCCCTATTACTCAACTCCACTTGACCACTAGACTGAGGATGATAAGGAGATGCAACTCTATGGTTGACATCATACTTAGCGAGGATCTTGCGGAAAACACCATGAATGAAGTGTGAACCGCCATCAGTCATCAAATATATAGGGATTCCAAATCTTGGGAAAATGACTTCTTTAAGCATCTTAATAGAGGTGTGGTGATCACCATTTTTAGTGGGGATAGCTTCTATCCACTTAGTGACGTAATCCACAGCAACTAAGATGTGAGTGTACCCATTGGAACTCGGGAAGGGTCCCATATAATCAAAGCCCCAGACATCAAATGGTTCAATGACAAGTGAATAGTTCATAGGCATTTCCTGACGCTTACTGATATTCCCTATTCTTTGGCATTCGTCACAAGACAAGACAAACTTACGTGCATCCTTGAAGAGAGTGGGCCAATAGAACCCTGATTGCAATACCTTATGAGCAGTTCTATCTCCAGCGTGGTGTCCTCCGTAGGCTTCGGAATGACACTTCTGCAAGATTTGTCCCTGTTCATGTTCAGGCACACAACGTCTAATAACACCATCTACTCCTTCCTTATAAAGGTGTGGATCATCCCAAAAGTAGTGTCTCAAATCAAAGAAGAATTTCTTCTTTTGCTGATAGGTGAAACTGGGTGGTATGTATTTGGCTACGATATAATTTACATAATCGGCATACCACGGTGCACTATGTGAAGTGCGGATGACATTTAATTGCTCATCAGGAAAGCTGTCATCAATAGGTCATGGTTCATCAAGGACATTCTCTAGCCTAGACAAGTTATCTGCTACAGGGTTATCAGCACCCTTTCGGTCAACGACGTGCAAATCAAATTCCTGTAGCAGGAGAACCCATCTGATCAGCCTAGGCTTAGCGTCCTTCTTCTCCATAAGGTACTTAATAGCAGCATGATCAGAGTGAATAGTGACTTTGGAGTCAACTATGTAAGATCAGAACTTTTCACATGCAAACACAACTGCTAAAAACTCCTTTTCCGTAGTGGCATAGTTTCTTTGGGCACTATCTAGAGTTTTACTAGCGTAGTGAATAACATTCAACTTCTTGTCAACTCTTTGTCCTAGAACAGCACCAACAACACAATCACTAGCATCGCACATGATTTCAAAGGGCAAGTTCCAGTCAGGTGGTTGAACAATAGGTGCGGTTATCAAAGCCTTCTTAAGTATTTCGAAAGCTTCCTCACAATCCTCATCAAAAACAAAAGGAACATCCTTCTGCAAGAGGTTGGTAAGAGGCCTAGAAATCTTAGAGAAGTCTTTAATGAACCTCCCGTAGAAACCAACATGACCTAGGAAACTTCATATACCTCTGATATCTATGGGGCAAGGCATTTTCTCAATTGCATCAACCTTAGCCTTATCAACTTCAATGCCTCTTTCAGAGATTTTGTGTCCTAAGACGATGCCTTCATTAACCATAAAGTGGCACTTCTCCCAATTCAAGACGAGGTTGGTATCTTCGCATCTCTGTAAGACTCGATCAAGGTTGCTGAGGCAATCATCAAAGGAAGACCCGTAAACGGAGAAGTCATCCATGAAAACCTCGACAATCTTTTCACAAAAGTCAGAGAATATAGCCATCATACATCTTTGAATGGTGGCAGGTGCATTGCATAAGCCAAAAGGCATACGTCTATAAGCAAAGGTACCGAAGGGGCAGGTGAAGGTGGTTTTCTCCTGATCAGATTGTGCAACGGGTATTTGCGAGAAACCTGAATAACCGTCTAGAAAGCAAAAGTGTGTGTGTTTGGATAGCCTTTCTAGCATTTGGTCGATGAACGGCAAAGGATAATGGTCTTTCCTGGTTACCTTGTTCAGTTTCCGGAAGTCTATCACCATCCTATAGCCAGTAATAATCCTTTGTGGGATTTGTTCATCCTTATCATTAGGAACAATGGTGCTACCTCCCTTCTTAGGTACGCAATGTACTGGACTTACCCATTCACTATGAGCAAAATGATAAATGATTCCTGCTTCCAGAAGCTTTAATATTTGTTTTCTAACAACCTCTTTCATCTTAGGATTCAATCTCCTTTGATGATCAGCAACTGGTTTGAAGTCAGGATCAGTTTTAATCTTGTGCTGACATAGAGTAGGACTAATACCCTTAAGATCATCAAGAGTATATCCAATAGCAGCACGGTGCTTCCTCAGAGTTCTTAGTAACTTCTTCTCTTCGTGCTCTGAGAGGAGAACACTAATAATAACAGGATACATCTCCTTCTCATCAAGATATGCATACTTCAGAGTATCAGGCAATTGTTTAAGCTCGAACACAGGTGAAAAGGACGTGGATGTCGCCTAGAGGGGGGGGGGTGAATAGGCGCTTTAAAATAGTTAAGGTTTAGGCTTGAACAACTGCGGAATAAAACTAACGTTTAATATGTCAAGCACAAAACCTACAAACAACTAGGCTCACCTATGTGCACCAACAACTTATGCTAAGCAAGATAAACAACTAAGTGATAGCAAGATATATTACAATAAACAATATGTCTATCACAAAGTAAAGTGCATAAGTAAAGGGTTCGGGTAAGAGATAACCGAGGCACGGGGAGACGATGATGTATCCCGAAGTTCACACCCTTGCGGATGCTAATCTCCGTTAGAGCGGTGTGGAGGCACAATGCTCCCCAAGATGCCACTAAGGCCACCGTAATCTCCTCACGCCCTCGCACAATGCAAGATGCCGTGATTCCACTAAGGGACCCTTGAGGGCGGTCACCGAACCCGTACAAATGGCAACCCTTGGGGGCGGTCACCGAACCCGTACAAATGGCAACCCTTGGGGGCGGTCACTGAACCCGTACACGTGGCAACCCTTGGGGGCGGTTACCGGTACCCGTACAAAATGCTCGGGGCAATCTCCACAACCTTATTGGAGACCCCGACGCTTCCCGGAGCTTCACACCACAATGATTGAGCTCCGAGACACCACCAAGCTTCTAGGACGCCAAAGCATCCACGAAGAACAATATCAAGGGTACTAAGTACCGAAGGTAGTAAGCTTCTCAACTTCTCACTTCCACGTATCACCGTGGAGAACTCAAACCGATGCAACTAATGCAATGGCAAGAACACACGAAGTGGTCAAGTCCCTCTCACTCAAATCCCTCCACAACAACAAAAGCTATGGAGAAATATGAGAGGAAGAACAAGGAGCTCACAAAGAACTCCAAGATCAAGATCCAAGGGGTTCCCCTCACATAGAGGAGAAAGTGATTGGTGGAGATGTGGATCTAGATCTCCTCTCTCTTTTCCCTCAAGAACAAGCAAGAATCATTGGAGGGATAGAGAGTAATCAAGCTCTAAGAATGTCAACAATGGAGATAGAACAAGAGCTCAACAGATGGATGAGGCAAGGGGGAAGAAGACCCCCTTTATATAGTGGGGGGAAGAATCAGACCATTACCCCCACTCTCTGCCCGAGCTCCAGCGGTACTACCGCTGGCTGCAGCGGTACTACCGCTGGCACCCCAGCGGTACTACCGCTGTCACTCCAGCGGTACTACCGCCAGCTAGCGGTACTACCGCTAGCTGCAGCGGTACTACCGCTGGCACTCCAGCGGTACTACCGCTGTCCCCAGCGGTACTACCGCTGGGCCCCTGGTAGTGCAAAGGCACTACCACCGCCAAGAAAGTCTTCGCAAAAAGGTCCGTCCACGAACAACCGCTAGGCAGGCGGTACTAAGCTCCTGGGGCGGTACTACCGCTGACCAGGGGCGGTACTACCGCAAGCCAGCGGTACTACCGCTAGGGCCAGCGGTACTACCGCCAACTCTAGCGGTACTACCGCCAACTCTAGCGGTACTACCGCCAACTCGAGCGGTACTACCGCTAGGTCCAGCGGTACTACCGCTCGCCACTGAAACAGCCATAACTTTCGCATACGAGCTCCGAATCGAGCAAACCCAAGCTTGTTGGATTCAGGACGACAAGGGCTATCCAAACAGCGACTGGAAATCTTAAGACCATGCGGTTATGAATATGCCAAAGATATAGAGATGTGAGATCTCTATGAATGAAGAACCGGCAAAAACTCCAACATCGAAAACATCATAGTAGATGCATATGGACTCCGTTTTCGATGAACTCGAGCTTGTCATGAAGATGACCATAAGCTTTAGAACTCACAAAGAGAAACACCAACTAAGAACCAAGAAGTATGATGCAAGGATGCAAATGGTTTGAGCTCTCAACGAACGATACGATCAAGCTACTCACTTGAGAGCCCCCCTTGATAGAACAACAATCTATCCTAACCAGAAAACCTATCAAGGGCAAACCTATACCTTGCACCTCATCCTCTTGAGCTAGATGATGATGATCTTGGCTTCCTCAAGATGGACCACCTTTCTTGATTGTGTTGGCTTGATGAATACTAGTTGATTGCTCCCCCATACTCACTATGGGTGAGCCACTCTTCAGCATATCTTCACAAGTCCATTG
Organism: Hordeum vulgare subsp. vulgare; assembly: GCF_904849725.1. Lineage (NCBI taxonomy): Eukaryota > Viridiplantae > Streptophyta > Magnoliopsida > Poales > Poaceae > Hordeum > Hordeum vulgare. The sequence continues at coordinate 122,854,657 of NC_058524.1, read as the reverse complement.
CCACCATAATGGACGGCAAGCTTCAAGCATGCTATCTTCGTGCTGATCCACTTGAACTTGCACGTCGCAATCTTGATGACGATCACAACTTGACGTCATACTCCATGGGTTGTATGAGATCTTCCCTTTGATGCAAGCTCATGGAAACACACCTAACCCCCACATAGAACTCTCACGAAGATCATGGGTTAGTACACAAACACGTAATGGACAATGCTTACCATACCATGGGATCACTTGATCCCTCTCGGTACATCTTGTACGCTTTGTGTGTTGATCATCTCGATTTACTCTTTGTCTGAGATTTTGATCAACCATGTCTTTCTATGACCATTCTTTGGATAATACCTTGGATACCATCTTGGTCATCATATAAACTCCTTGAACCCAACAGATGGACTTCAAGAAGTGCCTATGGACAAATCCATACCATGGGATCACTTGATCCCTCTCGGTACATCTCGTAGGCTTTGTGTGTTGATCATCTTGATTTACTCTTTGTCTGAGATCTTGATCAACCATGTGTCTCTATGACCATTTTTTGGATAATACCTTGAATACCATCTTGGTCATCATATAAACTCCTTGAACCCAACAGATGGACTTCAAGAAGTGCCTATGGACAAATCCTATAAATGTAACTTAAGGCAACCATTAGTCCATAGGTATTGTCATCAAGTACCAAAACCACATATGGAGATATATGCTCAATATATGCTCCAACAACAGGATCACCCTTTGGTGGGGGAGGATCCCCAAGCAGTTCAACAGGCAGATTATTCTTGAGAATAGGATATTGTTCTAAGACAATTTTATCTATCTCATCTCTCTCCTCCATATGCATATCATTTTCATGCTCAAGCAGATATTTCTCTAAAGGATCCATAGGAGGTACGGCAATAGAAGCAAGAGCAATAATTTCATCCCTTCCAGATGACTCTTTTTCATGGGGTTGTCTTCCAAACTTGGAGAAGTTAAATTCATGAGACACACCCTCGAAACTAACAGTGGCGGTCTGCTTAGTGCAATCAATGTGAGCATTGACAGTGTTGAGAAAGGGTCTACCAAATATGACGGGACAAAAGCTATCTTATGCAGTACCAAGGACGAGGAAATCAGTAGGATACTTCGTCTTACCACACAGGACTTCTACGTCTCTCACAATTCCCAGAGGGCAGATAGTGTCTCTATTAGCTAGCATAATAGTGACATCAATGGGTTCTAACTCAGCAGGTGCAATCTCATCTTTGATTTCATCATATGGAGAACGGGGTATTGCACTAACACTAGCACCCATATCACATAAACCATGGTAACAGTGATCTCTTATCTTGACAGAAACAACGGGCAGGCCAACTACAGGTCCGTATTTGTCTTTCGCGTGAGGTTTAGCAATTCTAGCGGAGTCCTCACAGAATTTGATAACATGCCCGTCTACGTCTTCGGCTAAGAGATCTTTGATAATAGCAACACTAGGTTCAACTCTAATCTCCTCAGGGGGTGCAAGTGGTCTAATGTAACCCCTATGTATCACAGTTGGAGCTTTAGAATAATCCTTTATCCTAGTAGGGTATGGTGGTTTCTGAGTGTAAGCACAAGGAACAACAAGATCACTAAAAGCAATGACTTTCTCCTCAACTAGATTGGTTTTGGCTATGTTGCTTTCTACAAGAGGATGATACTTAAACCACTTCTCTTTAGGAAGATCAACATGAGCAGCAAAAGATTCACATAGAGAAGCTACTATCTCAGAGTCAAGTCCATACTTAGCGCTAAAATCTCTAGAAGTGTTTGTCTCAACAAAAGATTTAACGCAATCAAACTATAAATTCATACCTGACTCCTTACCTTCCTCCAGCTCCCAATCTTCAGAGTTACGTTTGATTCTTTCCAATAAATTCCACTTGTGATCAAAATCCTTCTTCATAAAAGAACTGGTACAAGAAGTGTCAAGCATGGTACGATCTTCATGAGAAAGCCGAGCATAAAAGTTTTGAGTGATAATTTCTCTCGAGAGCTCATGATCGGGGCATGAATATCGCATTGATTTAAGCCTCCCCCAAGATTGAGCTATGCTTTCCCTGTCACGAGGCCAAAAGTTATAAATAAAGTTCCGATCATGATGTACTAAGTGCATAGGATAAAACTTTTTAAGAAATTCCAATTTCAACCGATTGTAGTCCCATGATCCAGTATCATCACATAGCCTATACCATGTCAACGCCTTATCCTTCAAAGATAAAGGAAACACTTTCTTCTTTACCTCATCCTCGGGCAAACCTGCAAGCTTAATTGAACCACAAACTTCATCTACATAGATTAGATGAAAGTCTGGATGTGAAGATCCATCTCCTATAAAAGGATTAGCCAACAGTTTCTCAAGCATACCCGAAGGAATTTCATAAAAGATATTTTCAGTAGGTAACTCGGGTTGAGGAACAACTCCTCGTGCTTCAGTTCGTGGTGAAGATACCCCGAACAAACTCCTCAAAGGAACAGTTTCCATAGTGACAAGTGACAATAAATTTCAGCACAGTATAAAAATGTTTCCTTACCAATTTCCACTTACCAAAGGCGCTTCACTCCCCGGCAACGGCGCCAGAAAAGAGTCTTGATGACCCACAAGTATAGGGGATCAATCGTAGTCCTTTTGATAAGTAAGAGTGTCGAACCCAACGAGGAGCAGAAGGCTCTGATAAACGGTTTTCAGCAAGGTAATAACTACAAGCACTGAAAGTAGCGGTAACAAGTGATGGTGTAGTGAGGTGAAACATAGCAAGCGAAAAGTAACAAGTAACAAGTAGTAGCAACGGTGCAGCAAGTGGCCCAATCCCTTTTGTAGCAAGGGACAAGCCTGAACAAAGTCTTATAGGAGGAAAAACGCTCCCGAGGACACACGGGAATTTCTGTCATGCTAGTTTCATCATGTTCATATGATTCGCGTTCGTTACTTTGATAGTTTGATATGTGGGTGGACCGGCGCTTGGGTACTGCCCTTACTTGGACAAGCATCCCACTTATGATTAACCTCTCTCGCAAGCATCCGCAACTACAAAAGAAGAATTAAGACAACGTCTAACCATAGCATTAAACTAGTGGATCCAAATCAGCCCCTTACGAAGCAACGCATAGACTCGGGTTTAAACTTCTATCACTCCAGCAACGCATCATCTAGTTACTACTCCCCAATGCCTTCCTCTAGGCCCAAATATGGTGAAGTGTTATGTAGTCGACGTTCACATAACACCACTAGAGGAAAAGACAACATATAGCATATCAAAATACCGAACGAATATCAAATTCACATGACTATTATCAGCATGACTTATCCCATGTCCTCAGGAACAAAAGTAACTACTCACAAAGCATAATCATAATTATGATCAGAGGTGTAATGAATAGCATCAAGGATCTGTACATAAACTCTTCCACCAAGTAATCCAACTAGCATCAACTACAAAGAGTAATCAACACTACTAGTAACCTTACAAGTACCAATCGGAGTCGTGAGACGGAGATTGGTTACAAGAGATGAACTAGGGATTGGAGAGGAGATGGTGTGTATGAAGATGTTGATGAAGATGCCTCCCCTCCGACAAGAGGAGTGTTGGTGATGACGATGGCGATGATTTCCCCCTCCGGGAGGGAAGTTTCCCCGGCAGGATCGTCCTGCCGGAGGTCTAGATTGGATCTGCTCAAGTTCCGCCTCGTGGTGGCGGTGAAACCACGAAAAAGCTCTCGATTGATTTTTTCTGGAACGAAATCCTTCATATAGCAAAACGGGGGGGGGGCTAGTGGGCCGTTAGGGAGCCCACAAGCTTGCCCTCCGCCACCAGGGGGTGGCGGTGGCAGGGCTTGTGGCGCCCTGGCAGCCCCCCTCCGGTACTTCTTTCGCCCAGTATTTTTTGTATAATCCCAAAAAATTCCACATAACTTTTCAGGGCATTTGGAGATGTGCAGAATAGTGGACTAAGATTTGCTCTTTTTCCAGTTGAGAATTCCAGCTACCTGAATTCTCCCTCTTCAAATAAACCTTGCAAAATAAGAGAGAAAAGGCATAAATATGGTACCACATAGTAATATAACAGTCCATAAAGCAATAAATATCAAAATGAAAGCATGATGCAAAATGGACGTATCAGCCATCCTAAGAGAATTGATCAAGATTCTCAAGGAATTAATGTTGATACACCCAGTCATCCTAAGAAGAAGAAGGATGATAGAAACCTACATGTTAGTTCACCAAATACTGTCACACCTGAAGAACCAAATGATATTTCTGCGTCTGATGCAGAAACGCAATATGGTGATGAACATGAACCTGGTGACAATATGGACAGCGATGTTCATAATACTGCTCAACCTAGCAATGATGAGGATGTGGAGATTGAACCTATGGTTAATCCTGATAACCCACAACCTAAGAGATACGATAAGAATGACTTCACTGCTAGGAAGCATGGTAAAGAAAGAGAGCCATGGGTTCAGAGACCTATGCCCTTTCCTCCTAAGCCATCCAAGAAAAAGGATGACGAGGATTTTGAGCGCTTTATTGAAATCATAAGACCAGTCTTTCTGCAGATGCGGTTAGTTGATATGCTCAAAATGTCTTTGTATGCCAAGTACATGAAAGATATCGTGACCAATAGATGGAAGATACCAGATCTTGAGATCTCCACCATGCTTGCCAATTACACTTTCAAAGGTGGAACTCCTAAGAAACTTGGTGATCCTGGAGTGCCCACTATACCTTGCTCCATTAAAGGAAATTACGTAAGAACTGCCTTATGTGACCTCGGAACCGGAGTTAGTGTTATGCCTCTCTCTCTCTATCGTAGACTTGAACTGGATAAGTTGACACCCACTGAAATCTCTCTGCAAATGGCCAACAAATCAACTACTTTCCCTGTTGGCATTTGCGAGGATGTGCCTGTAGTGGTTGCTAACACCACTATCTTAACAGACTTTGTTATCTTGGATATTCCCGAGGACGATGCCATGGTTGTCATCCTCGGAAGACCCTTTTAAACACTGCAGGGGCTGTTATAGATTGCAACAAAGGAAATGTCACTTTCCATGTCAACGGTAATGAGCATACAGTGCACTTTCTTCGCGTATTCTTGCTACCTTGGTGACCCTGTTCTTGAGCTTGAAATGTTGATTTTAGCTGGTCCCAAGTAGTTTTAGCGCGTGATATGGTCTCTAGGCACTAGTAGGAGTAGTTGCTACGAGTTGGGTTAATCCTTACTCACTTTTCTTTTGAAGTCTCTAAAAAATTTCAGAATTTTTCAGAGTTAGAAAAGGGAAAAGATGAGGAGGTTCTTGAGAGGCTCTTCAAGCCGTAACCCCAAGGAGGATGAGAAGAACCACCCCAAGTACGTGGTTCCTTGAGTCACAGAAGTTCGAGCGTGTGAGTGGCTAAGTGATGAATTTTTGCGCGCCGCTGGGCTTTATGAAGACTTTTATTACGTTCGTTGAAGATAAGTGCCCACAATACCTCCTCCTCACCAATATTTTCGTTCAAAGCTTCAACTTTTATCCGAGGAAGAATCCTCCTATGGTTGAGTTCATGTTATACGATATCCCCCAGTGCATGACACTACAGGATTTTTGCAATGCATGCAAATTACCAGATGTTGGGGATATTCATGATCCTCGTCCACGGGACTTGGAGGATTTCATAGGTACTATTGTTGTTGGAGAGGAGAGAGGAGTGTCTCGTGCTAGAATTGCTAGCATACATTTTCCTGTGCTTCGGTACTTCTCATTATTTGTGGGAAAATGTTTGATTGGCCGTGGGGAGGCTGGATCGCTGAGCTCTCCAGACCTTGCGGTTTTGCGCGAAGGCCTTTATAACAATAAGACTTATAGCCTAGGTGCTATAGTAGCTCAACGGTTGAACACAAACCGTTCCAAAGGTGTCATCTATGGAGGTATCTATGCTAATCATCTTGCTAGATACTTTGAGATACCTATTAGACTTTGCGAGGAAGAAGAAATGCTTCTTCCTGAGAAATGTCTGGATTATGACAGCATGGTTCGTCATGATTTTCTGGATAGAGATGCTTGTAGACGGATGATTTATAACCTGGTATTTAGTCAGGGTACTCGAGAGACTATTACTTTGCCTGATCCTTCTTTGTTCGACCTTTATGTAGGCAGGTACATTATTATGCCCTCGGACATCTACGCGTATTGGGGCTTGGCCCAACCACAGGTGCCCGTGCCCGAGCCGCCAGTCGAGTACCAGATGCCAGTTTATCAGTGAGAGCCACAGGAGCTCACACAGCAGTGGCATCCATAGTCCGCTCCGGAGTATCCCGGAGCTGGTTATTTCCGTCCTTGGGAGTAGACCAAGCTAGGCCAAAAGCCTAAGCTTTGGGGAGTACGTGTTCTCACCGACCTTACATTCATGCTTATGCTTTTACTTTGTTCGTCGGTGTTTACACTTTGCCGCTGTATGATCCATGCTAGTTTATTTTTTTTCTTGTTTTCTTGTTTTGTGTCCTTTTGAGAAAACCCAAAAATATTTTCCTTTTTCTTTTGCTTGTTGGGAGCTTTCCCATGTAAATAGTTTTCTTTTTCTTTGGGTCAAGGTAGAAGATATTGGTTACAATGTTTAGTGGCTCTTGCATGCATACCTGTTTAGCTTTCAAAGAGCCATATTACTTTGTCTTCTCCTTTGTGTTTGCCTGCAGATTCAGCTTAGTCCATTGCACGAGCACGCTTATTATTATTCACATCGTTCGATCGTGCAAGTGAAAGGCAATAATGATGATATATGATGAAGTGATTGAGACTGGAAAAGCTGGTATGAACTCTATCTATTTTGTTTTTGTAAATATGACTAGCTTGTCGTCCCAGATTCAGCTTTGTTGAGAGAGAACCATGTTTGCAATGACAACTTAGAGATCATAGTTTCTGATGTCGTGCTTATTCAGCTAGGAGCTTATAATGGTTTGTCTTGAATGCCAACATATATTTTGAGATGACTATGATGTTGTATGATAGGATGGTATTCTCCTTTGAATGTTTCAAGTGGCTTGACTTGGCGCATGTTCATGCATGTAGTTGAAACAAAATCAACATAGCCTCTATGATGTTCGGGTTCATGGTGATTTATATCATGTTCATGCTTGCACTCCATGTTAGTCAAACTCATTGCATCTTGATGACTGTTGTCGCTCTCTAGTTGGTCGCTTCCCAGTCTTTTGCTAGCCTTCACTTGTACTAAGCGGAATACTGCTTGTGCATCCACTTCCATAAACCCAAAAGTTTTCCCATAAGAGTCCACCATACCTACCTATTTGCGGTATTTACCTGCCGTTCCAAGTAAATTTGCATGTGTCATTCTCTAAACCTTCAAGAAATAATCTGTTTTGCATGCCCGAACCGCTCATGTGGTGACAGGGGGCTATTGGTATCTTCCATGTTAGGTGTGTTATCCTCGACGTGTGTTTATTCACTGTCATTCACGAGAAAGGGGTCGGTAATTGGAATGCCCAGTTCCACGCTTAAATCGAAAACATAATTGTAAAACAAGACTCCCCTCGGATTGATGTTAGTATGGACGGTACCCGAGGATTCGGCTAGCCGTGGAGTGTGATTGATTGGTGGTGGGGGAGTTAAAACTTTACTTTTCTGTTTGGGAACCGCCTATAGCATGAGTAGCATGGAAGATATTGAGAACTCTTGGTCATTGCGTTGACAATGAAAGCATGCCACCCAAAATTATTATCTCTGTTTTCAAAGCTTGAGCTCTGGCACCTCTGCAAACCAATGCTTCCCTCTGCGAAAGGGCATGTCTATTTATTTTCCTGTTGAGTCATCCTCTTCTTATATAAGCACCAATTAGAGAGCAACTGTGTCATTTTTATGCTTTGCTTTTGATTGATATTGAGTATGACTATGTCTGGATCTTCGTTGCTATGAATTACAATGTTTAGTCAGCCCTTGATCTTTGAAAGTGCTCTGCATTTATGTTTTGCGGTCTCATAAAGAGCTAGCGAGATAACACATATTCATATTTCTTCATGCTTGTTTTGATTGAATTGTTGGTATCTGAAACTCATTAGTATTTGCTCGCTAGCTGATTATGCCATTGATATTAGTTTACGCTGAGACCTATGTGTCACTTGCTTATGTGGTTAACTTGTGATCTTGCTAAAATTCTGGTTATGAGTTAGACATAGTTGCAACAACAAGATCAAACAGAGTTTGTCAAAGTTTTTCTTTCTCTTTCAGTTTGTCAACTAAGTTGCTTGAGGACAAGCAAGGTTTGAAGCTTGGGGGAGTTGATACTTCTCCATCGTATCTACTTTTCCAAACTCTTTTGCCCTTGTTTTGGACTCTAATTTGCATTATTTGAATGGAACTAACCCGGACTGACGCTGTTTTTAGCAGAATTGCCATGGTGTTGTTTTTGTGCAGAAATGGAAGTTCTCGGAACGTCCTGAAAATTTACGAAGAATATTTCTGGAAAATATGAAAAATACCTGTGCAAAGATCCACCGTAGGGGGTGAGCTAGTGGGCCACAAGCCCTATGGCCGCGGCCACCCCCCAGGCCGCGGCGACCTGGCTTGTGGGGCCCACGTGGCTCTGCCGCCCCCAACTCCAGCGCTATTTATTCCCTTTCGTCCCGGAAAATATCAGAAGAGAAGATTTCGTCGCGTTTGCGATACGGAGGCGCCGCTACATCTTGTTCTTCATCTGGAGGACAGATCTAGAGTCCGTTTTGGGCTCCGGAGAGGGGAAATCGTCGCCATCGTCATCATCAACCTTCTTCCCTCTCCAATTCCATGGAGCTCTTCATCGTTCGTGAGTAATCTATTCATAGGCTCACTGGGCGGTGATGAGTAGGATGAGATCTATCATGTAATCGAGTTAGTTTTGACGGGGATTGATCCCTAGTATCCACTATGTTCTGAGATTGATGTTGCTACTACTTTGCTGTGCTTAATGCTTGTCACTAGGGCCCGAGTGCCATGATTTCAGATCTGAAATTATTTTGTTGTCACCAATATATGTGTGTTTTAGATCCGATCTTGCAAGTTGTAGTTACCTACTATGTGTAATGACCCGGCAACCCCAGAGTGACAATAACCGGAACCACTCCCGATGATGATTATAGTTTGAGTTCATGTGTTCACCAAGTGCTAATGCGTTGTTCCGGTTCTTTATTAAAAGGAGAACCTTAATATCCCGTAGTATCCTTTTGGACCCCGCTACCACGGGAGGGATGGACATATCTCTCCGTGTTAAAACTGTTGCATGATGAATATCATCCAAACGAATCACTGACCCATTGCCTACGAGTTTGTCCCACTGCTGCTGTTACTTGTTTTGCTCTGTTGCTGTTACTACTGTTGCTTCTACTGTTACTTGCTCTGCTGCTGCTGCTGCTACTTGCTTTGCTCCTACTGTTGCCACTACTGTTACTTGCTACTGCTGTTACTTGCTACTGTTGCTACTTTCTACTGCTATCACTACTGTTGTTCCTTGCCACTCCTGCTACTTGTTACACTACTGCTACCTGCTACAATTTGTTGGGGAACGTCGCATGGGAAACAAAAAATTTCCTACGCGCATGAAGTCCTATCATGGTGATGTCCATCTACGAGAGGGGATTTCCGATCTACGTACCCTTGTAGATCGCACAACAGAAGCGTTAAGAAACGCGGTTGATGTAGTGGAACGTCCTCACGTCCCACGATCCGCCCCGCGAACCGTCCCACGAACCGTCCCGCGATCCGTCCCACGATCCGCTCCGATCTAGTGCCGAACGGACGACACCTCCGCGTTCAGCACACGTACAGCTCGACGATGATCTCGGCCTTCTTGATCCAGCAAGAGAGACAGAGAGGTAGATGAGTTCTCCGGCAGCGTGACGGCGCTCCAGAGGTTGGTGGTGATCTAATCTCAGCAGGGCTCCGCCCGAGCTCCGTAGAAACGCGATCTAGAGGAAAAACCGTGGAGGTATGTGGTCGGGCTGCCGTGGCAAAAAGTTGTCTCAAATCAGCCCTAATACCTCAGTATATATAGGAGGGAGGGGGAGGGAAGAGGCAGCCTCAAACCCTCAAGGTTTGGCCTAAATTGGAGGTGGAGGAGTCCTACTCCAATCCTACTTGGAGTAGGATTCCACCTTCCCACTTGGAAACTCTTTCCACCTTGTGTTTTTTCCTTCTCAAACCTTATGGGCCTTAGTGGGAACTTATTCCAGCCCACTAGGGGCTGGTTTATCTCTTCCCATAGCCCCTGAGACCCCTTGGGGCGTGACACCCCTCCCGATGGTCCCCAGCACCCCTCCCGGCACTCCCGGTACACTACCGATGAGCCCGAAACTTTTCCGGTGACCAAAACAGGACTTCCTATATATCAATCTTTACCTCCGGACCATTCTGGAGCTCCTCGTGACGTCCTGGATCTCATCCGGGACTCCGAACAAAATTCGGTAATCAACCATATAACTCAAATACGCATAAAACAACGTCGAACCTTAAGTGTGCAGACCCTGCGGGTTCGAGAACTATGTAGACATGACCCGAGTGACTCCTTGGTCAATATCCAATAGCGGGACCTAGATGCCCATATTGGATCCTACATATTCTCCGAAGATCTTATCGGTTGAACCTCAGTGTCAAGGATTCATATAATCCCGTATGTCATTCCCTTTGTCCTTCGGTATGTTACTTGCCCGAGATTCGATCGTCAATATCCGCATACCTATTTCAATCTCGTTTACCGGCAAGTCTCTTTACCCGTTCAGTAATACAAGATCCCGCAACTTACACTAAGTCACATTGCTTGCAAGGCTTGTGTGTGATGTTGTATTACCGAGTGGGCCCCGAGATACCTCTCCGTCACACGGAGTGACAAATCCCAGTCTCGATCCATACTAACTCAACGAACACCTTCGGAGATACCTGTAGAGCATCTTTATAGTCACCCAGTTACGTTGCGATGTTTGATACACACAAAGCATTCCTCCGGTGTCAGTGAGTTATATGATCTCATGGTCATAGGAACAAATACTTGACACGTAGAAAACAGTAGCAACAAAATGACACGATCAACATGCTATGTCTATTAGTTTGGGTCTAGTCCATCACATGATTCTCCTAATGATGTGATCCCGTTATCAAGTGACAACACTTGCCTATGGTCAGGAAACCTTGACCATCTTTGATCAACGAGCTAGTAAACTAGAGGCTTACTAGGGACAGTGTTTTGTCTGTGTATCCACACATGCACTGTGTTCCCAATCAATACAATTATAGCATGGATAATAAACGATTATCATGAACAAAGAAATATAATAATAACTCATTTATTATTGCCTCTAGGGCATATTTCCAACAGTCTCCCACTTGCACTAGAGTCAATAATCTAGTTCACATCACCATGTGATTCCAACAAATCCAACACCCATATAGTTATGGGGTCTGATCACGTCTTGCTCGTGAGAGAGGTTTTAGTCAACGGTTCTGAAACTTTCAGATCCGTGTGTTCTTTACAAATCTTTATGTCATTTTATAGATGCTGCTACTATGTGCTATTCGGAAATACTCCAAACATCTACTCTACTATACGAATCCGTTTCACTACTCATAGTTATTCAGATTAGTGTCAAAGCTTGCATCGACGTAACCCTTTACGACAAACTCTTTAACCACCTCCATAATCGAGAAAAATTCCTTAGTCCATCAGTTGCTAAGGATAAATTTTGACTGCTGCTAGTGATTCAATCATGGATCACTCTTTGTACCTCTCAACAGACTTTGAGTCAAGGCACACATCAGGTGCGGTGCCCAGCATGGAATACTTTAGAGTCTACGGCTAAGGCATAGAAGACGACCTTCGTATATTCTCTTTATTCTGCCGTGGTCGGGTTTTGTGTCTTACTCAAATTCACACCTTACAACACAGTCAAGAACTCCTTCTTTGCTGATCTATTTCGAATTCCTTCAAAAACTTGTCAAGGCATGCATCTTGTTGAAACTTCTATTAAGCGTTTTGATCTATCTCCATAGATCTTGATGCTCAACGTTCAAGTAGCTCAATCCAGGTATTCCTTTGAAAAACTCCTTTCAAACAACCTTTTATGCTTCACAGAAATTCTACATTATTTCTGATCAACAATATGTCAACCACATATACTTATCAGAAATTCTATAGTGCTCCCACTCACTTCTTTGGAAATACAAGTTTCTCATAAACCTTGTACAAACCCAAAATCTTTGATCATCTCATCAAAGTGTATATTCCAACTCCGAGATGCTTGCACCAGTCCATTGAAGGATCGCTGGAGCTTGCATACTTGCTAGTATCTTTAGGATCGACAAAACCTCCTGGTTGTATCACATACAATGTTTGCTCAAGGAAACCGACAAGGGAACAATGTTTTGACATCTATGTGCAATATTTCATAAATAATGCAGCAACTACTAACATAATTCTAACAGAATTTTAGCATCGCTGCGAGTGAGAAAGTCTCATCGTAGTCAACTGTTTGATCTTGTCGGAAACATCTTTGCGACAAGTCGAGCTTTTCTTAATAGTGACTTATCACCATCATCGTATGTCTTCCTTTTAAAGATCCATCTTTACTCAATAGTCCTATGACCATCAAGTAGTTCTTCCAAAGTCTACACTTTGTTTTCATACATGGATCCTCTCTGGGATTTCATGGCCTCCAGCCATTTGTCGGAATCCGGGCCCACCATTGCTTTCTCCATAACTCGTAGGTTCACTGTTGCTCAACAACATGACCTCCAAGACAGGGTTACCGTACCACTCTGCAGTAGTACGCGACCTTGTCAACCTACGAGATTTGTAGTAACTTGATTCGATGCTCGATGATTACCATCATCAGCTTTCACTTCAATTGGTGAAGGCGCCACAGGAATGACTTCCTGCGCCCTGCTACACTCTGGTTGAAGTGATGGTTCAATAACCTTATCAAGTTCTACCACCCTCCCACTCAATTCTTTCGAGAGAAACCTTTCCTCGAGAAAGGATCCGTTTCTAGAAACAAAGACTTTGCTTTCGGATCTGAGATGGGAGATGTACCCAACTGTTTTGGATATCCTATGAAGATGCATTTATCCGCTTTGGGTTCGAGCTTATCAGATCGAAACTTTTTCACATAAGTGTCGAAGCCCCAAACTTTCAAGAAACGACAGTTTAGATTTCTCTAAACCTCAATCTATACTATGTCATCTCAACGGAAATACGCGGTGCCCTATTTAAAGTGAATGCGGTTGTCTCTAATGCATAACCCATAAACGATAGTGGTAATTCGATAAGAGACATCACAGCATGCACCATACCAAATAGTGCGTGGCTATGACGTTCAGACACATCATCACACTATGATGTTCCAGGTGGCATGAACTGCGAAACAATTTCCACATTGTCTTAACTACGTACCAAAACTCGTAACTCAGATATTCATTTCTATGATCATATCGTAAATAGTTTATCCTCTTGTTACGACGAACTTCACTCCTGAAACAGAATTGAACTTTTCAATATTTCAGACTTTGTGATTCATTAAGTAAATACTCTTGTATCTACTCAAATCGTCATTGAAGTAAGAACATAATGATATCTACTGCGTGCCTCAGCACCCATTGGACTGCATACATCAAAATGTATCACTTCCAACAAGTTACTATCTTGTTTCATCTCAATGAAAACAAGGCCTTGCTCAGGTGGTATGATTTGCATGTCAATAGTGATTCAAAATCAAGTGAGTATAAAGATCCATCAGCATGGACCCTCTTCATGCAATTTATACCAACATGACTCAAGCGGCAGTGCCACAAGTAAGTGGTACTATTATCATTACCTCGTATCTTTTGGCACCAATATCATGAACATGTGTAACATTACGATCGAGATTCAATAAACCATTCAAGGTGATTATTCAAGCAAATAGAGTAACCATTATTCTCTTTAAATGAATAATCGTATTGCAATAAACATGATCCAATCATGTTCATGCTTAACGCAAGCACCAAATAACAATTATTTAGGTTTAACACCAATCCCGATGGTAGAGGGAGCGTGCGACGTTTGATCATATCAACCTTGGAAACACTTCCAACACGTATCGTCACCTCTCCTTTAGCTAGTCTCCGTTTATGCCGTAGCTTTCATTTCGTGTTACTAATCACTTAGCAACTGAACCGGTATCCAATACCCTCATGCTACTAGGAGTACCAGTAAAGTACACATCAACATCATGTATATCAAATATACTTCTTTCGACTTTTGCCACCTTCTTATCTACCAAGTATCTAGAGTTGCTCCGCCTCAGTGACCGTTCCCCTCATAACAGAAGCACTTAGTCCTGGGCTTGGGTTTAATCTGAGGTCTCTTCATTAGTGCAGCAACTGCTTTACCGTTTCACGAAGTATCCCTTCTAGCCCTTGCCTTTATCGAAACTTAGTGATTTTACTAACCATCAGCTATTGATGCTCCTTCTTGATTTCTACTTTCGTAGTGTCAAACATCGCGAATCGCTCAAGGATCATTGTATCTATCCTTGATATGTTATAGTTCATCACGAAGCTCTCACAACTTGGTGGCAGTGACTTTGGAGAACCATCACCATATCATCTGGAAGATTAACTCCCACTTGATTCAAGCGATTGTCGTACTCAGATAATCTGAGCACACGCTCAACGATTGAGATTTTCTCCTTTACTTCGTGGACAAAGAATCTTGTCGGAGGTCTCATACCTCTTAACAAGGGCACAAGCATGAAATCACAATTTCATCTCTTTAGAACATCTCTTATGTTCCGTGACGTTTCAAAACGTCTTCGGCGCCTTGCTTCTAAGCCATTAAGTATTTTGTACTGAACTATCGTGTAGTCATCAGAAACATGTATGTCGGATGTTCACAACATCTATAGACGACGCTCGAGGTGCAGCACACCGAGTGGTGCATTAAGGACATAAGCATTCTGCACAGCAACGTGGACAATCCTCGGTTTTACAGACTCAGTCTGCAAAGTTTGCTACTATCAACTTTCAACTAAATTTTCTCTAGGAACATATAAAAACAGTAGAGCTATAGCGCAAGCTACATCGTAATTCTCAAAGACCATTAGACTATGTTCATGACAATTAGTTCAATTAATCATATTACTTAAGAACTCCCACTCAAAAAGTACATCTCTCTAGTCATTTGAGTGGTACATGATCCAAATCCACTATCTCAAGTCCGATCAACACGTGAGTTGAGAATAGTTTCAGTGGTAAGCATCTCTATGCTAATCATATCAACCCATTCATGCTCGACCTTTCGGTCTCATGTGTTCCGAGGCCATGTC
Organism: Hordeum vulgare subsp. vulgare; assembly: GCF_904849725.1. Lineage (NCBI taxonomy): Eukaryota > Viridiplantae > Streptophyta > Magnoliopsida > Poales > Poaceae > Hordeum > Hordeum vulgare. Next base: position 122,839,316 of record NC_058524.1, on the reverse strand, counting down.
TGCACATGTCAGGCTCGTCAAGCTTAACCCGAGTGTTCCGCGTGTTGCTTGAGTCTATCACACCCGATCATCACGTGGTGTCTCGAAACGAAGAACTGTCGCAATGGTGCACAGTCGGGGAGAACACAATTTTGTCTTGAAATTTTAGTGAGAGATCACCTCATAATGCTACCGTCGTTCTAAGCAAGATAAGGTGCATAAAGGATTCACATCACATACAATTCATAAGTGACATGATATGGCCATCATCATGTGCTTCTTGATCTCCATCACCAAAGCACTGGCACGATCTTCTTGTCACCGGCATCACACCATGATCTCCATCAACGTGTCGCCATCGGGGTTGTCGTGCTACTCATGCTGTTACTACTAAAGCTACGTCCTAGCAATATAGTAAATGCATCTGCAAGCACAAACGTTAGTTTAAAGACAACCCTATGGCTCCTGCCGGTTGCCGTACCATCGACGTGCAAGTAGATATTAACTATTACAACATGATCATCTCATACATCCAATATAACACATCACATCGTTGGCCATATCACATCACAAGCATACCCTGCAAAAACAAGTTAGACGTCCTCTAATTGTTGTTGCATGTTTTCCGTGGTGACCATGGGTATCTAGTAGGATCGCATCTTACTTACGCAAACACCACAACGGAGATATATGAATTGCTATTTAACCTCATCCAAGGACCTCCTCGGTCAAATCCGATTCAACTAAAGTTGGAGAAACCGACACTCGCCGGTCATCTTTGAGCAACGGAGTTACTCGTAGCGATGAAACCAGTCTCTCGTAAGCGTACGAGTAATGTCGGTCCAAGCCGCTTCGATCCAACAATACCGCGGAATCAAGAAAAAACTAAGGAGGGCAGCAAAACGCACATCACCGCCCACAAAAACTTTTGTGTTCTACTCGAGAAGACATCTATGCATGAACCTAGCTCATGATGCCACTGTTGGGGAACGTCGCATGGGAAACAAAAATTTTCCTACGCGCACGAAGTCCTATCATGGTGATATCCATCTACGAGAGGGGATTTCCGATCTACATACCCTTGTAGATCGCACAGCAGAAGCGTTAAGAAACGCGGTTGATGTAGTGGAACGTCCTCACGTCCCTCGATCCGCCCCGCGAACCATCCCACGAACCGTCCCGCGATCCGTCCCACGATCCGCTCCGATCTAGTGCCGAACGGACGGCACCTCCGCGTTCAGCACATGTACAGCTCGACGATGATCTCGGCCTTCTTGATCCAGGAAGAGAGACGGAGAGGTAGATGAGTTCTCCGGCAGCGTGACGGCACTCCGGAGGTTGGTGGTGATCTAATCTCAGCAGGGCTCCGCCCGAGCTCCGCAGAAACGCGATCTAGAGGAAAAACCGTGGAGGTATGTGGTCGGGCTGCCGTGGCAAAAAGTTGTCTCAAATCATCCCTAATACCTCAGTATATATAGGAGGGAGGGGGAGGGAAGAGGCAGCCTCAAACCCTCAAGGTTTGGCCTAAATTGGAGGTGGAGGAGTCCTACTCCAATCCTTCTTGGGTTTTTGGGACACAACTTTGCCACGTGCAACTCACATCTAGACACCATAGTTTTGCCGCTAGATCGTATTTTTGCGGAGCTCTTGCGGAGCCGTGCAGGAGTAGATCCTTCAGCACCACCGGAGCGCCGTCACGCTGCCGGAGAACTCGTCTACTTCTCCGTCTTCCTTGCTGGATCAAGAAGGCCGAGATCATCGTCGAGCTGTACGTGTGCTGAACGCGGAGGTGACGTCCGTTTTGCACTAGATCGGAACGGATCATGAGATGGATCACAAGACGGTTCGTGGGGCGGATCGCGAGACGGTTCGTGGGACGGATCGCGGGACGATTCGTGGGACGGATCGCGGGACGGTTTGTGGGACGGTTCTCGGGGCGGATCGAGGGACGTGAGGATGTTCCACTACATCAACCGCGTTTCTTAACGCTTCCTGCTGTGCGATCTACAAGGGTGTGTAGATCCAAATCTCCTCTCGTAGATGGACATCACAATGATAGGTCTTCGTGTGCGTAGGAAATTTTTTGTTTCCCATGCAACGTTCCCCAACAGTGCCATCATGAGCTAGGTTCATGCGTAGATGTTATCTCGAGTAGAACACAAAGGATTTTGTGGACGGTGATGTCCGATTTGCTGCCCTCCTTAGTCTTTTCTCGATTCAGCGGTATTGTTGGATTGAAGCGGCCCGGACCGACATTATTCGTACGCTTACGAAAGACCGGTTTCATTGATTGACATGCAACCTAGTTGCATAAAGATGACTGGCGGGTGTCGGTTTCTTCAACTTTAGTTGAATTGGTTTTGACCGAGGCGGTCCTTGGAGAGACCGAAAGGTCGAGCATGAATCGTATGGTTGATATGATTAGCATAGAGATGCTTACCACTAAAACTATTCTCAACTCACGTGATGATCGGACTTGAGATAGTGGATTTGGATCATGTACCACTCAAATGACTAGAGAGATGTACTTTTTGAGTGGGAGTTCTTAAGTAATATGATTAATTGAACTAATTATCATGAACATAGTCTAATGGTCTTTGCGAATTATGATGTAGCTTGCACTATAGCTCTACTTTTTTTATATGTTCCTAGAGAAAATTTAGTTGAAAGTTGATAGTAGCAACTTTGCGGACTGAGTCCGTAAAACTAAGGATTGTCCTCATTGCTGCGCAGAAGGCTTATGTCCTTAATGCACCACTCAGTGTGCTGCACCCCGAGCGTCGTCTGTGGATGTTGCGAACATCTAACATACACGTTTTTGATGACTATGTGATAGTTCAGTAGGAAGTACTTAAAAGCTTAGAAGCAAGGCGCCAAAGACGTTTTGAAACGTCACGGAACATAAGAGATGTTCTAAGAGATGAAATTGAGATTTCATGCTCGTGCCCTTGTTAAGAGGTATAAGACCTCCGACAAGATTCATTGCCTGCAAAGTAAAGGAGAAAAGCTCAAATCGTTGAGTATGTTCTCAGATTGTTTGAGTACAACAATCGCTTGAATCAAGTGGGAGTTAATATTCCAGATGAGATAGTGATGGTTCTCCAAAGTCACTGCCACTAAGCTGCTAGAGCTTCATGATGAACTATGACATATCAAGGATAGATATGATGATCCTTGAGCGATTTGCACTGTTTGACACTATGAAAGTAGAAATCAAGAAGGAGCATCAATTTTTGATGGTTAGTAAAACCACTAGTTTCAAGAAGGGCAAGGGCTAGAAGGGATACTTCATGAAACGGCAAACCAGTTGCTGCTCTAGTGAAGAAACCCAAGATTGAACCCAAACCCGAGACTAAGTGCTTCTGTTATGAGGGGAACGGTCACTAAGGTAGAGCTACCCTAGATACTTGGTAGATAAGAAGGTTGGCAAAGTCGACAGAAGTATATTCATGTCTACTTTACTAGTACTCCCAGTAGCACGAGGGTATTGGATACCGGTTCGGTTGCTAAGTGACTAGTAACTCGAAATGAAAGCTACGGTATAAATGGAGACTAGCTAAAGGCGAGGTGACGATATGTGTTGGAAGTGTTTCCAAGGTTGATGTGATCAAACATCGCACGCTCCCTCTATCATCAGGATTGGTAGTAAAAACTAAATAATTGTTATTTGGTGTTTGCGTTAAGCATGAACATGATTGGATCGTGTTTACTGCAATACGATTATTCATTTAAAGAGAATAATAGTTATTCTATTTGCTTGAATAATTACCCACAAATGGTTTATTGAATCTCGATCATAGTTTTACACATGTTCATAAAATTGGCGCCAAAAGATACAAACTAATAATGATAGTACCACTTAGTTGTGGCACTGCCACTTGAGTCATGTTGGTGTAAAATGCATGAAGAAGCTCCATGTTGATGGATCTTTGTACTCACTCATTTTTGAAACGTTTGAGACATGCAAACCATACCTGTTGGTATAAACGCATGAAGAAACTCCATGCGGATGGATCAATTGGATTCACTTGATTTTGAATCAGTTGAGACATGCAAATCATCACGTGAAACAAGAGAGTAACTTGTTGGGAGTAATACAGTTTTGATGTGTGCAGTCCAATGAGTGCTGAGGCACGCAGTGGATATCGTTATGTTCTTACTTCACTGACGATTTGAGTAGATACAAGAGTATTTACTTGATGAATCACAAGTCTGAAATATTGAAAAGTGCAAAGCTATTTCAGAGTGAAGATCGTCGTGACAAGAGGATAAACTGTCTACGATATGATCATAGAGATGAATATCTGAGTTACGAGTTTTTGGTACGCAGTTAAGACAATGTGAAAATTGTTTCGCAGTTCATGCCACCTGGAACACCATAGTGCGATGATGTGTCTGAACGTCATAGCCACGCCCTATTTGATATGGTGCACACTATGATGTCTCTTATCGAATTACCACTATCGTTTATGGGTTATGCATTAGAGACATCCGCATTCACTATAAAATAGGGCACCGCGTATTTCCGTTGAGATGACATGGTATAGACTATGGTTTGGAGAAACCTAAGTTGTCGTTTCTTTAAAGTTTGGGGCTGCAATGCTTATGTGAAAAAGTTTCAGTCTCATAAGCTCGAACCCAAAGCGGATAAATGCATCTTCATAGGATATCCAAAACAAGTTGAATACATCTCCTATCTCAGATCCGGAAGCAAAGTGTTTGTTTCTAGAAACGGGTCCTTTCTCGAGGAAAGGTTTCTCTTGAATGAATTGAGTGGGAGGGTGGTGGAACTTGATGAGGTTAGTGAACCGTCACTTCAACCGGTGTGTAGCAGGGCGCATGAAGATGTTCATGTGGCGCCTACACCAATTGAAGTGGAAGCTGATGATGGTGATCATTGAGCTTCGGATCAAATTACTACAAATGTCGTAGGTCGACAAGGTCGCATACTACTACAGGGTGGTATGGTAACCCTGTCTTGGAGGTCATGTTGTTGAACAACAATGAACCTACGAGCTATGGAGAAGCGATGGTGGGCCCGGATTCCGACAAATGGCTAGAAGCCATGAAATCCGAGAGAGGATCCATGTAGACTTTGGAAGAACTACTTGATGGTCGTAAGACTATTGAGTAAAGATGGATCTTTAAAAGGAAGACAGACGATGATGGTGACTATTCACCATTGGGGAAAGCTTGACTTGTCGCAAAGATGTTTCTGACAAGATCAAAGAGTTGACTATGATGAGACTTTCTCACTCGTAGCGATGCTAAAAGTCTGTTGGAATTATGTTAGTAGTTGCTGCATTATTTATGAAATATTGCACATAGGAAATCAAAACATTGTTTCCTCGACGATTTCCTTGAGGAAAGATTGTATGTGATACAACCAGAAGGTTTTGTCAATCCTAAGGATACTAACAAGTATGCAAGCTCCAGCGATCCTTTCATGGACTGGTGCAAGCATCTCAGAGTTGGAATATACGCTTTGATGAGATGATCAAAGCTTTTGGGTTTGTACAAGGTTTATGAGAAACTTGTATTTCCAAAGAAGTGAGTGGGAGCACTATAGTATTTCTGATAAACTATATGTGGTTGACATATTGTTGATCGGAAGTAATGTAGAATTTCTGTAAAGCATAAAGGTTGTTTGAAAGGGGTTTTTTCAAAGGAAAGACCTGGATAGAGCTACTTGAACATTGAGCATCAAGATCTATGGAGATAGATCAAAATGCTAAGCAGAACTTTCAAATGAAATGCATGCCTTGACAAGTTTTTGAAGGAGTTCAAAATAGATCAGCAAAGAAGGAGTTCTTGGTTGTGTTGTAAGGTGTGAATATGAGTAAGACTCGAAAGCCAGACCACGGCAGAAGAAAGAGAAAGGACGAAGGTCGTCCCCTATGCCTTAGCCGTAGACTCTGCAGTATGCCATGCTGTGTACCACACCTGATGTGTGCCTTGCTACAAGTCTATTAAGAGGTACAGAGAGTGATCCAGGATTGAATCACTGAACAACGGTCAAAGTTATCCTTAGTAACTAATGGAATAAGGAATTTTTCTCGATTATGGAGGTGGTTGAAGAGTTCGTCGTAAAGGGTTACGTCGATGCAAGCTTTGACACTAATCCGAATGACTATGAGTAGTAAAACGGATTCGTATAGTAGAGTAGATATTTGGAGTATTTCCGAATAGCATGTAGTAGCAGCATCAAGATGACATAAAGATTTGTAAAGCACACACGAATCTGAAAGTTTCAGAACCGTTGACTAGAACCTCTCTCACGAGCAAGACGTGATCAGATCCCAGAACTATATGGGTGTTGGATTCGTTAAAATCACATGGTGATGTGAACTAGATTGTTGACTCTAGTGCAAGTGGGAGACTGTTGGAAATATGCCCTAGAGGCAATAATAAATTAGTTATTATTATATTTTCTTGCTCATAATAATCGTTTATTATCCATGCTAGAATTGTATTGATTGGAAACTCAAATACATGTGTGGATACATAGACAACACACTGTCCCTAGTGAGCCTCTAGTTGACTAGTTCGTTGATCAAAGATGGTCAAGGTTTCCTGACCATAGGCAAGTGTTGTCACTTGATAACAGGATCACATCATTAGGAGAATCATGTGATGGACAAGACCCAAAATACGAATGTAGCATATTGATCGTGTCGTTTTATTGCTATTGTTTTCTATGTGTCAAGTATTTGTTCCTATGACCATGAGATCATATAACTCACTCGCACCGGAGGTATACCTTGTGTGCATCAAACGTTGTAACGTAACTGGGTGACTATAAAGGTGCTCTACAGGTATCTCCGAAGGTGTCCTTTGAGTTAGTATGGATCAAGACTGGGATTTGTCACTCCGTGTGACGGAGAGGTATCTCGGGGACCACTCAGTAATACAACATCACACACAAGCCTTGCAAGCAATGTGACTAAGTGTAAGTCACGGGATCTTGTATTACGGAACGAGTAAAGATACTTGCCGGTAACGAGATTGAAATAGGTATGCGGGTACCGACGATCAAATCTCGGGCAAGTAACATACCGAAGGACAAAGGGAATGACATACGGGATTATATGAATCCTTGACACTGAGGTTCAACTGATAATATCTTCGGATAATATGTAGGATCCAATATGGGCATCCAGGTCCCGCCATTGGTTATTGACCGAGGAGTGTCTTGGGTCATGTCTACATAGTTCTCGAACCCGCAGGGTCTGCACACCTAATGTTCGGTGACGTTTCGGTATAGTTGAGTTATAGGTGTGGGTAACCGAAAGTTGTTCGGAGTCCCAGATGAGATCCAGGACGTCATGAGGAGCTCCGAAATGGTCTGGAGGTAAAGATTGATATATAGGAAGTCCTGTTTTGGTCACCGAAAAAGTTTCAGACTCATCGGTTGTGTACCGGAAGTGCCAGGAGGGGTGCCGGGGACCATCGGGAGGGGTGTCACGCCCCAAGGGGTCTCATGGGCTATGGGAAGAGATAAAACAGCCCCTAGTGGGCTGGAATAAGTTCCCACTAAGGCCCGTAAGGCTTGAAAAGAAAAAAACACAAGGTGGAAAGAGTTTCCAAGTGGGAAGGTGGAATCCTACTCCAAGTAGGATTGGAGTAGGACTCCTCCACCTCCAATTTCGGCCAAACCTTGAGGGTTTGAGGCTGCCTCCTCCCCTCCCTCCCTCATATGTATACTAGAGGTATTGAGGGTTTTTGGGACACAACTTTGCCACGTGCAACTCAGATCTAGACACCATAGTTTTGCCTCTAGATCGTATTTCTGCGGAGCTCGAGCGGAGCCCTGCGGGAGTAGATCCTTCACCACCACCAGAGCGCCATCACATTGCCGGAGAAATCATCTACTTCTCCATCTTGCTTGCTGGATCAAGAAGGCCGAGATCATCGTCGAGTTGTACGTGTGCTCAACACGGAGGTGTCGTCCGTTTGGCACTAGATCGGAACGGATCATGAGACGGATCGCAAGACGGTTCGTGCAACGGATCGCGAGATATTTCGTGGGATGGGTCGCGGGACGGGTCGTGGGACGGTTCACGGGGCGGATCGAGGGACGTGAGGACGTTCCACTACATCAACTGTGTTTCTTAACGCTTCCTGCTGTGCGATCTACAAGGGTACGTAGATCCAAATCTCCTCTCGTAGATGGACATCACCATGATAGGTCTTCGTGTGCGTAGGAAATTTTTTTCCCATCCAACGTTCCCCAGCAGCACAAACATCCTAGCAGCTATCAAGCACTTGGGCAATGACAAAGTTGTATATATATGAGTATATTGACATAGGAGCCAAGTAAGATTACTTGATCATAGGTCATACTCATCGTTAAGCACAAGTAGGGTTACCACTTTTACATAAGCATTAATGTGTTCAAGTCCTTACGAGATGCTTATACTCAAGTCTTAGAGTAAAGCTCCTGCTTGATATGACATCCCCACTAAGAGGGATCAACTAACCTTGGGTTTTGTCGTAGAAAACTTCAAGTAGGTGAAGTAGTGATGGATGCTCAATGTTGAAGAATATCATCTTGAGTTTGGAGCAATCCTTGTTGTTTTCATACTTTTCTCACCTACATGGGTTAGTCCCAATGCACTAGGAACATATGCAAGAATATATATGGACATGGAGTGAAGCATGAATGGGATGATATCCAAAGATGCATTAATTACCTTGTTCCTTTCTTACCTTTCAGGGAATGTGTGACTCCTTGAACTAATGCATATGGTGGAGGTTGATTGCAACTAGTTCTTACCAAAATGAACAAGAGTGAAATTCATTGGTGGAGTCATCCCTCAAGAACTTCCCTAGTTCTTCCTCTTGGGGATCCACATCAGATTGATGGGAATCCTTGGAGTTGTGGTAGCACTTGTTGAGGTAGAGCTATTAATGTCCTTGGGAACCCACTTGACCTTGGCTTGGGGTTCTTATTAAAATAGTTCAATGCCATCTTGAAGCTTTCCCTTGCCTTTGTGGTCTTGTGGTAGAAGGCCATCTTGTGAGCTTGTTCCTTTGGGAGGAGTGGGATCACACTTCTCCTCTTGGGGAACAAACTTAGGAGTGGGATATGGACCTTCTTCCCAAACATCTCTGTTGATGTTGAAGTAGCCAACACCTTGTTTCCTCCGATGTCCTCCTTGCTTGCGCACAATTTCCCCGGATTGTTTACTTCCGGCAAGGCTCTTGAAGACACCTTTCCCTACAATCCCTTTCAGTAGATCATTTTCTTGCTCAAGTATAACTTGGCTCAGAGAATCGTTAGTGGAATCAATAGAGCTACTAGCAACAATATTATTGGTTTTAGCCTTAGCATGGTTGTTACTAGATGAAGAAACCTTCTTGCCTTTGTTACTAGTGTTCCTACGTTTAACTTGTGGAACAAAGTTGGACAAGAGTAATCATTTGGCTAGATAAGAAGAACTCTTCTTTCAAAGATCATCATTGATCGCTTTTGAGAACTCATGCTCTTGCTCCAAGTTGAGCTTCTCGAAGTGTAGCTTCTCATGGGTTCTTGCAAGCTCTCTATGATCTTCTAGAGTAGTCTCATGAGGTAACTTAAGAGTTTTTAATTTTTGAGTTAGTCATTCAATTTCTTTCTTATCATCATCATTCGATTTCTCTTGACTAGCATGATAATTAGCAAGTTCATTTTCAGTGCAATCACTAGTTTTATCAAGAAGCAAGTCATCTTGTCCTAACAAGTCATCCTCATCACTATTAAAATCAAGATACTCGAGATGTGATACCTTGGGGCCTTTAGCCACGAAGTTGCTTCCGGCTCCCTCATTTGGTGAATCAAATAAGTCGTAGGAGTTGGTGGAAACAAGTGCAATCCCAGCAACAGCTTCCTCTTGACTATAGTCGGAGTGGGAGTGATAGCTTCTCTCGAAGTGGTGATTAGACTCGGAGCCACACACCCATTCACCAACATGAGCTTGATGTCTTCTTCTTGAACTACTCTTGGTGTATTTGCCCTTCTTGTCCGATTCCTTGCCTCTCCGTGAGTGTCTTCGTTCATAGTGATCTTCTCCGCTCCTTCTCTCTTTGCAAGGTGACTCATCTCTTGAGCTTCGTCTTCGAGGTGACTCTTCCCTTCTTTTTTATGGAGCCGAGCACACATTTGAGTAGTGTCTGGGCTTCCCACAATTGTAGCAGTTTCGGTCACGATTGGACGAACGCTTCTCTTCATATCTCGAGCTTGAGCTTCTCTCTTTGCCTCTACTCTTATAGAACTTGTTCAATTTTCTGACCATGAGGCTTATCTCTTCATCTGTAACAAGATTGTACTTTGAAGTAGCGGGAGCATCACATGACGCTTTATAAGCACCACTTGACATGTTGTGCAACTCATCTTTGTCCTTGAGTGACATCTCATGAGCAACAATCCTACCAGTGACTTCAATTGGCTTGATATCTTTGTAATTTGGCATCATTTGGATCAATGTGCACACTGTGTCATACTTGCCATCGGGAGCTCTAAGTATCTTCTTGATGATGAATTTTTCGGTCATCTCTTCGCTTCCTAAGCCGGCAATCTCATTGGTGATGAGATCTAGCCTAGAGTACATTTCAGGGACACCTTTACCATCCTTCATCTTGAACTTGTCAAGCTGACTTTGAAGCACATCCAACTTAGATTCTTTAACAGAATCAGTACCTTCGTGCATATCAACCAAAGTATCCCAAATTTCTTTTGCATTCTCAAGACGACTAATTTCGTTGAATTCTTCGGGGCATAGGGAGTTGAAGATGATGTCATGGGCTTGAGCATTAAGTTGCAACATCTTCAGTTCATCAGTTGTCGCATCACGATCTAGCTCATGCCCTTCTCCAAAGAAGTTACCTTGCACACCAACACGATTAACAACCCAAACATGAGGATTAAAGCCAAGAATATGCATTTTCATTTTATGCTTCCAACTAGCAAAATTAGTGCCATTGATATATGAACATCTACGATGATAATTTACCTCACTAGACGCCATACTCTCCTAGGTTTTTCAACCAATGAAATGGAGACCAAAGCTCTAATACCACTTGTAGGATCGAAAGTATATCTAGAGGGGGGTGATTAGAATACTTGACAAGATAAATTTATGCATTTTCCCAATTTTACTTGAGAGGCATCTACAACACTTATAGCGGGTCAAGTACACACTACACATGCAATTCTAATAGTATAGCAGCGGAAAGTAAAACATGCAAGTGTAAAGTAGAGGGGTAAGGTAGGGAGATCAAACGCATGAGGTTGACACGACGATTTTGGCATGATTCTGATGGGTGGTGCTATCGTACGTCCATGTTAGTGGAGACTTCAACCCATGGAGGATAACATCTGCGACAGTCCATGGAGGGTCCACAAAGAATCGGCCTTGTCTATTCCACCACGGCTTTCGTCCATGGAGGACTAGCCCTACTCATGGTAGATCTTCACGAAGTAGGCAATCTCCTTGCCCTTAAAACATCTTGGTTCAAGTCCACAACACGAAGTAGAAGGCTCCCAAGCGACACCTAACCAATCTAGGAGGCACCACCCTCCAAAAGGTAATAGATGTGGTAGATCAATGAACTACTTGCTTTTGTTCTTCTAAAGATAGTCTCCTCAACACAAATCACTCTCTCACAGAATATGCATGGGTAGGAGGGGTTGTTTTGGTGGAAAGCAGTTTGGGGAGGCTAGCGATCAAGTTTCAAATGATAGGATTGGAATATCTTGGTCTCAACACATGAGTAGGTGCTTCTCTCTCACAAAATGGATGTGGCAATGAAGTATGTGTTCTGAGTGCTTCTCCTACGAATGAGAGGTGGGTGAAGGGGTATATATAGGCAGGAGGCAAAATCCAACCGTTACACACAAAACGGCAAACTCGGTGACACCGAAGTTGAAAACTCGGTGGTACCGATTAGCACAAAGGGTAAACTTTTGAATCTCGGTGAGACCTATATATGAAACTCGGTGGCACCGAAAAGATGACTAACGGTCAGATGGCCAAACTCAGTGGCACAAATGCTCAAACTCGAAAATTCCGATTTTGTGTATCATGGCAACAGAATATTGGTCACACTGAACTCGGTAGCACCGACTTGGTTTCGGTTGCACCGATTTGATGGGAATGGCTAGGGTTTCTGTCTGAGGTCAAACTCGGTGGGTCCGATATGGAAATGTTGGTGACATCGAATTTGTGTATCTGGATCTTGACAGAGTAGATATGTGGGGAAAATGAGTGAGTGTTTTGGTGGCTAACTTTGAGAATTTGAGCAATCAGTTCATTTTAGTACCTCATCCCCTTTTAATAGTATTGGCTTTTCTATGGACTCAAAAGTGATTTCTCACAAATATAAAATGAAGAGTCTTCTAGCTTGAAGCTTGAGCCAACATTGTTCCTTTCTTGCATCCAAGGGCATCTCCACATAAACCTTAAGCCATAGCATCTTTTGAACTTTTTTTCAAATATACTTGTAAAACATATTAGTCCAATGATGCATATGTTGTGATCAATTATCAAAACCACCCTAGGGAGCAATTGTGCTTTCATCAACATCTTTAAAATCCAACTCTAAATCATCATAAATCGTGACCAAAAGTGTTTACCAAGCTATGTTTGTGTGTCCTTTAGGCTTAGAAACATATGAGAAGAGAAAAGAGTGAGAGAGAAGAAGAGTGTTTGCATGCCCGGAGGAGCGACATCTCGTATATAACGAACAAGAGCACTATACTATCGGCAGAACACGTTAGAAATGCATTGTGCCTTCGCCGCATCAACGGTGCAACGTTGTCTGTTTCGGGCGCAGCAACATCTCACCCTCGCTACCCGCACTGTCAAAACCTCTCGTGTCCCGCACCACCAGCCTCGCAATCAACACTGTCAAAGCCGCGCGCGTGACGAAACATTGACGACCGCCTCACATGGTGGCGGCAGGGCCCACGTCCTTCGTTCGTTCTGATTGCAGCGAGGTCAGGGCCGACCGCCTCGCACGCTGGCGGCAGGTCCAGTTGTCTTTGTCTGTGATGGCACGTGGCACGCGTCATCTAGCGCGCCTGTCGCTAAGGCCGGCCAACAGTGGTGCCAAATGTGCCATCTACACAGGGCCCACAATTTTGTATATAAAACTTGTAGTATTTCTCAAAAAAAATCATACTCACTGGAATTGGGACTGAATCGAGGCCATCAAGCACACGTGATTGATCGATATTTCTCAAGAAAAAAAAGGAAATCGCTCGATTGATAATACGAAAACGCTACCGTTGGTCTAAAAAAGGTACCGTCGCTATAGAAAATAGGATCACCTCGTCGCCTTCATCTCATCAGATCGATCGGATTTAGACTGTTGTTGTTTTAATTAGAAAGATTTGCGTTATCATGAGAAACATTAGTTTGATTTCTATAATTTCTCGTTAACTCATTTTCCCTGTAAGACAGGGCTTCATTTTTTAGTTTTGCATATGACTCCAGATTTTACCCGCAGGCCCTGCTGCCGCGAAAATCACACGTTTTTTTTGTCACTATATACCGCAGCTGGTTCTTTTTTATAATTCCGTTCGACACCTAGTTCTTTTGGATAAAAATTCAATTCTATCCGGTTCTGATGCACCCTAGCAACTTTGCCCGCCCCCCATGCCTCAAAAAAAAAAAACTTTGCTCGCCCCCCACCTGACCTGACAACCTCTGCTGTCGTTATCGCTCGACACACAAGGAGGAGAGGTGGGCTCAAGAAGCTTTCACCACAGCAGTTCGCTCTGGTCATTTCTTCCGCTAATCCGTTCCGCTCCCGTCGCTTCGACGCCACGGAAGGGAATCCCCCGCCGCCAATCCGGTGGCTGAGGAATCTTCGGTCCTCCCCAGCGAAATTCGTGTCGGACCTGATCTGAGCTCGAAGATCTGCAGTATCGTTCTCTGTATCTCCCGGCGCCGCGCGTTGAAATTCATGGTTGTTCTTCGAGCTCCGGCTCTCGAAGCATTCTGATCCGGAAATCCTTTCTCCCTGGAGTCATAGGGATCAGCTATCCCGCAAAGATTGCACTTTTTTGTTCTGTTGGATTCTTCTGTTAGAGCGTCGGCCTCTCCGGACATGACGACCGGGGCCGTCGCAGGGAGCTTCCCGGAGAGCAGCGAGCCGCTGCTCCCGACGAAGCGGCGATGGGAGGGGGAGGACGGCGGCGGCGGCGACGAGGCCGCCTTCCACGAGTTCAACGGCGCCTCCTTCGCCGGCGCGGTGTTCAACCTGTCCACCACCATCGTCGGCGCCGGCATCATGGCGCTGCCGGCGACCATGAAGGTGCTCGGCCTCGTCCCCGGCCTCGTCATGATCGTGCTCGCCGCCTTCCTCACCGACGCCTCCGTTGAGCTGCTCATGCGGTTTAGCCGCGTCGTCGGCGCGCCGTCCTACGGCGCCGTCATGGGGGACGCCTTCGGGTGGTGGGGAAGGAGGCTGCTCCAGGTCTGCGTCGTGGTCAACAACGTCGGCGTCATGATCGTGTACATGATTATTATCGGTAAAATCACCTCAGCCATGCTGCCTTAGTGCCTCGGTGTCTTTTTATTCAGTATGGTGTTCAATCGCTTATCAAAAGTGCGAATCCTCTCACGGTTTTGGAGTCTTATTTGTACTTAGTACAGTAGCTTTTTAGATTTTAGGCAGTAACTACCATTTGGGGCAGTAACTAGTACCCCTTTAAGAACAGCCATTGCACCACCATTGGTAAATGTAGAACAGCTTATGAGTTCTGAGGCACTAACTCAAATGCAGTCTTTCTCAGTTAACTCGTTTTGTTTCCCCCATATGCATTCTTGTTGCTGCTTAATATTCCAGTCCACCTTCTAAACAAAATGCAAAGTGGAAGTATTGAATATATATTTGTTATACTGATATAGCTTGCTTGCATTTTCAATTGTTTTATGGATAAATCCCAGTTCTTGCTGTTTGAATTGTGAGGATTGATTCTAATATACTATAACCGACCATTCATTACCTCTAGGTGATGTGCTTTCTGGTACGTCCTCTGGCGGTGAGCACCACTACGGTGTATTAGAAGGATGGTTTGGTACACGCTGGTGGAATGGGCGTTTCTTTGTTCTCCTGGTTACCACCCTCGGTGTTTTTACTCCACTAGCGTGCTTCAAGCGTGTTGGTAAGTGATTGCTTGACAATACTGCCTATTATTTTTCTTTCCACAAATAGAATCCTTTGGCTAGTTCTGCATTCTGTAACAGTAAGGTGCTGCTATGTATTGCTTATCACTATCTGCTAACATATTTCTTTTGTTTATCCCTCGCAGATTCACTAAGCTACACATCCGCCATATCTGTTGCTTTGGCAGTTGTATTCGTTGTTATCACTGCCGGAATTGCTATTGTGAAACTGATACGCGGACAAATTCTGATGCCTAAATTGTTCCCTGCAGTTCCTGATTTGGCATCTGTCTGGGAACTTTTCACAGCAGTACCAGTTCTTGTCACTGCTTATGTTTGCCATTATAATGGTACAGCGATAATCCTAGTCATGATTTCAACCAAAATCACACACGATGAAGTTATGAAAGACAGGCAATTAGATTTGTAGAAGTTGTATGCCCTGGAAAGCTTGTCTCATTGTTAATGCTTTAAAATGCACAAGCATGACTGAGCTAAAATTATTATATATTGGTTTGAGAGATACAGTGAAAATGTCAACACAACAACAACATCAACAAAGCCTTTTGTTGTATTTAATCTGCCAGATAGGTACCTTTGCTTCTCAGTTATCTAAGACTACCCTATTGATATTTTGCAGTTCACCCAATTCATAATGAACTCAAGGAGTCTTCCCAGATCAAGCCAATAGTGCACACGTCACTGGCTCTATGCTCAACTGTCTATATCACAACAAGTTTCTTTGGATATCTTCTGTTTGGTGAATCAACACTCGCTGATGTGCTCGCTAACTTTGATTCAAATCTCGGCATTCCATATAGTTCAGTTCTTAGTGATGCTGTCAGAGTCAGCTATGCTATCCACCTTATGCTCGTCTTCCCCATGATATTCCACGCACTGCGGCTTAATTTGGATGGGCTTCTCTTTTCCTCTGCAAGGCCCTTATCTTCTGATAACAGAAGGTTTGGTGTAATGACAGCAGTGCTCCTCCTTGTGATTTTCATATCCGCAAACTTCATTCCTAGCATCTGGGATGCCTTCCAGTTTACTGGAGCTACTGCTGCTGTTTGTATTGCCTTCATTTTCCCAGCTGCAATCACTTTAAGGTAAGTTGATTCTTTCAAGTTTTTTATTATACGCCCTCCTATCTTCGTAACATAGATAATAGATTGTACGTCTTCATTTCTGCCTCTTTTATGTCAGTATGTCACACTACCAGTGCCAAACCAAATTTTAAGGTAAAAGAAACCTGCTGTAACGCTGTCCATGGTGACTTTGAAACGCGTTTGTGGATTATGGTTGTATTATCAATGGGCAGTAGACTCACTCAAGGGCAGCTTTAGTTCTTTTGACGCAGTTCTCTTTTTTGGTGATCTAATTACTTTAGCTGTACCTCAGGGATCCGCACAGCGTAGCGAAAAAGTGGGACAAGATTCTGGCCATCTTCATGATTGTTCTTGCAGTCACTTCGAATGTAGTAGCAGTGTACAGTGATGCATATTCGATATTCCATAAGAAAAGTGCCTCCTCCAATGCCTGAGCTGCATAACCTATAGGGGAGTCAAGGATGAAGGATGAAATCATATGAATGGTGGTTTGTCGAAAATTCACTTTGGCTCATAGGTTGTACATTACTTAATCAATAAGAACACCATTTAAGAAAGTAGTCATGGATCGGCTTTGCGATTTATTTGGTGGACCACCCTCGATTCAATTGTTTTGAGTCGGATGTTTGTATCTATGGGATGGATGCACAAAATTCGGCCAAGGTCCTTTTGTGCAATGTACATTACAAGACAGTCCTGTCAAAACAGTTATTACGGTGGCATGTAAACGGTTGTTTTTGCAGTTGCAAGGACATTGTATTAGTTATGAGATACTTATTGGAAAAATGAATTTTATAAGCAGTGTGCTTATTGCTTACGGAGTTACGGTATGTATGTAAAGGCTATTCTTTCATGACAAGTTTGGTCTTCAGATACTTGGTAACATAAAATAAGTACAAAACTAAGGTTGACCGATGTTAATCCGTTTTGTTATAGATCCTTCTCTTGTTTTGTGAATGGATCCTGCTTGCAAGACTATTTGTTTCATAGGCAAATAACTATCAAATTTAATATACATCATTTCTCTAGCAAATATTAGCTTTGAGCGGAGATATTTGATTGGAAACACCTATGGTATCATAATAAACCCATAAGAAGCCACTCAAAAAAAAAAAAAAACCAGAAGAAGAAACACATATTCTTTTACAAATCTATGCTTGTAGCACTAGTGTTTTAGCCCGGTGTATCATGTGTTCGCGGCATTTTGGAAAATGAACGGCCTCTCAAATGTTTCAAAATTTATATTAAATCAACGCAATCAGGTTGAAAGGACGTGGATGTCGCCTAGAGCAAGGGGTTAATATGAGCTTTAAAATAATTATGCCTTGTTTGTTTCGCAGAATTCGCCGAGGAATTGAATTGGCAGTGGAATACCAAATCAACGATTTCAATGGAATTCCAGTTTTGCTGTTTGGATGCGCATGGTATTCGCCTGTAGAATCAAGGCTGGAATGGAATTCCAAATCATGTTTGGATGTACATCATGTGGAATTGATTTTTTTGGACTTTGATTAATATAACATGGATGATAAATATGTCTCCATCACATAGCACAAAGCGGGTAGTTTTTGTCTTACAAATAGCAGAAAGCGGGTAGTTTATGTCTTACAAAGTACATAAATAATAGTTCATAAGAACAACCACAAGGGCAGCAATCATCAAGGCAAGGTCAAGAGCCATGGCTTCCTCAAGTCCTGGGGTAGTGCCATGAGTGACTCAAAGGTGCGCTCATTGGCTCTGAGCTTCCCATAAGCTCTCAGCAGATCATCACCCTCCAAATAAGGTATCTCCTCTAGTGCAGCAAGGATTTCAGATGGAGGAGTCACCTTTGGTGGCGGAAGTGCACCTGTTGTCTTCAAAGCCTCGTCAAAGGTGCATCTCAGCTCTCCCACCATGCTAAGGATAGCATCAGCAGCGTGTGGCCTCTTCTGGGCGGCTCAGGAGTTTCTTCATCATCATCCCCAACCTGAGCAACTGATGAGGATTGTGGTTGAGCACACTCACCTCCTGTCTTTGCACCTGCACTCGTCACATGGTCTTTTGAATATATAGTAGATATAACTTCCCAATTCTTCACTTCCTTGTTCCTGTAGAAAGTTGCATCCTTGTTTGCCTACATAAGACACACATATATTAGAGACGATGTTCAAGTTGCAAAAGAAAACAATATTGTAAAACTGAAGTGTTCCGTACCTCCACATATCGAAGCCACACTTCATCACTTTCAACCATCACCATGTTATTTTCCCAATCCCACCAAAGCCACTCCGAGCAAGCATCTTGCTAATGATATCATATTGTTTGTCAAATGTCTTAATTCTTGCTATTATTTTGTCCTTGTCGATGACAACGTCACATGTCTCCTTCACATGCTTTATGCAAGCATTGTACACTTGCGGCTTCCAACCATTTTGAGCATGGTCACCCCTGTTGTGATGCTCAACAAGCATGGCCAATAATGCAGTGTCCATCTCAGGAGTCCACTGAAGGTAAGCCCTACTGCCTTTCTTAGCTTTTGCTTCAGCCATGATTCTACAAGTAACATACATAAAAAAAATAAGGACAAGGAGCAAGTTAGTTATGAATTACATATGAGAAAAAGAAAGCCAAGAGAAAGAGTGGTACCCTGTGGTACAACAAATGCATCTTGGCGGTCAATTCTCATAGCATCTTTCAACACGCGCGAGTCGGATGCCGAGCCCTCCCAACCAGGTAGAACATAGAGAAATTTCATGTTCCAATCAACCACACCTAACATGTTAGTGGTGATGTCTTGTTTTCTGTTCCTATACCTCCCTTTGTTAGCCGCCCGAACAAACACATTAATATGACACCCATCTAGAGCTCCAAGTGCATCGGGAAACCACTTCCATTTGTAATCATTGGGAGGAGTGGCAGAAGGCTCAGGGAGCTTGATGAACTCTCCGGTTAGAGATAGGATGGCAGCTAACACATTTTTGAAGTGCCTACTAGTGGTCTCTAAAGACCGCTCAAACATAATCATTCTCATTTTAGTTCCATGCCCAACAACTTGTAAGAACATAGCAACATTTTCTTCTACTGTGACAAACTTGGTATCTTTGAGACCACACTTCTCACGCGACATAGCACAAAGATTATGAAAAATTCTTTTGGTTAACCATAGCTCATCATAGCATCTTGTCTCCGACCCATTGTATGTTTTTTTCAATACATACTTCCTATATGCAACCTTGTCCTCAAACTCAGTGAAGACTCCTAGATCCCTCGGTGCCCTTTGAGTACTAAGATAAGCTAAAGCAAGCATAGACACCTCAAAATACATCTTTGTCAACACTAGCCTTCTTATTTTTCTTCTTTTGTTCTCTTCGGTAATGTAATCGACCAACTCTTGATTAGACATGATGATGCTACATGATGAAAAACATATTTGCATATAATCAAACACATTTGCATAACACATACATTTTAACAAGCATTCGCATGATGGCATATAAGCATTTGCATATTTGCATATAAGCAAGCATAGCACATACATTTTAAATCAAACATTCATCAACCCATAATTTGCATATGGAACGAAAATCAAACCTTTTGTTAGACTCACCACTTCCTATTCTTCTCAAATCTGCAGTTCATAGCAAGAACACACATAAATATAACTAGTTCATAGAAATTTTTGACCCAAATTCGTTACCCCTATCATGGAATCAGAGGAGGGGAGAGGGAGGGCGCCATGTTCGACCCAGCCGCCGCCGTTCGACCCAGCAGCAGCCGCCGCCGCCTAGGGTTTCCAGGTCGGGCGATATGGGGAGGGGCGTCCAGGGGTAGGGGTCAGCGGCGGTTGGAGGGAGGAGAACGGGAGGGAGGAGGGCGGGAGGGAGGAGGACGAGAGGGAGGAGGACGCGCACCTGCTCGGGCCGACGACGGCTGGAGGGAGGAGAACGTGAGGGAGGAGGACGCTGAACGGGCTCCTCTGTTTCTTCGGGAGGGGAGGAGCGAACACGTACGCACGGGGGCTGCTGAACAGGCTCCTCTGTTTCAACGCGATTCCGAGGTGGGGAGCTCGGAAACTCGCGAGGACGTGGGACACTCGGTTGGGCCTAAGAACGGAATTCGTTTTGGTTTCCACGGTTTAATTCTTAGGCCATTCCAAACATCGGAAAAGCGGATAGCCAATTCCAAATGGGAAATTCCGCGGCGAATTATGCGCAACCAAACAAGGCATTATGGTTTAGGCTTGAACAAATGTGAAATAAAACTAACGTTTAATTTATCAAGCACAAAACCTAAAACAACTAGGCTCACCTATGTGCACCAGCAAGTTATGCTAATCAAGGTAAACAACTAAGTGATATCAATATATATAACAAGAAACAATATGGCTATCACAAAGTAAAGTGCATAAGTAAAGGGCTCATGTAAGAGATAACCGAGGCACGAGCAACCGATGATGCATCGGCAGCGCTGTGGATATTCCTTGGACTTCCGTGGAATACCCAAGATTTTCACTCTTTTTTAATAGGCATATTAATCCAGCGAGACAGAAGAGCGAGCCAGCGAGGGCGTCTCGTAACCCGCGCGAGCCAGCCCGAGATGCCGAAATATTGATTCCTCCCGTGCTCCCCTCCCCCCGGTCCCTCTCCTCCCACCCAAGCCCCTAACCCTAACCTACCCACGGGTAGCGGCTGCGGCGGCCGCGGCGGCCCTCTCCTCCAATCCGGTCCGTCGCCTGGCGCCCAGCCCTCTCCGGCTCTCCCTTCCTGCCCCTCTGACCTCTGGCTTCCGCCTGTCCGCCTCCCGACGACCCGACCTCCCTCCTGCCGCTGGCCTGGCGGCTGGCGTCCTCCACGGCTCCACCAGACCACCACCAAGCACCATTCCACCTCCATCGCTCCAGTATTGCGTTGCTCCAAGTCCAACACGTATTTTTTGCCCTCTATTTATTTAAGAAATCTGAAGATTTCTTATAAATGCCACTGCCTATGATTGCTATAAGGACTAGAAGCCATTGTTTGGTTACATTTGTTGGGTGAGAATTTTTCAATCAAGTGAAGGATGAAGATGTCATCAATCTCTTCCAAAAAGGCGACCACAGAGTTATATTATAAGAAGGATATCATCACTTTATCAATCAAAAGGTACTTATGTATTCATGTCATTATGGTATACATTGAAATATTGCTATTGTCGTTATGCTAGTGTTGTTTTCTTCATATATTGCTAGTGTTGTGTTGTTTGGTTCATATACTACATTTAGAGCAAAAAATGGAATAATACCTAGCCTTCATTTCGTGGCGCCGCCACTGTGATAATGTATCCCGAAGTTCACACCCTTGCGGATGCTAATCTCCGTTTGGAGCAGTGTGGAGGCACAATGCTCCCCAAGAAGCCACTAGGGCCACCATAATCTCCTCATGCTCTCGCACAATGCAAGATGTCGTGATTCCACTAAGGGACACTTGAGGGCGGTCATCGAACCCGTACAATTGGACACACTTGGGGAGGGTCACCGGACCCATACACTCTGGTAACCCTTGGGGGCGGTCACCGGAACCCGTACAAATTGCTCAGGGCAATCTCCACAACCTAATTAGAGACCCAAACGCTTGCCTGGAGTTGTTTACCATAATGATTGAGCTCCGTGGCACCACCAACTGTCTAGGCCGCCAAAGCACGCAAGAGGAACAAACTCTAGGGTACCAAGCACCCATGAGTAATAAGCTTCTCAACTTTTCCCTTCCACGTATCACCGTGAAGAACTCAAATCAATGCAACTAATGTAATGGCAAGAACACACGAAGTGGTAAAGTCCCACACTCCCAATGTTGGAAATATTCCCTAGTGGCAATAATAAATTGGTTATTATTATATTTCCTTGTTCATGATAATCGTTTATTATCCATGCTAGAATTGTATTGATTGGAAACTCAAATACATGTGGGGATACATAGAGAACACACTGTCACTAGTGAGCCTCTGAAGGACTAGCTCGTTGATCAAAGATGGTCAAGGTTTCTTGGCCATGGACATGAGATGTCGTTTTATAACATGATCACATCGTAAGGAGAATAATGTGATGGACAAGACCCAAACTATGAACGTAGCATGTGATCGTGTAAGTTTATTGCTACTGTTTTCTGCATGTCAATGTATCTGTTCCTGTGACCATGATATCATGCAACTCCCGGACACCGGAGGAATACCTTGTGTGTATCAAATGTCACAATGTAACAGGGTGACTATAAATGTGCTCTACAGGTATCTTCGAATGTGTCTGTTGGGTTGGCATGGATCAAGATTGGGATTTGTCACTCCGTGTGACGGAGAGGTATCTGAGGACCCACTCGGTAATACAGCATCACAATAAGCCTTGCAAGCAATGTGACTAAGGAGTTAGTCATGGGATCTTGTATTACGGAATGAGTAAAGATACTTGCTCGTAACGAGATTGAACTAGGTATGGAGATACCGACGATCGAATCTCGGGCAGATAACATACCGATGGATAAAGGGAATAGCATACGAGATTAACTGAATCCTTGACGTCGAGGGTCGACCGATAAATATCTTTGTAGAATATGTAGGAGCCAATATGTACATCTAGGTCTCGCTATTGTTTATTGACCGGAGAGTGTCTCGGGCCATGTGTGCATAGTTCTCGAACCCGCAGGGTCTGCACACTTAAGGTTCGGTGACGTTTCGGTATTATTGAGTTATGTATGTTGATGACCGAAGGTTGTTCGAAGTCCTGAATGAGATCCTGGATGTCACGAGGAGCTCTGGAATGGTACATAGGTAAAGATTGATACATAGGAAAGTGGTATTTGGATTCTGGAGAAGTTTCGGGCATTTCCGGTAGTGTGCCGGGAGTGAATAATGGGTTCCAGGGGTCCACCAGGTGGGCTCACCCACCCCAAAGGGTCTCATGGGCTATGGGAGGACGTGGACCATCCCCTAGTGGGCTGGCCGACCCCCCCCCCCACTAAGGCCCAATGCGGCTAGGAGAGGGGAAGGAAAGAAAACCAAGTGGGGAAGGGAGGAATCCTACTTGGAGTAGGATTGGGGTGGACTCTTCCACCTCCTCCGCTTCGGTCAAACCCTTTGATGGTTTTGAGGCTCCTTCCTCCCCTCCCACCCTCATATATATACTAGAGGATTTTAGGGCATCCCTAACCGTGATAAGCCACGTGTTGCCCTCTCTCTCTAGATCGTTTTCTCCTCTAGATTAGTTTAGCGGAGCTTGGCGAAGCCGCGCTGAATTAGTTCACCACCACCACCACCACACCATCGTGCTGGAGAACTCATCTACCTCTCCGCCCCTCCTGCTGGATCAAGAAGGTGGTGATCGTCATCGATTTGTACGTGTGCTAAACGCGGAGGTGTCGTCCGTTCGACACTGGATCAGGATGGGATCACAGGACAGATCGTGATGAGATCACTAGTCAATAGCTTTAGTAGTAACAACATAGTTAGCGCGACAACCTCGATGGCAGCACAATGATGGAGACCATGGTGTGGCGCCGATGACGATGGAGATCATGCCGGTGCTTTGGTGATGGAGATCAAGAAGCACAAGTTCATGGCCATATCATGTCACTTATGATTTGCATGTGAAGTTACTCCTTTTGTGCACCTTATTTTGCTTAGGATGATGATAGCATTATAAGGTGATCCCTCACTAAAATTTGAAGATAAAATTGTGTTCTCCCGAGTGTGCGCCATTGCGACAGTTCGTAGTTTCGAGACACCACGTGATGATCGGGTGTGATAGACTCTACGTTCGCATACAACGGGTGCAAAACAGTTGCACACGCGGAATTCTCGAGTTAAACTTGACGAGCCTAACATGTACAAACAGGGCCTCCGAACACAAGAGACCGAAAGGTCGAATATGAGTCATATAGTATATATGATCACCATAGAGATGTTCACTATTGAAGCCAACTTAACTCACGTGATGATCGGACTTCGGTTGGTGAATTTGGATCATGTGTCACTCGAATGACTGGAGGGGTGTCAATTTGAGTGGGAGTTCTTAAGTAATATGATTAATTGAACATATTATCATGAACATAGTCAAAATGTCTTTGCAAGTTATGTTGTAGCTTGCGTTGTAGCTCTACTATTTTTGATATGTTCCTAGAGAAAACTTCGTTGAAAGATGATAGTAGCAATTATGTGGACTAGGGTCCGTAAACTGAGGATTGTCATCATTGCTGCAGAGAAGACTTATGTCCTTAATGCACCGCTCGTGTGCTAACCCCCAAGGGTCGTCTCGGGATGTTGTGAACATCTAACATACACATTTTTTATGACTACGTGATAGTTCAGTGCATAGTGCTTAACAACTTAGAATTGAGGCGCCGAAGAGGTTTTGAAAGTCACGGGACATATGAGATGTTCCAAGAGCTTAAATTAGGATTTCAGACTCGTGCCCGTGGTAAGACGTATGAGACCTCCGACAAGATTCTTTGCATGCAAATTAAGGGAGAAAAGCTCAATCGGTGAGCATGTGCTCAGATTGTCTGGGTGCTACAATCGCTTGGATCGAGTGGGAGTTGATCTTCTAGATAAGATAGTGATTGACATAGTTCTCCAAAGTCACTGCCACCAAACTACTGGAGCTTCGTGATGAACTATAACATGTCAGGGATAGAGATGATGATCCCTGAGCTATTCACGATGTTTGACACCACGAAAGTAGAAATCAAGTAGGAGCATCAATTGTTGATGGTTAGTAAAACCACTAGTTTCAAGAAGGGCAAGGGAAAGAAGGGATACTTCATGAATGGCAAACCAGTTGCCGCTCTAGTAAAGAGACCCAAGGTTGAACCCAAACCCGAGAGTAAGTGATTCTATTACGAGGGGAACGGTCACTGAAGTGGAACTACCCGAGATACTTGGTAGATAAGTAGGATGGCAACGTCAACAGTAGTATATTTGATATACATGTTATTGATGTGTACCTTATTAGTACTCCTTGTAGCACATGGGTATTGGATACCGGTTCAGTTGCTAAATGTTAGTAACTCAAAATAAAAGCCACAGATTAAACGGACACTAGCTAAGGGCGAGGTGACGATGTGTGTTGGAAGTGATTCCAAGGTTGATCTGATCAACATTGCACACTCCCTCTACCATCAAGATTAGTGTTGAACCGAAATAAATGTTATTTGGTGTTTGTGTTGAGCATGAACATGATTAGATCGTGTTTATTACAATACGGTTATTCATTTAAGTCATAGAGTAAAGGTTATTTTGCTTACATGAATAATACCTTCAATGGTCATGCACCAATGTGAACGGTTTATTGAATCTCGGTCGTAGTGGTACACATGTTCATAATATTGATGCCAAAAGATACAAAGTAGTAAGGATAGTACCACTTACTTGTGGCACTGCCGCTTGAGTCATATTCGTATAAAACGCATGAAGAAGCTCCATGTTGATGGATCTTTGGACTCACTCATTTTTGAATCGTTTGAGACATGCGAACCATACATATTGGTGTAAACGCATGAAGAAACTCCATGGAGATGGATCATTTGGACTCGCTTGATTTTGAATCACTTGAGACATGCAAATCATGCCACATGGGAAAGATGACTGAAGGCCTCGTTTTCAGTGAGATGGAACGAGCAAGTGACTTGTTAGAAATAACACATTTTGATGTATGCAGTCCAATGAGTGCCGAGGCACATAGTGTATATCGTTAAGTTATTATTTCACTCATGATTTGAGTGGATACCAGTGTATTTGCTTGATGAATTACATGTCTGAAATATTGAGAAGTTCAAGCAATTTCAGAGTGAAGTTGAAGATCGTCGTGACAAGAGGATAATATGTCTATGATGTGATCATGGAGGTAAATAATATTTGAGTTGCAAGTTTGATAAACAATTAAGACAATGTGAAAATTGTTTCACAACTCATGCCACCTGGAACACCATAGTGTGATGGTGTGTCCAAATGTCATAGCCGCTCCCTATTGGATATGGTGCATACTATGATGTCTCTTATAGAATTACCACTATCATTTTTGGGTTAGGCATTAGAGACAACCGCATTCACTTTAAATAGGGCACCACGTAATTCCGCTGAGATGAAACCGTATGAACTATGGTTTGGAGAAACCTAAGCTGTCGTTTCTTAAAAGTTTGGGGCTACGACGCTTATGTGAAAAAGTATTAGCCTCATAGGCTCGAACCCAAAGTGAATAAATGCATCTTCATAGGACACCCAAAATAGTTGGGTATACCTCCTATCTGAGATCCGGAAGCAAAGTGTTTGTTTCTAGAAACAGGTCCTTTCTCGAGAAAAAGTTTCTCTCGAAAGAATTAAGTGGGAGGATTGTGGGAACTTGAGGAGGTTATTGAACCGCCACTACAAATAGAGTGTAGAGGGGCGTAGGAAGTTGTTCCTGTGGCGCCTACACTAGTTGAAGTGGAAAGCTGATTATGGTGATCATGAAGTTGCGGATCAAGTTACTACCAATCCTCGTAGGTCGACAAGGATGCATACTGCTCCAGAGTGGTACGGTAATCCTGTCTTGGAGGTCATGTTGTTGGACAACAATGAACCTACGAGGTGTGGAGAATCGATGGTGGGCCCGGATTCCGACGAATGACCGAAGGCCATGAAATCTGAGATAGGATTCATGTATGAAAAGAAAGTGCAGACTTTGGAAGAACTACTTGATGGTTGTAAGGCTATTGAGTAGAAGTGGATCTTTGAAAGGAAGACGGACGATGATGGTAAATGTCACAATTCAGAAAGCTCGACTTGTCGCAAATATGTTTCCGATAAGTTCAAGGAGTTGACTAAGATGAGACTTCCTCACCGTAGTGATGCTAAAGTCTGTTGGAGTTATGCTACCAGTTGTTGCATTGTTTATTATGAAATCTTGAAGATAGGATGTCACAACATTGTTTCCTCGACGGTTTCCTTGATGAAAGGTTGTATGTGATACAACCGGAAGGTTTTGTCGATCCTAATGATGCTAACAAGTATGCAAGCTCCAACGATCCTTTTATGGACTGGATCAAGCATCTCGGAGTTGGAATATACGCTTGGACGAGATGATCAAAGCTTTTGGGTTTATACAAGGTTTATGAGAAACTTGTATTTACAAGAAAGTGAGTGGGAGCACTATAGAATTTCTGATGAGTATATGTGGTTGACATATTGTTGATTGGAAATAATGTAGACTTTCTGGAAAGCATATATGGTTGTTTGAAAAGTGCTTTTCAAAGGAAACCCTGAATTAAGCCTGCTTGAACGTTAAGCATCAAGACGCTTGATAAAACTTTCGATGAGTACATACCTTGACAAGTTTTTGAAGGAGTTCAAAATAAATTGGTCAAAGAAGGAGTTCTTGGATGTGTTGTAAGGTGTGAATTTGAGTAAGACTCAAAGATTGGCCACGACAGAAGAAATAGGAAGGATGATAGTCGTCCCGTATGCCTTAGTTGTAGGCTCTATAGTATGTTATGGTGTGTACCACACCTGATGTGTGCCTTGCCATGAATCTACCAAGGGGTACAAGAGTGATCGAGGAATGGATTACTCGACATCGGTCAAAATTATCCTTAGTAACTTGAGGACTAAGGAATTTTTCTCGATTATAGAGGTGATAAAAGAGTTCATTGTAAAGGGTTACATCGATGCAATCTTTGACACTAATCCAGATAACTCTGAGTAGTAAACCAGATTCATATAGTGGAGCAGTCATTTGGAATTGTTCCAAGTGAAGCGTGGTAGAAGGATCTATAGTATGACATAGAGAGTTGTCAAGTACACATGGATCTGAATGTTTCGAACCCGTTGACTAAAAACCTCTCTCACAAGCAAGACATGATCAAACGCCAGAGCTGTATGGGTGTAAGATTCATTACAATCACATAGTGATGTGAACTAGATTATTGACTCTAGTGCAAGTGGGAGGTTGTTGGAAATATGCCCTAGAGGCAATAATAAATTGGTTATCATTATATTTCCTTGTTCATGATAATTGTTTATTGTCCATGCTAGAATTGTATTGATTGGAAACTCAAATACTGTTGGGGAACGTTGCATGGGAAACAAAAAATTTCCTACGCACACGAAGGCCTATCATGGTAATGTCCATCTACGAGGGGAGACTTGGATCTACGTACCCTTGTAGATCGCACAGCAGGAAGCGTTAACAAACATAGTTGATGTAGTGGAACATACTCACGTCCCTCGATCTGCCCTGCGAACCGTCCCACGAACCGTCCCGCGATCTGCTCCGATCTAGTGCCGAACGGACGACACCTCCGCGTTCAGCACACATACAGCTCGACGATGATCTCGACCTTCTTGATCCAGCAAGGAATACGTAGAAGTAGATGAGTTCTCCGGCAGCGTGATGGCGCTCCGGTGGTGGTGAAGGATCTACTAACGATCTAGAGGTAAAACTATGGTGTCTAGATCTGAGTTGCACGTGGCAAAAGTTGGCTCAAATCAGCCCTAAATCACCACTATATATAGGAGGGAGGGGGAGGAGGCTTTCCTTGAGGTCCAAGCCCTCAAGGGCGCACCGGCTAGGGAGGAGGAGGAGTCCTACTCCAATCCTAGTAAAACTAGGATTGGAAAGTGGAGTCCTTCTCTTCCTTCTCACCTTTCTTTTTTTCCTTTTCTTTGGTTTTCTTTCTTGGTGCATAGGTCCCTTTTGGCTGCCCCACCAGCCCACTAAGGGCTGATGTGCCACCCCTAGGGCCTTTGGGCTTCCCCCGGGTGGGTTGCCCCCCTTCCGGTGAACATCCAGAACCCATTCGTCACTCCTAGTACAATCCCGGTAATTCCCGAAAACCTTCCGGTAACCAAATGAAGTCATCCTATATATCAATCTTCATCTCTGTACCATTCTAGAAACCCTCGTGACATTCGTGATCTCATCCGGGACTCGGAACAATATTCGGTAACCACACATAAAACTCAACTATACTAAAACGTCGATGAACCTTAAGTGTGCAGACCCTGCGGGTTCGAGAACTATGCAAACATGCCCCGAGGTACTCCTCGGTCAATATCCAATAGCGGGACCTGGATGCCCATATTGGATCCTACATATTCTCTGAAGATCTTATCGGTTGAACCTCAGTGTCTAGGATTCATATAATCCCGTATGTCATTCCCTTTGTCCTTCGATATGTTACTTGCGCGAGATTTGATCATCGGTATCCGCATACCTATTTCAATCTCGTTACATACAAGTCTCTTTACTCGTTCTGTAATACAAGATCCCGTGACATACACTTAGTCACATTGCTTGCAAGGCTTGTGTGTGATGTTGTATTACCGAGTGGGCCCCGAGATACCTCTCCGTCACACGGAGTGACAAATCCGAGTCTTGATCCATACTAACTCAACGGACACCTTCGGAGATACCTGTAGAGCACCTTTATAGTCACCCAATTACGTTATGACGTTTGATGCACACAAGGTATTCCTCTGGTGCCAGTGAGTTATATGATCTCATGGTCATAGGAACAAATACTTGACACACAGAAAACAATAGCAATAAAACGACACGATCAATATGCTACATTCATAGTTTGGGTCTTGTCCATCACATGATTCTCCTAATGATGTGATCTTGTTATCAAGTGACAACATTTGTCTATGGTTAGGAAACCTTGACCATCTTTGATCAACGAGCTAGTGAACTAGAGGCTTACTAGGGACAGTGTTTTGTCTATGTATCCACACATGTATTTGAGTTTCCAATCAATACAATTATAGCATGGATAATAAACGATTATCACGAACAAAGAAATATAATAATAACTAATTTATTATTGCCTCTAGGGCATATTTCCAACAGTCTCCCACTTGCACTAGAGTCAATAATCTAGTTCACATCACCATGTGATTTTAACGAATCCAACTCCCATATAGTTCTGGGGTTTGATCACGTCTTGCTCGTTAGAGAGGTATTAGTCAACGGTTCTGAATCTTTCAGACCCGTGTGTGCTTTACAAATCTTTATGTCATCTTATAGATGGTGCTACTACGTGTTATTCGGAAATACTCCAAATATCTACTCTACTATACGAATCCGTTTTACTACTCATAGTTATTCGGATTAGTGTTAAAGCTTGCATCGACGTAACCCTTTACGATGAACTCTTTAATCACCTCCATAATCGAGAAAAAAATCCTTAGTCCACTAGTTACTAAGGATAACTTTTACCGCTGTTTTAGTGAATCAATCCTGGATCACCTTTTTGTACCCTTTGACAAACTCATGGCAAGGCACACATGAGGTGCGGTACACAGCTTGGCATACTTTAGAGCCCACGGCTAAGGCATAGGGGACGACCTTTGTCCTTTCTCTTTATTCTGTCGTGGTTGGGCTTTTGATTCTTACTCATATTCACACCTTACAATACAGCCAAGAACTCTTTCTTTTCTGATCTAGTTTGAACTCCTTCAAAAACTTGTCAAGGAATGCATTTCATTTGAAAGTTCTGTTTAGCATTATGATCTATTTCCATAGATCTTGATGCTCAATGCTCAAGTAGCTCTATCCAGGTCTTCCTTTGAAAAACTCCTTTCGAACAACCTTTTATGCTTCACAGAAATTACTTCCGATTAACAATATGTCAACCACATATACTTATCAGAAATTCTATAGTGCTCCACCATTTGTCGGAATCCAGGCCCACCATCGCTTCTCCATAGCTCGTAGGTTCATTGTTGTTCAACAACATGACCTCCAAGACAGGGTTACCGTACCACTCTGTAGTAGTACGCGACCTTTTCGACCTACGAGGTTTGTAGTAACTTGATCCGAAGCTCAGTGATCACCATCATCAGTTTCCACTTCAATTGGTGTAGGCGCCATAGGAACAACTTCCTGCGCCCTGCTACACACTGTTTGAAGTGACGGTTCACTAACCTCATCAAGTTCTACCATCCTCCCACTCAATTCTTATGAGATAAACCTTTCCTCGAGAAAGGACTCGTTTCTAGAAACAAACACTTTGCTTCCGGATCTGAGATAGGAGATGTATCCAACTATCTTGGATATCCTATGAAGATGCTTTTATCCGCTTTGGGTTGGAGCTTATCAGATTGAAACTTTTTCACATAAGCGTCGCAACCCCAAACTTTCAAGAAACGACAGCTTAGGTTTCTCCAAACCATAATCTATACCGTGTCATCTCAACGGAAATACGCGGTGCCCTGTTTTAAAGTGAATGCGGTTGTCTCTAATGCATAACCCATTAACGATAGTGGTGATTCGATAAGAGACATCATAGTATGCACGATATCAAATAGGGTGTGGCTATGACGTTTAGACACATCATCACACTATGGTGTTCTAGGTGGCGTGAATTGTGAAACAATTTCCACATTGTCTTAACTGTGTACCAAAAACTCGCAACTCAAATATTCATCTCTATGATCATATCGTAGATAGTTTATCCTCTTGTAACGACAATCTTCACTCTAAAATAGCTTTGAACTTTTCAACATTTCAGACTTGTGATTCATCTAGCAAATACTCATGTATCTACTCAAATCGTCAGTGAAGTAAGAACATAACGATATCCACTGCGTGCCTCATCACTCATTGGAGTGCACACATCATAATGCATTGCTTCCAACAAGTCACTCTCTTGTTCCGTGTGTTATGATTTTGCATGTCTCAAGTGATTCAAAATCAAGTGAGTCCAAACGATCCATCTGCATGGAGTTTCTTCATGCATTTATACCAACATGTATGGTTTGCATGTATCAAACGTTTCAAAAATGAGTGAGTACAAAGATCCATCAGCATGGAGCTTCTTCATGCATTTTACACCAACATGACTCAAGCGGCAGTGCCACAAGTAAGTGGTACTATCATTATTACTTTGTTTCTTTTGGCACCTAATATTATGAACATGTGTAACACTACGATCGAGATTCAATAAACCATTGAAGGTAATTATTCATGTAAATTGAATAACCATTATTCTCTTTAAATGAATAATCGTATTGCAATAATCATGATCCCATCATGTTCATGCTCAACACAAACACCAAATAACAATTATTTAGGTTTAACACCAATCCCGATGGTAGAGGGAGCGTGCGAAGTTTGATCACATCAACCTTGGAAACACTTCCAACACTTATCATCACCTCGCCTTTAGCTAGTCTCCGTTTATCCCGTAGCTTTTATTTCGAGTTACTAATCACTTAGCAATCGAACCGGTATCTAATACCCTCGTGCTACTAGGAGTACTAGTAAAGTACACATCAATATCATGTATATCAAATATACTTCTGTCGACTTTGCCAGCCTTCTTATCTACCAAGTATCTAGGGTAGCTCCGACTCACTAACTGTTCCCCTCATAACAGAAGCACTTAGTCTCGGGTTTGGGTTCAATCTTGGGTTTCTTCATTGGAGCAGCAACTAATTTGTCGTTTTCATGAAGTATCCCTTCTAGCCCTTGCCCTTCTTGAAACTAGTGGTTTTACTAACCATCAACTATTGATGCTCCTTCTTGATTTCTACTTTCGCAGTGTCAAACATTGCGAATCGCTCAAGGATCATCATATCTATCCTTGATATGTCATAGTTCATCACGAAGCTCTAGAAGCTTAGTGGCAGTGACTTTTAGAGAACCATCACTATCTCATTTGGAAGATTAACTCCCACTTGATTCAAGCGATTGTCGTACTCAAACAATCTGAAAAGACGCTTAACGATTTGAGCTTTTCTCCTTTACTTTGTAGACAAAGAATATTGTCGGAGGTCTCATACCTCTCAATAAGGGCACGAGCATGAAATCTTAATTTCATCTGTTAGAACATCTCTTATGTTCCGTGACGTTTCAAAATGTCTTCGGCGCCTAGCTTCTAAGCTATTAAGTATTATGCATTGAACTATCACGTAGTCATCAAAAAACGTGTATGTCAGATGTTCGCAACATCCACAGACGATGCTCGAGGTGCAACACACTGAGTAGTGCATTAAGGACATAAGCCTTCTGTGCAGCAATGAAGACAATCCTCAGTTTTACGGCTCAGTCCGCAAAGTTGCTACTATCAACTTTCAACTAAATTTTCTCTAGGAACATATAAAAACAGTAGAGCTATAGCGCTAGCTACATTGTAATTCGCAAAGACCATTAGACTATGTTCATGATAATTAGTTAAATTAATCATATTACTTAAGAACTCCCACTCAAAAAGTACATCTCTCTAGTCATTTGAGTGGTACATGATCCAAATCCACTAACTCAAGTCCGATCATCATGTGAGTTGAGAATAGTTTCAGTGGTAAGCATCTCTATGCTAATCATATCAACTATACGATTCATGCTCGATCTTTTGATCTCATGTGTTCCGAGGCCATGCCTGCACATACTAGGCTCGTCAAGCTTAACCCGCGTGTTCCGCGTGTGCAACTGTTTTGCACCCGTTGTATGTGAACGCTGAGTCTATCACACCCGATCAGCACGTGGTGTCTGGAAACGACGAACTGTAGCAACGGTGGACAATCGGGGAGAACAAAATTTCGTCTTGAAATTTTAGTGGGAGATCACCTCATAATGCTACCGTCATTCTAAGAAAAATAAGGCGCATAAAAGGATTAACATCACATGCAATTCATAAGTGACATGATATGGCCATCATCATGTGCTTCTTGATCTCCATCACCAAAGCACCGACACGATCTTCTTGTCACCGGCGGCACACCATGATCTCCATCAGCGTGTCGCCATCATGGTTGTCGTGCTACTCATGCTATTACTACTAAAGCTACGTCCTAGCAATATAGTAAACGCATCTGCAAACACAAACTTTAGTTTAAAGACAACCCTATGGCTCCTGCCGGTTGCCGTACCATCGACGTGCAAGTCGATATTAACTATTACAACATGATCATCTCATACATCCAATATATCACATCACATCATTGGCCATATCATATCACAAGCATACCCTGCAAAAACAAGTTAGACGTCCTCTAATTTGTTGTTGCATGTTTTACGTGGGTGCTATGGGTATCTAGTATGATCGCATCTTACTTACGCAAAAACCACAACGGAAATGTGCAAATTGCTATTTAACCGCTCCAAGGACCGCCTCGGTCAAAACCAATTCAACTAAAGTTGAAGAAACCGACACCCGCCAGTCATATTTATGCAACGAGTTGCATGTCAATCGATGAAACCAGTCTTTCATAAGCGTATGAATAATGTCGGTCCGGGCCGCTTCAATCCAACAATACCGCCGAATCGAGAAAATACTAAGGAAGGCAGCAAATTGAACATCACCGTCCACAAAACCCTTTGTGTTCTACTTGAGATAACATCTACGCATGAACCTAGCTCATGATGCCACTGTTGGGGAACATTGCATGGGAAACAAAAAAAATCCTACACACACGAGGACCTATCGTGGTGATGTCCGTCTACGAGAGGAGATATGGATCTATGTAACCTTGTAGATCGCACAGCAGGAAGCGTTAAGAAACGCGGTTGATGTAGTGGAACGTCCTCATGTCCCTCGATCCGCCCCACGAACCTTCCCACGAACCGTCCCGCGATCCGTCCCACGATCCGCTCCGATCTAATGCCGAACGGACGGCACCTCCGCGTTCAACACACGTACAACTTGCTACGGCGACAGAAACCTTTTGTCGTCTCTTGAGCTTGCGTTGGTTTTTCCCTTGAAGAGGAAATGGCGATGCAACACAGGAGCAGTAACTATTTCCCTCGGTTTGAGAACCAAGGTATCAACCCAGTAGGAGAATCGCATCAAGTACAGAGTACGTGCACAAACACAAAAGAGCTTGCACCCAACGCTATAAAGGGGTTGTCAATCCCTTCAAGATTGATTGCAAAGTGAGATCTGAAGGCGGAAAGTGCAACGTAGTAAAAGTGTAAGGTTGAAAATATGGTGTGAAGTAGACCCAGGGGCCAAAGTGTTCACTAGAGGCTTCTCTAAAAATAGCAAATATTACGGTGGGTGCACAAATTACTCTCGAGCAATTGATAGAACCGCACAAAGTCATGACGATATCTAAGGCAATGATCATACATATAGGCATCACGTCCGAGACAAGTAGACCGATACTTTCTGCATCTACTACTACTACTCCACACATCTACCGCTATCGAGCATGCATCTAGTGTATTGAGTTCATGACGAACAGAGTAACGCCTTAAGCAAGATAACATGATGTAGAGGGATAAACTCAAACCAATGATGAAAACCCCATCTTTTTACCCTTGATGGCAACAACATGATGCGTGCCTCGCTACCCCTTCTGTCACTGGGTGAGGTCACCGCACGGTATGAACCCAAAAGCAAGCACTTCTCCCATTGCAAGAATCATAGATCAAGTTGGCCAAACAAAACCCACAACTCGAAGAGAATTACAAGGATATGAAATC
Organism: Hordeum vulgare subsp. vulgare; assembly: GCF_904849725.1. Taxonomy (NCBI): domain Eukaryota; kingdom Viridiplantae; phylum Streptophyta; class Magnoliopsida; order Poales; family Poaceae; genus Hordeum; species Hordeum vulgare. The sequence goes on along the minus strand of NC_058524.1, from coordinate 122,803,674 downwards.
ATGCATAAGAGAGATCAGAAGAAACTCAAATAAGATTCATAGATAATCTGATCATAAATCCACAACTCATCAGATCTCGACAAACACACCGCAAAGAAGATTACATCGGATAGATCTCCATGAAGATCATGGAGAACTTTGTATTGAAGATCCAAGAGAGAGAAGAAGCCATCTAGCTACTAGCTACAGACCCCGTAGGTCTATGGTGAACTACTCACGCATCATCGGAGAGGTCATGGTGTTGATGAAGAAGCCCTCTGTATCCAAATCCCCCCTCCGGTAGGGCACCAGAACGTGCCCAGATGGGATCTTGCGGAGACAGAAGCTTGCGGCGGCGGAAAAGTGTTTTAGTGGCTCTCCTATTTTTTTTCTGGGATTTTAGGAAATATATAGGCGAAATACCTAGGGCAGAGGAGGCCCAGGGAGCCCACAAGCCTGGGAGGCGCGGGCCCCCCTGGCCGCGGCTAGGGGGCTTGTGGGGTCCCTGGTGACCCTCTGCCTTGGTTCTCAAGTCTCCCGATCGTCTTCTATTTCGGAAAAAATCTTTTTGGAAGTTTCATTCCGTTTGGACTCCGTTTAAAATCCTCCTCCGAAAAGGGTCAAAAACACGAAAAAAACAGGAACTGGCACTGAGTTTATAAGTTAGTCCCAAAAAAGATATAAAAGGCATACAAAACATCCAAAGTTGGACAAGATAATAGCAGGAAACCATAAAAAATTATAGATACGTTGGAGACGTATCACAGCTCGACGATGAGCTCAGACTTCTTGATCCAGCAAGCAATACGGAGAAGTAGATGAGTTCTCCGACAGCGTGATGGCGCTCTGGTGGTGGTGAAGGATCTACTCCTGCAGGGCTCCGCCCGAGCGCCGCAGAAATACGATCTAGAGGTAAAACTATGGTGTCTAGATCTGAGTTGCACGTGGCAAAGGTTGTCTCAAATCAGCCCTAAATCACCACTATATATAGGAGGGAGGGGGGAGGATTTCCTTGAGAGCCAAGCCCACAAGGGTGCGCCGGCTAGGGAGGAGGAGGAGTCCTACTCCAATCCTAGTCCAACTAGGATTGGAAAGTGGAGTCCTTCTCTTCCTTCCCACCTTTCTTTTTTTCCTTTTCTTTCGTTTTTCTTTCTTGGCGCATAGGTCCCTTTTGGCTATCCCACCAGCCCACAAAGGGCTGGTGTGCCACACCTAGGGCCTTTGGGCTTCCCACGGGTGGGTTGCCCCCCTCCCGGTGAACATCCGGAACCCATTCGTCACTCCCGGTACAATCCCGGTAATGCGCGAAAACCTTCCGGTAACCAAATGAAGTCATCCTATATATGAATCTTCGTCTCCGGACCATTTCGGAAACCATCGTGACGTCTGTGATCTCATCCGGGACTCCAAACAACATTTGGTAACCACACATATAACTCAACTATACTAAAACATCGTCGAACCTTAAGTGTGCAGACCATGCGAGTTCGAGAACTATGCAGACATGCGCCGAGGTACTCCTCGGTCAATATCCAATAGCGGGACCTGGATGCCCGTATTGGATCCTACATATTCTCCGAAGATCTTATCGCTTGAACCTCAGTGTCAAGGATTCATATAATCCCGTATGTCATTCCCTTTGTCCTTCGGTATGTTACTTGCCCGAGATTTGATCGTCGGTATCCGCATACCTATTTCAATATCATTACCGACAAGTCTCTTTACTCGTTCTGTAATACAAGATCATGTGACTTACACTTAATCACATTTTTTGCAAGGCTTGTGTGTGATGTTGTATTACTGAGTGGGCCCCGAGATACCTCTCCGTCACACGGAGTGACAAATCCCAGTCTTGATCCATACTAACTCAAGGACACCTTCGGAGATACCTGTAGAGCACCTTTATAGTCACCCAATTACGTTGCAATGTTTGATGCACAAAAGGTATTCCTCTAGTGCCAGGGAGTTATATGATCTCATGGTCATAGGAACAAATACTTGACACGCAGAAAACAATAGCAGTAAAACGACACAATCAATATGCTACGTTCATAGTTTGGGTCTTGTCCATCACATGATTCTCCTAATGATGTGATCCTGTTATCAAGTGACAACACTTGTCTATGGTTAGGAAACCTTGACCATCTTTGATCAACGAGCTAGTCAACTAGATGCTTACTAGGGACAGTGTTTTGTCTATGTATCCACACATGTATTTGAGTTTCCAATCAATACAATTATAGCATGGATAATAAACGATTATCACGAACAAAGAAATATAATAATAACTAATTTATTATTGCCTCTAGGGCATATTTTCAACAGATACATGTGTGGATACATATACAACACACTGTCCCTAGTGAGCCTCTGAAGGACTAGCTTGTTGATCAAAGATGGTCAAGGTTTCCTGGCCATAGACATGAGATGTCGTTTGATAACGGGATCACATTATTAGGAGAATGATGTGATGGACAATACCCAAACTTTGAACGTAGCATGTGATCGTGTAAGTTTATTGCTAATGTTTTCTGCATGTCAATGTATATGTTCCTATGACCATGAGATCATGCAACTCTCGGACACCGGAGGAATACATTCTGTGTATGAAACGTCACAACGTAACTGGGTGACTATAAAGGTGCTCTACGGGTATCAACGAAGGTGTCTGTTGGGTTGGCATGGATCAAGACTGGGATTTGTCACTCCGTGTGACAGCGAGCTATCTCGGGGCCCACTCGGTAATACAACATCACAATAAGCCTTGCAAGAAATGTGAATAAGGAGTTAGTCATGGGATCTTGGATTACGGAACGAGTAAAGAGACTTGCCGGTAACGAGTAAAGAGACTTGTCGGTAACAAGATTGATACTAGGTATGGAGAAAACAACGATCGAATCTCGAGCAGGTAACATATCGATGTACAAAGGGAATAGCATACAGGATTAACTGAATCCTTGACACCGAGGTTCAACCAATAAAGATCTTCGTAGAATATGTAGGAGCCAGTATGGACATCCAAGTCCCGCTATTGGTTATTGACCGGAGAGTGTCTATGGGCATGTCTACATAGTTCTCGAACCCGCAGGGTGTGGACACTTAAGGTTCGTTAACATTTCGGTATTATTGAGTTATGTATATTGGTGACTGAAGGTTGTTCAGAGTCTCAGATGAGGTCCCGAACATCACGTGGAGCTCCGGAATGGTCCGGAGGTAAAGATTGATATACAAGAAAGTCATATTTGGATTCTGGAAAAGTTTCGAGAATTTGAGATAGTGTATCGGGAGTGACGAATGGGTTCCGGGGGTCCACCAGGTGGGGCCACCTACACCAAAGTGTCTCATGGGCTGTGGGAGGACGTGGACCAGCCCCTATTGGGCTAGACGAACCCCCCACTAAGGCCCAATGCGGCTAGGAGGTGGGAAGGAAAGAAACCCAAGTGGGGAAGGGAGGAATCCTACTAGGAGTAGGATTGGAGGTGGACTCTTACACCTCCTCCACTTTGGTCGAACCCTTTGAGGGTTTTGAGGCTGCCTCCTCCCCTCCCTCCCTCCTATATATACTAGAGGATTTGAGGGCAGCCCTAACCCTGGTAAGCCACGTGTTGCGCTCTCTCTCTAGATCGCTTTCTTCTCTAGATTAGTTTAGCGGAGCTTGGCGAAGCCCTCGTGAATTAGTTCACCACCACCACCACGCCGTCGTGCTGGAGAACTCATCTACCACTCTGCCCCTCTTGCTGGATCAAGAAGGCGGTGATCATCATCGAGTTGTACGTGTGCTGAACGCGGAGGTGCCGTTCATTCGACATTGGATCAGGATGGCTTGTGATGGGATTGCGGGATGGATCGTGATGAGATCGCCGGACGGGCTGTGATTTGGATCACGAAGATGTTACACTAAATCAACCGCGTTATATACGCTTCCAATTAGCGATCTACAAGGGTATGTGGATCCAATCTCTCCTCTCGTAGATGGTCATCACCATGGATAGATCTTATGTGCGTGTAGGAAGTTTTTGTTTCCCATGCGACGTACCCCATCACCCAAATCCCACCACAACAACAAAAGCCATGGAGAAATATGAGAGGAAGAACAAGAAGCTCAGAAAGGAATCCAAGATCTAGATGCAAGGGGTTCCCCTCACATAGAGGAGAAAGTGATTGGTGGAAATGTAGATCTAGATCCCCTTTCTCTTTTTCCTAAACTACTAGCAAGAATCATTGGAGAGATCGAGAGTTAGCAAGCTCGAAGAAGATCAACAACGGGGAGCAAACACGAGCTCAAAGGAGAATCAACAATGGGAAAACAACACATTGTCCCTAGTGAGCCTTTGATGGACTAGCTCGTTGATCAAAGATGGTCAAGGTTTCCTAACCATAGACATGAGATGTCGTTTGATAACGGGATCACATCATTAGGAGAATGATGTGATGGACAAGACCCAAGCTATGAACGTAGCAGGTGATCGTGTCAGTTTATTGCTATTGTATTTTGCATGCCAAGTATCTGTTCCTACGACCATGAGATCATGCAACTCTCGAACACCGGAGGAATGCCTTGTGTGTATCAAACGTCACGAACGTAACTGGGTGACTATAAAGGTGCTCTACACGTATCTCCGAAGGTGTCTGTTGAGTTGGCATGGATCAAGACTGGATTTGTCACTCCGTGTGATGGAGAGGTATCTCGGGGCCCACTCCGTAATGCAACATCACAACAAGCCTTGCAAGCAATGTGACTAAGGAGTTAGTCACGGGATTTTGTATTATGGAACGGGTAAAGAGACTTGCCGGTAACGAGATTGAACTAGGTATAGAGATACCTACGATTGAATCTCGGGCAAGTAACAAACCAATTGACAAAGGGAATAGTGTACGAGATTAACTGAATCCTTGACACAGAGGTTCGACCCATAAAGATCTTCGTAGAATATGTAGGATCCAATATGGGAATCTAGGTCCCTCTATTGGTTATCGACCAGAGAATGTCTCGGTCATGTGTGCATAGTTCTTGAACCCACAGGGTCTGCACACTTAAGGTTCAGTGACGTTTAGGTACAGTTGAGTTATGTATGTTGGTGACCTAAGGTTGTTCGGAGTCCCAAATGAGGTCCCGGACGTCACGAGGAGTTCTAGAATGGTCCGGAGATGAAGATTAATATATAGGAAAGGGTATTTGGGTTCCAAAAGAGTTTCGGCAATTTCCGATAGTCTACCGGGAGTGAAGAATGGAGCACGAGCCCCTAGTGGGATGGGCGGCCAGTCTCATGGGCCGATGGAGCCGAAACAGTTGAGAGGGGGAGGAGTTTGACTAGGAGGAGGAGTCCTCCTAGCGCCTTCACCAAACCCACTTGGAGGAGGACTCCTCCTCCTCTTGGGCGTGGCCAGACAACCCTAGGGGAAACCCTAGGGCGCCACCCCTTCCCCCTCCCTCCTATATATACTAGAGGGGAGCGAGGGCAGCTAACACACAATCGAAGGTGCAGCCCCTCTCGCTCCCTCTAGTTCGTTCCTCCTCTAGATTAGGTTCGGCAATGCACGACGAAGCCCTGCCGGATCAGTTCCACCATCATCACCGCCACGCCGTGTGACACCCTGAGACCGATGCTCCAGAAGATTCCCCTTTTATTCCATTGTTGCCGTGTTGTTAGATTGTCTGCCGCACTCATCATCGCATCATGCGCATCATCTCCACTGCATCGGCACTCCGTTGCCGCCAGTTTTCCAAACCTGCAACCGTTATTAGTTGTCGGTTCTCCCCGTGTTTGTCGTTGTCCGTTTTGAGCCTGACCACACACGCACGTGCCCGCGGCAATGATAAAATATTGTTTTTAAAAGTGCGTATAAAATATTATTAGATTGGGTTGAAACTTGGCGTGCGGTCTTTTTTTAGTGTAGGTAGGCCGCCTCCCAAGTTTCATTGCAATCAGAGTCCGTTTGATACCCGAACGATCGATCGTAGTGGCACCGTCATCGGTTTATTCGTCGGAGGTTTTTCGTGTTTTAAAATATGGTGCCGGGACGCAAATCCCCTCTCATCTCTCAACCCATCATGGTTACACAGCCTACCTAGCCCACCTAGCCACCCGTCACGTTCAGAACCATCCGATTGCGATCCTACGGTCGAAACCATAGTGAAAAACCCTAAACCTAGCCCCTTCCCTATATTAACACCACTTCCCTCCTAAATGGGTCTTCCCCCACCTCCAGCCTTGTTTTCCATGCTGAAACCCTAGCCAGCCGCCTCCTCTCTCCTCCTAGCTGACTGGCCCGGATCTGGCCTGCCCGAGCCCGCCCAGAGCCCGAGCCAGCCCAGCAGCACCATAGCGTGAGCTCCCGAGCTCCTACCTCCATGCAGCCCGAGCACCTCCGCCCCGCCAACGCACCGCCGCCTAACCTCACCCCGCCACCGGCCGACAAGCTCGTAGATCTGCCCAACTCACCGGCATGCAGACCATCGCCCCGTCGGCCTCCACCAAAGGATGCTGGAGCCGCCGAGCCGGATCTCCTTTGCCCCGCGGATCTTGCAGCTCCACGCGCCGGAGCCCCAGCCGCTGCCCGTCGCTTTCCCGCCGCCATGTGCCACCAGCCGGTCGCCGCCGTCGCGGGATCGCCAGGTCGCCTCGCCTCCCATCGCCCTGCCTCCCCGCCGATCCGATCAGGGATCAGGATCCCGCAGCGTTGGGTGTTGACCATGTGGTGGGCCACAGCTGGCTGATACGTCTCCAACGTATCTATAATTTTTGATGGTTCCATGCTATTATCTTGTCAAACTTGGAATGTTTTGTATGCCTTTTATATCTTTTTGGGACTAACTTATTAACTCAGTGCCAAGTGCCAGTTCCTGTTTTTTCCGTGTTTTGACCCTTTTCAGAGGAGGATTTTGAACGGTGTCCAAACGGAATAAAACTTCCGAAAAGATTTTTTCCGGAACAGAAGATACGCACGAGACTCGAGAACCAAGGCACGCGCCAACTGGGGACCCCACAAGCCCCCTAGGCACGGACAGGGGGGCCCACGCCTAGCAGGCACCAGCTGGGGACCCCACAAGCCCCCTAGGCGCGGCCAGGGGGTCCGCGCCTAGCAGGCTTGTGGGGCCCCTGTGCCTCGTCTGCCCTACCTCTTCCGCCTATAAATTTAGAAAAAATCCAAAACTGCGCGAGAGATCCATGAAAATACTTTTCCATCGCCGCAAGTTTCTGTCTCCGCAAGATCCCATCTGGGGCACGTTCTGGTGCCCTGCCGGAGGGGGCATTCGGATACGGAGGGCTTCTTCATCAACACCATGACCTCTCCAATGATGCGTGAGTAGTTCACAATAGACCTTCGCGTCCATAGCTAGTAGCTAGATGGCTTCTTCTCTCTCTTGGATCTTCAATACAAAGTTCTCCATGATCTTCATGGAGATCTATCAGATGTAATCTTCTTTTGTGGTGTGTTTGTCGAGATCCGATGAATTGTGTATTTATGATCAGATTATCTATGAATGATCTCTTATATGCATTATTTCATATCCTTGTAATTCTCTTCGAGTTGTGGGTTTTGTTTGGCCAACTTGATCTATGATTCTTGCAATGGGGGAAGTGCTTGGTTTTGGGTTCATACCGTGCGGTGACCTCACCCAGTGACAGAAAGGGTAGCGAGGCACGCATCGTGTTGTTGCCATCAAGGGTAAAAAGATGGGGTTTTCAACATTGGTTTGAGTTTATCCCTCTACATCATGTCATCTTGCTTAAGGCGTTACTCTGTTAGTCATGAACTCAATTCACTAGATGCTGCTGTATAGCGGTCGATGTGTGGAGTAATAGTAGTAGATGCAGAAAGTATCGGTCTACTTGTCTCGGACGTGATGCCTATATGTATGATCATTGCCTTAGATATCGTCATGACTTTGCGCGGTTCTATCAATTGCTCGACAGTAATTTGTTCACCCACCGTATTATTTGCTATTTTGAGAGAAGCCTCTAGTGAACACTATGGCCCCCGGGTCTACTTCACACCATATTTTCAGCCTTACACTTTTACTTTGTTGCACTTTCTGCCTTCAGATCTCACTTTGCAATCAATCTTGAAGGGATTGACAACCCCTTTATAGCATTGGGTGCAAGCTCTTTTGTGTTTGCGGAGGTACTCTGGACTTGACGCGATTCTCCTACTGGATTGATACCTTGGTTCTCAAACTGAGGGAAATACTTACTGCTCCTGTGCTGCATCACCCTTTCCTCTTCAAGGGAAAAAATAACGCAAGCTCAAGAGGCAGCACTGGCCTAGCGAGCGCTCTTGCCAGGCCCAGCCCCGCGTGGCCTCTCTCCGCCCGAGCCGAGTCGGCCTGCCCCAGCTCCGCCCCGCCGGTCCATCTGTGCCCCGCCAGGCCCAACAGCCAGATCTGGCCCGAGGTGAGTGCCCCTGCCTATTCTTCGCCCGAGCGGGTCTTTGCTAAATTGCGCCCATGCCCTGTTGGCCTAGTTCAGCCAGATTTGGCTCGTAGCCTTTTCTTATTTTCCGTGATTTAGCTAATTGCAAATTAGTTCCGTATATTAAAATGCCCGTAGTTTTGAAACCGTGTGTCGGATCGGAACAAGTTATATATGTAACTTGACCAGATTTTTGCGTAGATTAATATTTTTCAATTCTCATGCATATTCGAAACTGTTTAGCGTGTTGTTTGCATTGGTTTGTGTGTCAATGTGTTAAAAACAGTTTAGATCGTTGTTAATTAACCGTAGCTCCGTTAGAGATGAGCCATATATGTAAATGGACAAGAACGACGAGTAGATTCATGTGAACCACTTTGTTTTGCTGTTTAACAAACATAAAATGTGGTTAGGACAAATCTGGACAGATTTCAAAGTTAACGTATGGGGTCGATTAGGAAATGTTGTATGTCGTTTTCGGCCTCATTTAAAATATCTAGATAGGTAGTTTATTTGTGCTTCACCCCTTGCCATGTTTAAACAACATTTAATATTGTCGTGTACCTAATCGGGAGAGAACTAAACATTTGTATGTGGAGTTTCGTCAATATGCAACTCGTTGCATATTGAGCTTCACTTAATGTGTAGCATTTGATTGTCATGAATTGCCATGCCATGCCTTGCATAATTTGAAAAGGACATGCATCATATTAGGGTGTGCATCATGTCATGCATGTGTTCTGGTGAATATAGTGTGTTGATTCTTGTTTCCGGTTTGCTTCGTTTCGATAGAGCTCCGCGAGCATGTCGGAATGTGAGGACCCGTTCGACTACATAGGCATGTCTGCTTCACGTAGTCGTTCTTATTTCAAGCAGGATTACAGGCAAGATGAACATTTCCCCAGATATCATTACTATCATTGTCATGCTAGTTGTTTCGTTTCTAACGTTATGTCTCGCTGCCTACCACCTATTAAATATCAGTCTCCCAACATTGCCATGAAAACCTTAAACTTATCTACATCCTAGCAAACCATTCATTGGCTATGTTACCGCTTGCTTAACAATTGGATAGCGTTGCTAGTTGCAGGCGTAGTTGCTTCCATGTACAGCCATGGGTTCCTTGTTATATCACCATATTATGCTAATTAATTTAATGCACCTATATACTTGGTAAAAGGTGGAAGGCTTGGCCTTTCTAGCCTGGTGTTTTGTTCCATCATTGCCGCCCTAGTTTCGGCAGCGGTGTTATGTTCCATAAATGAGCGCTCTTAACATGTTTGGGGTTGTCATGGGGACCCCTAGATTCTCGTTTTGGGATAAAGCTCGTGTGGCAAGGCCCAACATTGGTACTATATTTTCCCAACATAATAACTCTATTAATACTGAAAAATATAGGGCGTCATGAACCCGAGGAGTAATTCAACATAATACAGGAAGGGCCAATGCTGGTCCAAAATAGAGCACTGTGCGGGGCCAACCCGGGACAACTCGGGTGATGTTTATCAGGCCACTATACGCGTATCTCATCCGTCGTGTCCTGAGAACGAGATACGCGGCTCCTATCGGGATCGTCGACACGCCGGGTGGCCTTGCTGGACTTGTTTTATCTTTCTCGAGCATCTTGTGCGAGGGATTCTGAGGATACTTTGGGCTATCTCGAGGTTGAGTTTTTCCAATAGGAACCCTAGGAGATCACGGGTTTTCCCTGATCGAGGTCATTCCGTCGCAGCGTGTGGTAGTTTGTGATGGACTAGTTGGAGCACCCATGCAGGGTTAAATCTTTCAGAAAGCCATGCCCGCGGTTATGTGGATACGTGGAACCTTTGTTTAACATCCGGTTCTATATAACTTGAAGTAAACTTAATTAAAACTTGCCAACTGAGTGTGTAACAGTGACTGTCTCTTTTGTGAGCTCCTTCTCCGATCGAGGACACGGTGGGGTTATGTCTAACGTAAGTAGGTGTTCAGGATCATTCATTTGATCATCAATAGTTCATGTCCGATTATGTGTAGATCATTCCCTCTCTTATTCTTGTACTTGTAAGTTAGCCACCTCAAATAAATGCTTAGTCACTTGCTGCAGCCTCACCACTTAACCATACCTCACCCATTAAGCTTTGCTAGTCTTGATACCTTTGGAAATGAGATTGTTGAGTCCTCTGTGGCTCACAGATTACTACAACACCAGTTACAGGTACATGTAAAGAGTACTTTGACATGATCATGATGATTGTTCATTTGGAGTTTCTTCTTCTTCATCATCGATCTAGGATGGGTTCCAGTCCGGCAGCGTGGGATATCAAGGATGGACGTCGTCCTTTTATCGTTTGTTTTCGTCCGTAGTCGGACCTTGCTCTTCTTCATGATGACTGATTATGTTGTTGTATTGATGTGACTCTGATGTAGCTTGTGGCGAGTGTAAGCCAATTCCATATACTCATCTTTTCAATACATGTACTTGTAACGGTATCCATTCTTGCGAAACGACAAGATGCGCTTCTATCCCGGTCGAGGCCCTCGCGCAAAAATAAGGATAGGACCGCATCTTGGGTGTTACAAGTTACTATTAGAGCAGTACCAACCTAGGAGCCCCCTTGATTGATCGAACTTGGCCGAGTCAAGTCTAGTGAAAAACTACTTTGATTCTAGTTATATATCAGAGAGTAGGATTCTTTTTTCTCCTCTTCTATGCTCTCGTGAGGAATCTTGATGTAATAATTTTAATTCTACTCCTCTTCTCACTCAAAAACAAATTTAGGATCACGCGGGTATTTTGGAATCTATATGATGTCGATGCGACGTAGTTCTGTCTTGGTGCCTCCTGTTGTGTTGATTTTATTCCGGGGAGTTGAGCTCCAGGGAATTCTTGAGCACATCGTTAGCATTCATATTTCTTGGTATCTCAGGACGGAGGATGTTCGAAATTGCTTCAATACTAGTAGTGGTGAGAGGAGTCTGGCATCCCAAGTACTAGTGCAGATAGGTCCGGATGTATCGCCATACTTAGTATCATTGTGATTACGAGGTTCTGAGATAAATGAGTTTTCGAGATTCTGGTGATGTGTTGACGGATGTGATACACTGGACGGGTTAGATGCTAGGAGTTGATTGAAATTCTACTCCTTGTATCCGTGGACCCGATTGCATGACCAGAAATTTTGGGAGTTCTTAGGTGGAAATTCAAGTAGTTACTTATAGGACAATCTGCCAACAGATGCATGATGTGAGATTGGGGTTCGACATCTAGTGGATTTGTTTGTACACGGTCGTCTTATAGCGGTTCTCGTTGTGTCTTAAAGAGTCCTTGTAGCTTACTACGACTCGGGGATGCTTCGTATGTCGTGTGCACTGCCTTGTACATGATGGATATTGTAGAATCGAGCCTGTGCGATCCTATCCATGAAAATATCGGACGAAATCTTTGTCATGAATTTGTTCTGGCTTGTTTCATAAGCCGCATCCGTTTTTTGTTGGAATATGGTAATTCGAGTTGCTTCGATGTCAAGTAGTGAATTCATATATTTTCCAAGAGTTGTTCTCATATTTATATGGGAATGCAAATTCTTTTGCTCAATCAAGTGAATTCAATCCTTTCCAATTTTGCAAGATCAATCTCTCATTTCTTTCCGGAGTTCATCTCATCTGTCCCAAGTTGTCTTTGTTTTTTACCGCCCTCCCTCCCTTTTTCTTCAATGTTTCAGTTATCATCCAAGTGCATTTCAATTCATTTTTGCTTCCGCTATTTCTTCTCCTGTTTCGTAACCGGTGATTCATTGTGAAGGTTCTCGGGAGGTTAGGGTTCATCTTTCTTCATTCTTGTTTTCTTCTCCGGTGGATTCAATTCAAGCTATCCGTGTTCATCATATCCTTTTCATCCTTTAAATTCTTTCCCATGTTGAAAATTCTTTTCAAGTCTTTTTTTCATCTCTCTCCATTCTATCCGAAGTGTTCGAGAAATCTCAGAGTTTCTTGTTCTCAATCCTTTCAATTATTTCGAGGTGCTCAACCTCATGAACTTTTCATTTGTACCGGTGTAATATCTCTCTTCCTGAGCAATCTTTCAACGGTGTTTTCTTTTGAGTGGACCCATAACCCACAGGTTTTTCCGAGGATCTTATCTGGCTCTTCTAATCTTTTTCCGGAGATCTCTAATTCTGTTGAACTATGACGTAAGTATGAATTTCGTCACTCATATCCCTTCTCCAAGATCGATCTGAATTAATTTCCTTCGTTGGCTCAAATTTTCCTTATTCATTATTCTGGAGTGTCTCAGTAATTTTGGGTGGTCCTCCTTCTCGTCATTTTCTACATTGAAGACCGAAGAGGTGTTTTTCTCAAGTCTTTTTCCATTCTTTGAAGATTGTCATCTCAGCTTCGTGTGATCTTCTTAATTGTTCCCAATCATGAGAATTCTTTCCATATCTATGCGTTGCATTTCAGATTTGTTTTCATTCTCAATCCTCCGAAGACCATCATTTCAGAAGATTTCTTCGTTTTCAGCCTTCAACTTTCATTCTCAAATTCTTCTCAATTGTTGTATCTTCGTTCGTCTCTTAGTTATTCTGGTGCCTCATTCAAGTTTTATGTTAGGCGGCTCAAGATCTCTTCATTCTCAAGGCGTTCTTCACGATTCTTGTTGGAGAACATCAAGTGTTCCTTCTCTTGCATTTCAAAGTGCAATTCTTCCTTCATTATCCTTTGAGGTGGTGTATAGCGTTCTGGTAGTGGAGGAGTCTCGAAGAGAAGTTGTTTCAAGAATGAGATATTTAAACCCGCCAATTCGTTGATCATGGGATGTTTTCAATCCATGGTTTCTTCATTGAGTTATCTTGGATTAAATTTCAACTAAAGCATTTCCTAAGGATTGTGGCTATTATGGGGATTATTGTTGATCCAAGTTCTCAATATATCCTCTTGGTGTAAGAAGTTTTGCCTTTCTTGTTGCTCCCAATCATTCCTTGTTTCTATTAGTGGCTCGTTGTCACCTCATTAGTTTGGGATGGTTTCCATAAGCCCAGAACAAGCTTGTTCTTTTCGTTGTTGTTTTTCCAACAACTCGGTTCAATTCTTCTTGTAAGAGGCTTCTCAAATTCAATTGTGGTAGAAGTTTTCATTTTCTTTTCCATTCCTTCTTCCCAATGATCTAGTTTCTATTCTCTTGTTCATGAATTGTGGTGATGTTGCTCTCTTCAATCTATCATCTTGTTCTATCAAGATCATGTTCTTTCCTCGCTTTCAATTTAGTTGGTTTGTTGTGAATCTTCTCAAGATCTTTCCATCTTATCAATTTTTTCCCCTCTTTTCCTACCGAAATGCTGCAGAAATTTCTTGTGAATTATGTCTTGTTCCTCATGTCATTCTTCATCTCCTTGCAACCTTCAAGATTCATTGGTTTCATTCGTTTGACAAGAAGCAACTAAGTTTTACCTGTTGCTATTTCTCATCCTCTTCCCCTTTCATTCTTAGATCTCGGGGCGAGATCTCTTGTTAGTGTAGGAGAGTTGTGACAGCCCAAGACCGACGCTCCAAAAGATTCCCCTTTTATTCTGTTGTCGTCGTGTTGTTAGATTGTCTATCGCATTCATCATCGCATCATGCGCATCATCTCCATTGCATCGGCACTCCATTGCCGCCAGTTTTCAAAACCCACATCTGTTATTAGTTGCCGGTTCTCTTCATGTTCGTCATTGTCCGTTTTGAGACCGACCACACACGCACACGCCTGCATCATCAATAAAATATTGTTTTTAAAAGTACGTATAAAATATTCTCAGATTGGGTTGAAACTTGGTGTGTGGTCTTGTTTTAGTGTAGGTAGGCCGACTGCCAAATTTCATCGCAATCGGAGTCTGTTTGATATGCGAACGGTCGACAGTAGCGGCACCGTCATCGGTTTATTCATCAGACGTTTTTCGGTGTTTTAAAATATTGTGTCGGGCCGCAAATCCCCTCTCATCTCTCAGCCCATCATGGTTACACAACCTACACAGCCCACCTAGTCACCCCTCGTGTTCTGAATCGTCCGATTGCGATCCTACGGTCGAAACCATAGTGAAAAATCCTGAACCTAGCCCCTTCCCTATATTAACACCACTTCGCTGCCTAAATGAGTCTTCCCCCACCTCCAGCCTCGTTTTCCATGACGAAACCCTAGCCAGCCGCCTCCTCTCTCCTCCCAGCCGCCAGGCCCGCTCAGGCCCGGATCTGGCCCGCCCGAGCATCTCCACAACCCGAGCCAGCCCGGCCGCACCACCGCGTGAGCTCCCGAGCTACTACCTCCGTGCAACCCGAGCACCTCCACCCCGCCAACGCCCCGCCACCGACTGGCAAGCTCGTCACAACTGCCTGACTCGCTGGCATGCAGATCATCGCCCCGTCAGCCTCCACCGAAGGGTGCTGCAGCCGTCGCTGCCCGCAACCCCCGAGCCAGATCTCCTTTGCCCCGCGGATCCCGCAGCTCCCAGAGCCGGAGCCCCAGCCATCGCCCGTCGCGTTCCCGCAACCATGCGCCACCAGTCGGTCACCGCTGCCGCGAGATCGCCAGGTCGCCTCGCCTCCCGTCGCCCTGCTTCCCCGTTGATCCGATCGGGGATCTGGATCCCCCTGCGCTGGGCATTGACCCTGTGATGGGCAGCAGCTGGCCCAGCCAACGCTCCAGGCAGGCCCAGCCCCACGCGGCCTCCCTCCTCCCGAGCCAAGCCGGCGTGCCCCAGCTCCGCCCCGCCGGTTCATCTGTGCCCCGCCAAGCCCAACAGCCAGATCCGGCCCGAGGTGAGCGCCCTGCCTATTCTTCGCCCACGCGGGTGTTTGCTAAATTGCGCCCATGCCCTATTGGCCCAGTTGAGCCAGATTCGGCCCGTAGCCTTTTTTATTTTCCGTGATTTAGCTAATTGCACATTAGTTCCGTATATTAAAACACTCGTAGTTTTTAAACCATGCGTCGGATCAAAACAAGTTATATATGTAACTTGACCGGATTTTCACGTAGATTAATAATTTTCAACTCTCATACATATTTAAAATTGTTTAGCATATCGTTTGCATTGGTTCGCGTGTCGACTGATATGTCTCCAACGTATCTATAATTTTTGATGGTTTCATGCTATTATCTTGTCAAACTTTGGATGTTTTGTATGCCTTTTATATCTTTTTTGGGACTAACTTATTAACTCAGTGCCAAGTGCCAGTTCCTGTTTTTTCCGTGTTTTTGACCCTTTTTAGAGGAGGATTTTAAACGGAGTTCAAATGGAATGCAACCTCCAAAAAGTTTTTTTACGAAACAAAAGACGATCAGGAGACTTGAGAACCAAGGCAGAGGGTCAACAGGGACTCCACAAGCCCCCTAGCCACGGCCAGGGGGGCCACTCCTCCCAGGCTTGTGGGCTCCCTGGGCCTCCTCTGCCCTAGGTCTCTCACCTATATATTCCCTAAAATCCCAGAAAAAATCAAGAGAGCCACGAAAACACTTTTCCGCCGCCGCAAGCTTCTGTCTCCGCAAGATCTCTTCTTGGGCACGTTCTTGTGCCCTGCCGGAGGGGGATTCGAATACGGAGGGCTTCTTCATCAACACCATGACCTCTCCGATGATGTGTGAGTACTTCACCATAGACCTACGGGTCTGTAGCTAGTAGCTAGATGGCTTCTTCTCTCTCTTGGATCTTCAATACAAAGTTCTCCATGATCTTCATGGAGATCTATTCGATGTAATCTTATTTTCGGTGTGTTTGTCGAGATCCAATGAATTGTGGATTTATGATCAGATTATCTATGAATCTTATTTGAGTTTCTTCTGATCTCTCTTATGCATGATTTCATATCCTTGTAATTCTCTTTGAGTTGTGGGTTTTGTTTGGCCAACTTGATCTATGATTCTTGCAATGGGAGAAGTGCTTGGTTTTGGGTTCATACCGTGCGGTGACCTGACCCAGTGACAGAAGGGGTAGCGAGGCACGCATCATGTTGTTGCCATCAAGTGTGAAAAGATGGGGTTTCATCATTGGTTTGAGTTTATCCCTCTACATCATGTCATCTTGCTTAAGGCGTTACTCTGTTCGTCATGAACTCAATACACTAGATGCATGCTGGATAGCGGTCGATGTGTGGAGTAATAGTAGTAGATGCAGAAAGTATCGGTCTACTTGTCTCGGACGTGATGCCTATTTGTATGATCATTGCCTTAGATATCATCATGACTTTGCGCGGTTCTATCAATTGCTCGACAGTAATTTGATCACCCACCGTAATATTTGGTATTTTGAGAGAAGCCTCTAGGTAACACTATAGCCCCGGGTCTACTTCACACCATATTTTCAGCCTTACAGTTTTACTTCATTGCACTTTCCGCCTTCAGATCTCACTTTGCAATCAATCTTGAAGGGATTGACAACCCCTTTATAGCGTTGGGTGCAAGCTCTTTTGTGTTTGTGCTGGTACTCTGGACTTGACGCAATTCTCCTACTGGATTGATACCTTGGTTCTCAAACTGGGAGAAATACTTACTGCTCTTGTGCTGCATCGCCCTTTCCTCTTCAAGGGAAAAACCAACGCAAGCTCAAGAGACGGCAGAAGGTTTCTGTCGCCGTAGCAGAAGGATTTCCGGCGCCGTTGCCGGGGAGGATCATGTCAAGAACTCATGCAAGTAAGTGTCGCAAACTCATCTCTTGCATTTACTTTTTTGCCTGTCGTTTTCCTCTCCCCCACTTTTGAAAAACAAAAATTTACAAAAATATTTGCCCTTTTCTTCGTTTGCCTTTTCTTTGTTTGCCTTTTTAGTTTGCCCTTTTCTCTCGCTTGCTTTCTGTTCGCTTGTGTGCTTGCTTGCTTGCTGAAATCACCATGACTGAAAACACCAAACTCTGTGACTTTTCGAATACTAATAATAATGATTTTATTAGTACTCCGATTGCTCCCTCCAC
Organism: Hordeum vulgare subsp. vulgare; assembly: GCF_904849725.1. Classification (NCBI taxonomy): domain Eukaryota; kingdom Viridiplantae; phylum Streptophyta; class Magnoliopsida; order Poales; family Poaceae; genus Hordeum; species Hordeum vulgare. The sequence goes on along the minus strand of NC_058524.1, from coordinate 122,786,363 downwards.
TAGTGCGGAAACATACAAAATCAATGCTGCTTTGCTGAATCTTGTTATGAAAGAGCAATCCTCCGGCCTTCGTAGTGAAGATGCCGCATCCCATCTTAATACCTTCATTGAGCTTTGCGATATGCAAAAGAAGAAAGATGTGGATAATGATGTGATTAAATTGAAGCTTTTTCCGTTCTCGTTGCGAGATCGAGCAAAAACTTGGTTTTCATCTTTGCCCAAAAATAGTATTGATTCTTGGAACAAGTGCAAAGATGCTTATATATCCAAGTATTTTCCGCCGGCTAAGATTATCTCTCTGCGTAATGATATCATGAATTTCAAGTAACTTGATAATGAACATGTTGCAAAATCTTGGAAGAGGATGAAATTAATGATTAGAAATTATCCCCCTCATGGCTTGAGTCTTTGGATGATTATAGAAATCTTTTACACTGGTTCGAATTTCGCTTCTAGAAATATCTTGGAATCCGCCTCACGTGGACCGTTCATGGAAATCACTTTAGGGGAAGCCACAAAACTCCTAGACAATATCATGACGAACTACTCTCGGTGGCACAGTGAAAGGTCACCTACTAGTAAAAAGGTACACGCTATAGAAGAAATTAACTCGTTAAGTGCTAAGATGGATGAGTTAATGAATTTAGTTGCTAGTAGAAGTGGTCCTTTAGATCCTAATGATATGCCCTTGTCTTCCTTGATTGAGAGTAGCAACGCTAGCTTGGACGTTAATTTTGTTGGTAGGAATAATTTTGGCAACAACAATGCTTTTAGAGGCCTTTTCCTAGTAACTCCTCTAATAACTTTGGAAACTCCTACAACAATACTCATGGAAATTACAATAGATTACCCTCTGATCTAGAGAGTAATATCCAAGAGTTTATCAACTCGCAAAAGATTTTCAATGCGTCCATAGAGGAAAAACTACTCAAAATTGACGATTTGGCTAGGAGCGTTGATAGAATGTCTAGTGATATTGATGCTTTGAAAGTTAGATGTGCCACTCCCAAGATCAATATGGATGAAACTTTGAAAGCTATGCGTGTTTCCATGAGTGAGAGCAAAGAAAGAGTCGCCCAAATTCGTGCTAGACATGAATGGCTTAGAAAGGCGTGTTCTCGTGATGAGAATCACGAAGATCTTAAAGTGCTTTGTGTGACTCCCATTGAATCTTTGTTTTCTTGTGTCAAACCTAATGATGAAGGGGCTGGATATGAATCCACTTTGGTTAAAAAACGCCCCAATGATTCGAAGTCCATCTATCTTGATGCTAAAAGCATTAAAAGTGGAGTAGAAGATATTAAAACTTTGAGTAGTAATGAAATTACTACTTTGGATTTCAAGGAATTCAATTATGATAGTTGCTCCTTGATTGAATGCATGTCCTTGATGCAATCCATTCTAAACTCTCTACACGCTTATAGCCAAAACAAGGCCTTTACCGATCATATCGTCGAAGCTATGATAAAATATATTGAAGAGAAACTTGAATTGTAAGTTTGTATCCCTAGAAAGCTTCATGATGAGTGGGAACCTACTATCAAAATCAAAATCAAAATCTATGAATGCAATGTTTTGTGTGATTTGGGTGCTAGTGTTTCCGCGATTCCAAAGTCTTTATGTGATGTTCTGGGTTTTAATGAGATTGAAGAGTGTTCTCTTAATTTTCATCTTGCGGATTCTACTGTCAAGAAACCCATGGGAAGGATCAATGGTGTTCTTATTATTGCAAATAGGAACTATGTACCAGTGGATTTCATTGTGCTTGACATTGATTGCAATCCTACATGCCCTATCATTCTTGGTAGACCTTTCCTAAGGACTATTGGTGCTATCATCGATATGAAGGAAGGGAATATTAGATTTAAATTTCCTTTAAAGAAGGGCATGGAGCATTTTCTTAGAAAGAAAATAAGATTGCCTTATGAATCCATGATGAGGGCTACTTATGGTTTGAGCACCAAAGACGATGATACGTGATTCTATCGCTTTATGCCTAGCTAAGGGCGTTAAACAATAGCGCTTGTTGGGAGGCAACCCAATGAATTTATCTTTTTCTTTCTGTTTTGTTGCGTCCACACCATCATAATTCTGTTATGATAGTGTCTTTTGTGTTTCTTTTTGTGTTTGAGCCAAGCAAAACCTTTATGACTAGTCTTGGTGATGGTTGTTTGATCCTGCTGGAAAAAGACAGAAACTTTTCGCTCACTAGATTATTTTTCATTTTTATTCAGAAAGAGGTTTGAGTTTATTCTTTTTTATTCTTGTTGATATGCCTTTTGCCCAGGCAGTCGTAATGTTTCATAATTTTTGAGGTACCAGAAGTATACAAAGTATACAAATCGCTACAGACTGGTCTATTTTTGACAGATTCTGTTTTTTGTTGAGTTGGTTGCTTGTTTTGATGAAACTATGGATAGTATCGGGGGGTACTAGCCATGGAAAAGTGAGAATACGGTAATCTAACACCAATATAAATAGAAATCAAGATCTCTACAGTACCTAAGGAGGTGGTAGTTTGATTTCTTGTGCTAATGATATCACGAGTTTCTGTTTAAGTTTTGTGTTGTGAAGTTTTCATGTTTTGGATGATGTTCTCATGGACAAATGGATAAAGAGTGGAAAGAGCTCAAGCTTGGGGATGCCCAAGGCATCCCAAGCCAAATTCAAGGACACCAAAAAGCCTAAGCTTGGGGATGCCCCGGGAAGGCATCCCCTCTATCGTCTTCAATCCATCGGTAACATTACTTGGAGCTATATTTTTATTCACCACATGATATGTGTTTTGCTTGGAGCGTCTTGTATCATAGGAGTCTTTTATTTTTGTTGTGTCATAGTCATCCTTGATGCACACCTTTTGAGAGAGACATACACTCATCGTGAATTTGCTAGAATACTCATCGTGCTTCACTTATATCTTTTGAGCTAGACAATGTTGCTCTATGTGCTTCACTTAGATCTTTTAGAGAACGGCGGTGCGTGACTTGGTAGTTGGTTTGCACTATGAAAGTAGTCCCAAAGATGATAGGTACCCAAAGAGGATACAAAAACTTCCATCTTCATGTGCATTGAGTAGAAAGAAAAGTTTTGATTCCTCTCAAATAGTTTTGAGACGTGGATTTGATAATATTAAGAGTTATGTTAGTAGGGTGTTGTGAATCTAGAAATACTTGTGTTGAAGCTAGTGATTCCCGTAACATGCACGAACGGTGAACCACTATGTTAGGAAGTCGGAGCATAATTGATCTATTGATTGTCATCCTTTGTGTTGAGGTCGGGATCGCGCGATGGTTAACACCTACCTACCCTTCCCCTAGGAGTATGCATTTAGCACTTTGTTTCGATTACTAATAAAAACTTTCGCAACAAGTATGTGAGTTCTTCATGACTAATGTGAGTCCATGGTATAGATGCACTTTCACCTTCCACCATTGCTAGCCTCTCTAGTGCCGCGCAATTTTCGCGGGTGCACAAACTCACCATATGCCTTCCTCAAAACAGCCATCATACCTACCTACTATGGCATTTTCATAGCCATTCCAAGATATATTGCCATGCAACTCCCACCGTTCCGTGTCATGACTTGTGCCGTCACTCTCATATTGCCATTTCATGATCATAAGATAGCTAGCGAGATGTCTCAACGTCATACACCAAGCTAGATCGTTGCACATCCCGGTACAACGCCGGAGGCATTTCCTATAGAGTCATCATCGTTCTACGCTTTGAGCTGTGAGTAAATAAAAGTGTGATGATCATCATTATTAGAGAATTGTACCATGTGAGGAAATAAAAAAAAGAGGCCAAAGATCCCAAATAAAAAAAGGCCAAAGAGCACAAATATAAAAAATAAAAAGGGAAAAGAGAGAAGGGACAATGCTACTATCTTTTTCCACACTTGTGCTTCATAATAGCACCATGTTCTTCATGATTGAGAGCCTCTCGTTTTGTCACCACCATATACTAGTGGGAATTTTTGTTATATAACTTGGCTTGTATATTCCAATGATGGGCTTCCTGAAATTGCCCTAGGTCTTCGTGAGCAAGCAAGTTGGATGCACACCCAGTAGTTCTCCTTTTGAGCTTTCACATACTTATAGCTCTAGTGCATCCTTTGTATGGCAATCCCTACTCATTCACATTGATATATATTAATGGGTATCTCCATAGCCCTTTGATACGCCGAGTCAATGTGACTATCTCTTCCTTTTTGTCTCACAACCACCACGACACTCTATTCCACCTATAGTGCTATATCCATGGCTCACGCTCATGTATTGTGTGATAGTTGAAAAAGGTTTGAGAAAGTAAGAGTGTGAAAACAATTACTTGGCCAATACCGGGGTTGTGCATTATTTAAACTAGTTGTGTGGGGATGATGGAGCATAGCCAGACTATATGATTTTGTAGGGATAACTTTCTTTGGCCTTGTTATTTCGAAAGTTCATGATTACCTTGCTAGTTTGCTTGAAGTATTATTGTTTTCATGTCAATAGCAAACTATTGTTTTGAATCTTACGGATCTGAACATTCATGTCACATGAAAGAAGTTACAAAGGACAACTATGCTAGGTAGCATTCCACATCAAAAATTCAGTTTTATCACTTCCCTACTCGAGGACTTGCATGAGTTAAGCTTGGGATGCTTGATACGTCTCCAACGTATCTATAATTTTTGATGGTTTATGCTATTATCTTGTCAAAATTTGGATGTTTTCTATGCCTTTTATATGTTTTTGGGACTAACTTATTAACTTAGTGGCAAGTGGCAGTTCCTGTTTTTTCCGTGTTTTTGACCCTTTTCAGAGGAGGATTTTAAACTGAGTCCAAACGGAATGAAACTTCCAAAAAGATTTTTTTCCGAAACAGAAGACGATCTGGAGACTTGAGAACCAAGGCAGAGGGTCACCAAGGACCCCACAAGCCCCCTAGCCACGGCCAGGGGGCGCGCCTCCCAGGCTTGTGGGCTCCATGGGCCTCCTCTTCCCTAGGTCTTTCGCCTATATATTCCCTAAAATCCCAGAAAAAATCAAGAGAGCCACGAAAACACTTTTCCGCCGCCGCAAGCTTCTGTATCCGCAAGATCCCATATGGGGCACGTTCTGGTGCCCTGACGGAGGGGGGATTCGGATACGGATGGCTTCTTCATCAGCACCATGACCTCTCCGATGATGCGTGAGTAGTTCACCATAGACCTACGGGTCCGTAGCTAGTAGCTAGATGACTTCTTCTCTCTCTTTGATCTTCAATACAAAGTTCTCCATGATCTTCATGGAGATCTATCCTATGTAATCTTCTTTGCAGTGTGTTTGTCGAGATCCGATGAATTGTGGATTTATGATCAGATCATCTATGAATCTTATTTGAGTTTCTTCTGATCTCTCTTATGCATGATTTCATATCCTTGTAATTCTCTTTGAGTTGTGGGTTTTGTTTGGCCAACTTGATCTATGATTCTTGCAATGGGAGAAGTGCTTGGTTTTGGGTTCATACCGTGCGGTGACCTCACCCAGTGACAGAAGGGGTAGCGAGGCACGCATCATGTTGTTGCCATCAAGGGTAAAAAGATGGGGTTTTCATCATTGGTTTGAGTTTATCCCTCTACATCATGTCATCTTGCTTAAGGCGTTACTCTGTTGGTCATGAACTCAGTACACTAGATGCATGCTGGATAGCGGTCGATGTGTGGAGTAATAGTAGTAGATGCAGAAAGTATCGGTCTACTTGTCTCGGACGTGATGCCTATGTGTATGGTCATTGCCTTAGATACCGTCATGACTTTGCGCGGTTCTATCAATTGCTCGACAGTAATTTGTTCACCCACCGTAATACCTGCTATTTTGAGGGAAGCCTCTAGTGAACACTATGACCCTCGGGTCTACTTCACACCATATTTTCAGCCTTACACTTTTACTTCCTTGCACTTTCCGCCTTCAGATCTCACTTTGCAATCAATCTTGAAGGGATTGACAACCCCTTTATAGCGTTGGGTGCAAGCTCTTTTGTGTTTGTGCAGGTACTCTGGACTTGACGCTATTCTCCTACTTGATTGATACCTTGGTTCTCAAACTGAGGGAAATACTTACTGCTCCTGTGTTGCATCGCCCTTTCCTCTTCAAGGGAAAAACCAATGCAAGCTCAAGAGTCGTCAGAAGGTTTCTGTCGCCGTTGCATCGACATGTTAAAAATGATTTAGGTTGTAGTTAATTAGCCAGAGCTCTGTTGGAGATGAGCCATATATGTAAATGGACTAGAACGGCGAGTAGATTCACGTGAACCGGTTTGTTTTGCCGTTTAACAAACATAAAATGTGGTTAGGACAAATCTGGACAAATTTCAAAGTTAATGTATGGGGCCGATTAGGAAATGCTATATGTCATTTCTGGCCTCATTTAAATTATCTAGATAGGTAGTTTATTTGTGCTTCACCCACTGCCATGTTTAAAAAACATTTAATATTGTCGTGTACCTAATCGGGAGTGAAATAAATATTTGTATGTGGAGTTTCGTCAATATGCAACTCGTTGCATATTGAGCTTCACTTAATGTGTAGCGTTTGATTGTCGTGAATTGCCATGCCATGCCTTGCATAGTTTGAAAAGGACATGCATCATATTAGGGTGTGCATCATGTCGTGCATGTGTTGTGATGTATCGTGTGTTGATTCTTGTTTCCAGTTTGCTTCGTCTCGATAGAGCTCCGCAAGCGTGTGAGAATGTGAGGACCCGTTCGACTACGTCGGATCGTGTGCTTCACGGAGTCGTTCTTCTTCCAAGCGGGATTACAGGCAAGATGAACATTTCTCCAGATATCATTACTATCATTGCCATGCTAGTTGTTTCATTTCTATCATTATGTCTCGCTGCCTACCACCTGTTAAATATCAGCCTCCCAACATTGCCATAAAAACCTTCAATCTATCAACATCCTAGCAAACCATTGATTGGCTATGTTACCGCTTGCTTAACCATTGGCTAGCGTTGCTAGTTGTAGGTGTAGTTGCTTCCATGTGGAAACATGAGTTCCTCGTTATATCACCATATTATGCTAATTAATTTAATGCACCTATGTACTTGGTAAAAGGTGGAAGGCTCGGCCTTTCTAGCGTGGTGTTTTGTTGCACCTTTGTCGCCTTAGTTTAGGCTATCGGTGTTATGTTCCATAAATGAGCGCTCCTAACATGGTTGGGGTTGTTATGGGGACCCCCTAGATTCTCGTTTTGGGATAAAGATCATCTGGCAAGGCCCAAGATTGGTACTATATTTTCCCAACATAATAATTCGTTTAATACTGAAAAACATAGGGCGTCAAGAACCCGAGGAGTAATTCAACGTAATACAGGGCCAATGCTGATGGTGCTGGTCCAAAATAAAGCATTGTGCGGGGCCAACCTGGGGCAACTCGGGATCGCCGACACATCGGGCGGCCTTGCTGGACTTGTTTTACCTTTCTCGAGCATCTTGTGCGAGGGATTCCGAGGATAGTTTCGGCTATCTCGAGGTTGAGGTTTTCCAATAGGAACCCGAGGAGATCACGGGTTTTCCCTGATCGAGGTCATTCCGCCGCAGCGTGTGGTAGTTTGTGATGGATTAGTTGGAGCACCCATGCAGGGTTAAATCTTTCGGAAAGTCATGCCCACGGTTATGTGGCAACGTAGAAACTTTGCTTAATATCCGGTTCTAGATAACTTGAAGTAAAATTTATTAAAACTTGCTAACTGAGTGTGTAACCGTGACTGTCTCTTTCGTGAGCTCCTTCACCGAACGTGGACATGGTGGGGTTATGTCTGACGTAAGTAGGTGTTCAAGTCATTCATTTGATCATCAGTAGTTCAAGTCGGATTATCCGTAGATCATTCCCCCTCTTATTCTTGTACGCGTAAGTTAGCCACCTCAAATAAATGCTTAGTCGCTTGCTGCAGCCTCACCACTTAACCATACCTCACCCATTAAGCTTTGCTAGTCTTGATACCTTTGGAAATGATATTGCTAAGTCCTCTTTGGCTCACAGATTACTACAACACCAGTTGCAGGTACAAGTAAAGAGTACTTTGACGTGAGTGTGATGATTGTTCATTTGGAGTTTCTTCTTCTTCATCATCGATCTAGGATGGGTTCAGGCCTGCAGCCTAGGATAGCAAGGATGGACGTCGTTCTTTTATCATTTGTTTTCGTCCATAGTCGGACCCTGCTCTTCTTCATGATAACTGGTTATGTTGTTGTATTGATGTGACTCTCATGTAGCTTGTGGCGAGTGTAAGCAAATTCCATATACATATCTTTTCAATGCATGTACTTGTAACGATATCCATTCTTGCGAAACGACGAGATGTGCTTCTATCCTTGTCGAGGCCCTCGCACCAAAATAAGGATAAGACCGCATCTTGGGCATTAGACGCCGTTAGGCTGTCACAGAACTCATCTACCTCTTCGCCCCCTCTTGCTGGATCAAGATGGCAGAGATCATCATCGAGTTGTACGTGTGTTGAACGTTGAGGTGTCCTCCGTTTGGCACTAGATCGGGATGGATCGTGATGGGGTCGCGGGACGAATCGTGATGAGATTGCGGGACGGACTATGATTTGGATCTCGAAGATGTTCGAATATATGAACCGCGTAATATACGCTTACGCTTAGAGATCTACAAGGGTATGTAGATACAATCTCTCCTCTTGTAGATGGTCAACACCATGGATAAATCTTGTGTGTGCGTAGGAATTTTTTTGTTTCCCATGCAACGTCCCCCAACAGTGGCATCATGAGCTAGGTTATTGCGTAGATGACATCTCGAGTAGAACACAAAGGAGTTTGTGAGCGTTGATATTTAGATTGCTGGCCTCCTTAGTCTTTTCTTGATTCGGCAGTATTGTTGGATGAAGCGGCCCGGACCAACCTTACTCGTATGCTTACGAGAGACCGGTTCCATCGACTGACATGCAACTTGTTGCATAAAGATGGCTGGCGGGTGTCTGTTTCTCCTAATCTAGTTGAATCGGATTTGACAAAGGCGGTCCTTGGAGAAGGTTAAATAGCAACTTGTGTATCACCGTTGTGGTTTTGTGTAGGTAAGAAACGTTCTTGCTAGATACCCATAGCAGCCACGTAAAACATGCAACAACAAATTAGAGGACGTCTAACTTGTTTTTGCAGGGTATGTTGTGATATGATATATCTGATGTATGAGATGATCATGTTGTAATAGTTAAATATCGACTTGCATGTCGATGCTACGGCAACCGGCAGGAGCCATAGGGTTGTCTTTAATTATTTTGCGGTTGGTGATGCTTTGCTTTATCGTTAGTTCAGTAGCTTTTGTAGCAACAACATAGTTAGCGCGACAACCTCGATGGAAGCACAATGATGGAGATCACGATGTGGCGCCGGTGACGATGGAGATCATACCGGTGCTTTGAAGATGGAGATCAAAAGCACAAGTTCATGGCCATATCATGTCACTTACGATTCGCATGTGATGTTAATCCTTTTATGCACCTTATTTTTCTTAGCACGATGGTAGCATTATAAGGTGATCCCTCACTGAAATTTCAAGATAAAATTGTGTTCTCCCCGAGTGTCCACCGTTGCGAAAGTTCGTCGTTTCGAGACACCATGTGATGATCGGGTGTGATAGACTCTACGTTCACATACAACGGGTGCAAGACAGTTGCACATGCGAAACAGTGAGGTTAAACTTGATGAGCCTAGCATGTACAGTCATGGCCTCGGAACACAGGAGACCGAAAGTTCGAACATGAGTCATATAATAGATATGATCAACATAAAGATGTTCACCATTGAAGCCAACTCAACTCACATGATGATCGGACTTGAGTTGGTGAATTTGGATCATGTGTCACTCGAATGACTAGAGGGATGTCAATTTGAGTGGTAATTCTTAAGTAATATGATTAATTGAACTCATTATCATGAACATAGTCAAAATGTCTTTGCAAATTATGTTGTAGATGATTATCTTGCGATGTAGCTCCCCTGTTTTTGATATGTTCCTAGAGAAAACTAACTTGAAAGATGATAGTAGAAATTATGCGGACTGGGTCTGTAAACTAAGGATTGTCCTCATTGATGCACAGAAGGCTTATGTCCTTAATGCACCGTTCGGTGTGCTACCCCTCGAGCGTCGTCTATGGATGTTGCGAACATCTGACATACACGTTTTTTATGACTATGTGATAGTTCAGTGTGTCATCTTTATGGCTTAGAATTGAGGTGCCCAAGACATTTTGAACGTCACGAAACATATGAGATGTTCCAAGAGCTGAAATTAGGATTTCAGGCTTGTGCCCATGTTGAGAGTTATGAGACCTCCGACAAAAATCTTTGCGTGCAAAGTAAGGGAGAAAATCTCAATCATTGAGCATGCGCTCAGATTGTGTGGGTGCTACAATCGTTTGAATCGAGTGGGAGTTGATCTTCCAGATAAGATAGTGATTGACATAGTTCTCCAAAGTCACTGCCAGCAAGCTACTGAGCTTCATGATGAACAATAACATACTAGGGGTAGAGATCATGATCCCTGAGCTATTCACGATGTTTGACACCGCGAAGTTAGAAATCAAGCAAGAGCATCAAGTGTTGATGCTTAGTAAAACCACTAGTTTCAAGAAGGGCAAAGGGAATGAAGGGAAACTTCGAGAATCACAAGTCAGTTGTCACTCAATGAAGAAACCCAAGGTTGAACCCAAACCCGAGACTAAGTGCTTCTATGATGAGGGGAATGATCACTGAGGCGGAACTGCCCTAGACACTTGGTAGATAAGAAGGCTGGCAACGTCAACAATAGTATATTATATATACATGTTATTGTTGTGTACTTTGCTAGTACTCCTAGTAGCACATGGGTATTAGATACCGGTTCAGGTTCTAAATGTTAGTAACTTGAAATTAAACCCAAGGAATAAACGGAGACTAGCTAAAGGTGAGGTGACGATGTGTGTTGGAAGTGTTTCCAAGGTTGATGTGATCACCATCGCACGCTCCCTCTACCTTCGAGGTTAGTGTTAAACCTAAATGTTGTTTGGTGTTTGTGTTGAGCATGAACATGATTGGATCTTGTTTGTTGCAATATGATTATTCATTTGAAGAGAATAATGGTTACTCTGTTTACTTGTATAATACCTTCAATGGTCATGCACCTAATATGAATGGTTTACTGAATCTCGATCGTAGTGATACACATGTTCATAATATTGACGCCAAAAGATACAAAGTAGTAATGATAGTACCACTCACTTGTGGCACTGTTGCTCGAGTCATAATGGTATAAAACGCATGAAGAAGCTTTGTGCTGATGGATATTTGGACTCACTCGTTTTTGAATCATCTAATACATGCGGACCATGCCTATTGGTGTAAACGCATTAAGAAACTCCATGCAGATGGATCTTTTGGACTCACTTGATTTTTGAATCACTTGAGACACGCAAATCATGCCACATGGGCGAGATGACTGAAGGCCTCGTTTTCTAGTGGGAAAGTAACTTATTGGAAATAATACATTTTGATGTATGAGTCCAATGAGTGTTGAGGCCCGCAGTGGATATCGACATATCGTTATGATCTTACTTCGTAGAAAATTTGAGTAGATACATGTGTATTTACTTGATGAATCACGAGTCTGAATTATTGAAAAGTTCAAGTAATGTCAGAGTGAAGTTCAAGATCGTCGTGACAAGAATAATATCTATGATGTGATCGTAGAGATGAATATCTGAGTTGCGAGTTTGGTATACATTTAAGACAATGTGGATATTGTTTCACTACTCATGCCACCTGGAACACCGTAGTGTCATGGTGTGTCCGTAGATCGTAGCCGCACCCTATTGGATATGTTGCATATTATGATGTCTCTTATCGAATTACCACTATTGTTTTGGGGTTAGACATTAGAGACAACCACATTCACTTTAATAGGGCACCACGTAGTTTCGTTGAGATGACACTGTATGAGCTATGGTTTGGAGAAACCTAAGCTGTCAAAAGGCTTTAGCCTGATAAGCTCAAACCCAAAGCGGATAAATGCAGCTTCATAGGATACCCAAAACAGTTGGGTACGCCTCTTATCTCAGATCTGAAAAGCAAAGTGTTTGTTGCTAAAACGGGTCCTTTCTCGGGTAAGAGTTTCTGTAGAAAGAATTGAGTGGGAGGATGGTGGAACTTGATGAGGTTGTTGAACCGTCACTTCAAACAGAGTGTAGCAGGGCGCATGAAATTGTTCGTGTGGCGCCTACACCAAATTGAAGAGGAAGCCAATGATGATGATCATGAAGCTTCAAATCAAGTTACTTCCAAACCTCATAGGTCGACAATGACACGCACTGCTCCAGAGTGGTACGGTAATCTTGTCTTGGAGGTCATGTTATTGGACAACAATGAACCTACGAGCTATGGAGAAGCAATGGTGGGCCTGGATTCCGACGAATGGTTGGACGCCATGAAATCCGAGATAGGATCCATGTATGAAAACAAAGTGTAGACTTTGGAAGAACTACTTGATGGTTGTAAGGCTATTAAGTATAAGTGGATCTTTAAAAGGAAGATAGACAATGATGGTGAATGTCACCATTTAGAAAGCTCTGACAAGTTCAAAGAGTTGACTACGATGAGACTTTCTCACTCACAGCGATGCCAAAAGTCTGTTGGAATTAAGTTAGCACTTGCTGCATTTTTTTATGCAATCTTGCTGATGGATGTCAAAACATTATTTCCTCGATGGTTTCCTTGAGGAAAGGTTGTATGTGATACAACCACAAGGTTTTGTCGATCCTAAGGATGCTGACAAGTATGCAAACTCCAGCGATCCTTCTATGGACTGGAGCAAGCATCTCGGGATTGGAATATACGCTTTGACGAGATGATCAAAGTTTTTGGGTTTATACAAAGTTTATGAGAAACTTGTATTTACAAGAAAGTGAGTGGGAGCACTATAGAATTTCTGATAAGTATATGTAGTTGACATATTATTGATTGGAAATGATGTAGAATTTCTAGAAAGCATATAGGGTTGTTTGAAAGGTATTTTTCAAAGGAAAACCTGGAGTAAGCTACTTGAACATTGAGCATCAAGATCTATGGAGTTAGATCAAGACGCTTGATAAAACTTTCAATGAATACATGCCTTGACAAGTTTTTGAAGGAGTTCAAAATAGATCGATCAAAGAAGGATTTCTTGGTTGTGTTATAAGGTGTGAGTTTGAGTGAGACTCAAAAGCTCGACCACGGCAGAAGAAAGAGGAGGGATGAAGGTCGTCCCCTATAGGCTCTATAGTATGCCATGTTGTGTACCGCACCTAATGTGTACCTTGCCATGAGTCTGTCAAGGGGTACAAAGAATGATCCAGGAATGAATAACTAAACAACGGTCAAAGTTATCCTTACTAACTAGTGGACTAAGGAATTTTTCTCGATTATGGAGTTGATAAAAGAGTTCATCATGAAGGGTTACGATGATACAAGCTTTGACACTAATCCAAATGACTGTGAGTAGCAAACCGAATTCATATAGTGGAGCAGTCATTTGGAATGGTTCCAAATGGCGCATGATAGCGGCATCTACAGGATGACATATAGATTTGTAAAGCACACACAGATCTGAAAGGTTGAGACCTGTTGACTAAAAACCTATCTCACAAGCAAACATGATTAAACCCCACAACTTATTGGGTGTAAATCACATAGTGATGTGAACTAGGTTATTGACTCTAGTGTAGGTGGGAGACTGTTGGAAATATGCCATAGAGGCAGTAATAAATTAGTTACTATTATATTTCCTTGTTTGTGATAATCGTTTATTATCCATGCTAGAATTGTATTGATTGGAAACTCAAATACATGTGTGGATACATAGACAACACACTGTCCCTAGTGAGCCTCTGATTGACTAACTCGTTGATCAAAGATGGTCAAGGTTTCCAAACCATAGACATGAGATGTCGTTTGATAACGGGATCACATAATTAGGAGAATGATGTGATGGACAAGAGCCAAACTATGAACGTGGCATGTGATCGTGTCAGTTTATTGCTACTGTTTTCTGTATGTCAAGTATATGTTCCTACGACCATGAGATCATGCAACTCTCGGACACCGGAGGAATGCCTTGTGTGTATCAAACGTCACAACGTAGTTGGGTGACTATAAAGGTGCTCTACAGGTATCTCCGAATGTGTCTGTTGGGTTGGCATGGATCAAGACTGGGATTTGTCACTCCATGTGATGGAGAGGTATCTCGGGCCCACTCGGTAATGCAACATCACAACAAGCTTTGCAAGCAATGTGACTAAGGAGTTAGTCATGGGATTTTGCATTATGAAATGAGTAAAGAGACTTGTCGGTAACGAGATTGAACTAGGTGTAGAGATACCGACAATCGAATCTCGGACAAGTAACATACCGATGGATAAAAGGAATAGTGTATGGGATTAATTGAATTCTTGACATAGAGGTTCGACCGATAAAGATCTTCGTAGAATATGTAGGAGCCAGTATGGCATCCTGGTACTGTTATTGGTTATTGACCAGAGAATGTCTCGGTCATGTTTGCATAGTTCTCGAACCCGCATGGTGTGCACACTTAAGGTTCGGTGACGTTTCAGTATAGTTGAGTTATGTATGTTGGTGACCGAAGGTCGTTCGGAGTTCTGGATGAGATCCCATATGTCACGAGGAGTTACCGAATTGTCCGGATACGAACATTGATATATAGGAAAAGGGTATTTGGGCTCCGAAAAAGTTTCGGGGATTTCCAGTAGTGTACCGGGAGTGACGAATGGGTTCTGGGGGTTCACCGGGAGGGGCCAACCACCCGGGGGGGGGGGGGGGGGCACATAAGCCTAAGAGGTGGCACACCAGCCCCTAGTGGGCTGGGCGGTGATACTTCTCCATCGTATCTACTTTTCCAAACTCTTTTGCCCTTGTTTTGGACTATAATTTGCATGATTTGAATGGAACTAACCTGGACTGACGCTGTTTTCAGCAGAATTGCCTTGGTGTTATTTTTGTGCAGAAATCAAAGTTCTCCAAAAGTCCTGAAAATTTACGGGGAGCAGTTTTGGAAAATATCAAAAATACTTGCGCCAAGTTCCACCTCAGGGGGTGGGCTAGTGGGCCACAAGCCCCTGCCCCGCCACCACCCCCTGGTGGTGGTGGGCAGGCTTGTGGGGCCCACAGGCACCTGCCGCCCCCAACTCCAGCTCTATAAGTTGCCTTTCGTCCCAGAAAAAATAAAAAGAGAAGTTTTCGTCGCCTTTTCGATATGGAGGCGCCGCCACCACCTGTTCTTCATCTGAAGGGCAGACCTGGAGTCCGTCTTGGGCTCCGGAGAGGGGAAATCATTGCCATCGTCATCATCAACCTTCTTCCCTCTCCAATTCCATGAAGCTCTTCGTCGTTCGTGAGTAATCTATTCGTAGGCTCGCTGGGCGGTGATGAGTAGGATGAGATCTATCATGTAATCCAGTTAGTTTTGATGGGGATTGATCCCTAGTATCCATTAGGTTCTGAGATTGATGTTGCTACTACTTTGCCATGCTTAATGCTTGTCACTAGGGCCCGAATGCCATGATTTCAGATCTGAAATTATTATGTTGTCACCAATATATGTGTGTTTTAGATCCGATCTTGCAAGTTGTAGTTACCTACTATGTGTTATGATCAGGCAACCCCGGAGTGACAATAACCGGAACTACTCCCGGTGATGACCATAGTTTGAGGAGTTCATGTGTTCACCAAGTGCGAATGCGTTGGTCCGGTTCTTTATTAAAAGGAGAACCTTAATATCCCGTAGTTTCCTTTTGGACCCCGCTGCCACGGGAGGGATGGACAATAGATGCCATGCAAGTTCTTTTCCCTAAGCACGTATGACGACACACGGAATGCATGCCTACATCACATTGACGAACGGGAGCTAGCCACATATCTCTCCGTGTTATAGCTATTGCATGATGAATATCATCCAAACAAATCACCGACCCATTGCCTACGAGTTTGTCCTACTGTTGTTACTTGTCTTGCTCTGCTACTGCTGCTACTACTGTTGCTATTACTGTCGCTTGCTACTGTTGCTACTTGCTACCGCTGTCACTACTGCTATTCCTTGCCGCTGCTATTGCTCATTACACTGCTGCTACCTTCTACTATACTTTTACGCTGACCGTTGACGGGGATTGACAACTTCCGTCAATGCGGCAACGGAGGCGCCATTGATACAATCGTTAGGAATAGTGTGCCGTCAACAGATCGTTTCTGACACCGTTGTTATCGTACTACTTTGCTATTACTACTGTGCTTGCAGATACTAATCTTTCAGGTGTGGTTGAATCTGACAAATTCAGCTGCTAATACTTGAGAGTATACTCTCACCTCCTTTAGGCGATCTACAAATTTGGGTCGAATACTCTACCCTCGAAAACTGCTGCGAACCCACGCGCTGGTGGGCCATCAACAACATTCTTCTAGTCTCATTACTGGGGAGTGCTTTGAGCATTCTTCTGGTGCCGTTGCAGGAGAAGGTTTGTTGTCATAAGCATTCGTCTAGCTAACGCCAGAGATTGCAGGATCAGCATTTTTCTGGCGCCGTTGCCGGGGAAGGTTTGTTGTCATAAGCATTCGTCTAGGTAACGCCAAAGATTGCAGGATCAGCATTTTTCTGGCACCGTTGTCGGGGAGGTATTGCTATATTCTCTGAGTCACTTGGGATTTATATCTGCTGATCACTATGAAGAATCTGAAGGATGCTAAGACCAAAGTCTTGCCCTCAACTACGAGGGGAGGTAAGGAATTGCCATCTAGCTGTGCACTTGATTCACCTTCAGTTATGAGTAAGTTTGCGACTTCACCTCCTGCTAGAAATCTTGATATGTCGACTGTGCTTGATGATGCTTATGATACTACTGCTAGATATGCTATGCTTGATACTATGCCTGATGATGCTATGCTTGATACTATGTCTGATACTGCTAGAGATGCTATGCTTGATACTATGCCTGATACTGCTAGAGATGTTATGCTTGATACTGCTTTTCCTGATGATGCTAGAGATGCTATTTTGCCTGATGATGCTATGCTTGATACTTCTAGAGATACTCCTTTTCCTGATGTTCCACTAGGAGTGTTCCTTGATGCTCATATTGCTAGAGTTACTGCCAATGCTCGTGATGCTTCTGATACTGCCGATACTATTGAGATAGAACCTGCTTTTGCTCCTGCTAGATCTAGCTCTCCTAGATATGAATTGCCTATTATACCTGAGGGTTATGTTATGGAGGGAGAGATAGCTGTGGATTTTCTTGCGTGTAAGGATGCCTATGACGCTGAGAAATTACTTCTCAAGTGGAAGGAAAAATCTCGGGAAGCTAGGATGAAAAATGACCCGAAGTTTGCCACTTCGCCTATCTTTGTCACCGATAAGGATTATGAATTCTCTGTCGACCCTGAGATAATCTCTCTAGTCAAATCTGTTCCTTTTCACAGTTATGAGTCTGAAACGATCATAGCCCATCTTGCCAAACTATCCGAAATAGCCAACCTTTTCACTAATGAGGAGAAGATCCGCCACTACTATATCCTTAAGTTGTTTCCTTTCTCTCTAAAGGATGACGCTAAAGCCTGGTTCACCTATCTTGCTCCTGGATGTGTGCGTAGTCCCCAGGAGATGGTCTATTACTTCTATGAGAAATATTTCCCTGCCCATAAGAAGCAAGCTGCCTTCCAGGAAGTATACAACTTTGCTCAACTCCAAGAAGAGAGTCTTCCACAAGCTTGGGGGAGGCTCTTCCACGTACAGAATGCTTTGCCTGATCACCCTCTTAAGAAGAACGAGATACTTGATATCCTCTATAACGGACTTACCGATGCCTCTAGAGACTACCTAGATAGTTGTGCCGGTTGTGTTTTAGGGAACAAACTGTAGAACAAGCTGAGACCCTACTGAATCACATCTTGATCAACGATAATGCTTGGACTATTCCCGAACCACGTCCTAAGCCAACTCCTAAGAAAAGAGGTATTCTATTCCTCAGTCCCGAAGATATGCAAGAAGCCAAGAAATCTATGCAAGAGAAAGGAATCAGATCTGAAGATGTCAAAAATCTACCACCTATCAAAGAGATCCATGGTCTCGACAACCCGATACAGGTAGTCGAAGTGAATTCTCTGCGTAGGTTTGACGAGAGTGATATTCCTTTTGATAAACCTGCTAGCCTATGCTTTGATGAATTTGACAACTTTGTTGCCAAACAACAGAGTTTCAATGATTATGTTAGCAGACATTTGGAACAAAGTGCTCGTATGCTTAGCCATCTAAGTGCTTGTGTAGACAGAAATGTCAATGCTCTGAAGCTTCTGAGTAAACATGCCTCTATGATTACTACTCAGGTAGAACAAGTACTTAAAGCTCAGAATGACCTACTCAGTGGATTAAATGACAACTCTGTCAGAGTCATTACTAGAGGAGGCAAAATGACTCAGGAACCTTTGTATCCTGAAGGTCATCCTAAGAGAATTGATCAAGATTCTCAAGGAATCAATGCTGATACACCTAGTCATCCTAAGGAGAAGAAGAAGGATGATAGAAGCCTACACGCCAGTTCACCAAATACTGTCACACCTGAAGAACCTAATGATATTTCTGCGTATGATGTAGAAACACAATCTGGCGATGAACATGAACCTCGTGACAACATGGACAGTGATGTTCATAATAATGCTCAACCTAGCCATGATGAGGATGTGGAGATTGAACCTACGGGTAATCCTGATAACCCACAACCTAAGAGATATGACAAGAATGACTTCTCTTCTAGGAAGCATGGTAAAGAAAGAGAGCCATGGGTTCAGAGACCTATGCCCTTTCCTCCTAAGCCATGATGAGGATTTTGAGCGCTTCGTTGAGATGATAAGACCCGTCTTTCTGCAGATGCGGTTAACTGATATGCTCAAGATGTCTCCGTATGCCAAGTACATGAAAGATATCGTGACTAATAAATGGAAGATACCAGATCTTGTGATCTCCACTATGCTTGCCAACTACACTTTCAAAGGTGGAACTCCTAAGAAACTTGGTGATCCCGGAGTGCCCACTATACCTTGCTCCATTAAAGGAAACTACATAAGAACTGCCTTATGTGACCTTGGAGCCGGTGTTAGTGTTATGCCGCTCTCTCTTTATCGTAGACTTGAATTGGATAAGTTGACACCCACTGAAATTTCTCTGTAAATGGCCGACAAATCAACTGCTTTCCCTATCGGCATTTGCGAGGATGTGCCTGTTGTGGTTGCTAATACCACTATCTTAACAGACTTTGTTATCTTGGATATTCCCGAGGACGATGCCATGGCTATCATCCTCGGAAGACCCTTTTTAAACATTGCAGGGGCTGTTATAGATTGCAACAAAGGCAATGCCACTTTCCATGTCAATGGTAATGAGCACACAGTGCACTTTCCGAAGAAACGATATCGAGTACATTGCATCAATGCTATCGAAAAGACTTCATCGATTCTCCTTGGGAGCTTTGAATGCCCTATTCCTCGTGTCAAGATGAAGTATGATTTGCTTGTTGGGGAGATACATATCCCCATTGAGGTGACTTAGTGGCTATTCGAAAATTCTCCGTTCTCTCTTGCGATTCGAGAAAGTTTTGTCATAAGGACTTGATCAACCCCATTGACGGATTTCTTTCGATGACCATGAGACGGATGAATCAGAGAGTCACATACCTCTGTTTTGAGTTTTCCTTTTTTGTTGCTTAGAAGAAAAAGGATGGAATTATTTTAGCTTTTCCTTTTTTCTGTTTTAGCGTCCCGGAGAAAAATACCTCGAAAATAAAAGTTCTCCGATGGTCCTGAAAATTTAGTATGATTTTTTCTGGAGTTTTTGAAAAATTATGGACCTGAGAGCTGGCCTGGGGGCCTGACCAGTGGGCCACAATCCCCCCACCGCCACCTA
The DNA here is from genome assembly GCF_904849725.1 of Hordeum vulgare subsp. vulgare. Lineage (NCBI taxonomy): Eukaryota > Viridiplantae > Streptophyta > Magnoliopsida > Poales > Poaceae > Hordeum > Hordeum vulgare. Next base: position 122,766,401 of record NC_058524.1, on the reverse strand, counting down.
CCCCCTAGTGGAGGGTGCAAGCTTGTGGGGCCCACAGGCACCCCCTCCACTCATTCCACCTCCCAGCCTCTTCTTCCACCTCCAAAAAAAATTGTTTCGCAGCTCAAACCCGTGTTCTTGCTCATTTGGCTGTGAATTTTGATCTCCTTGCTCAAAGCACCATTCTCCGAACCGTTTTGGGGAAATTACTCATTGGTAAGTGACTCCTCCATTGGTCCAATTAGTTTTTTTCTAGTGCTTTATCCTTCGCGAATTCCTGCTACCTTGGTCACCCTGTTCTTGAGCTAGAAAAGTTGATTTTAGTTGGTCCCAAGTAGTTTTAGCGCGTGATACAGTCTCTAGGCACTAGTAGGAGTAGTTGCTACAAGGTGTGGTGGGTCTTTATTCACTTTTCTCTTGAACTTCAAAAATTTCAGCATAAGGAAATTATGTTCAGGAGGAAGTTTCATGGTGGTTCCTCAAGTAAGAAGGGTCCTCGTCTCTCCTTCTGGGAGCCCGAACCTTTTCAACTAAGGGACGCGCCAGTGCAACCATGTGAATGGCCTTCCGATGAGTTCATGATCGAAACAGGTTTCAAGGATGAGTTTGATGCACTTGTCCGCAATGCCGGGTTAGAAGAATTCCTCTCGGATAAATGTGAATAGTATTCTATGCTCACTGTCTCTTTCGTGCGTAGATTTAAATTTTTAGCTGGTCGTGAATCATCCATACAGTTTGATCTGTACGATAAATCCTATACCGTGGATCTGGAGGATTTCAATAGGATCTGCAAGATACCTGATGGGGGTAGTGTTAATGATCCTCCTAAGTCTTCGGTCAGAGACTTTGTTTCCAGTATAACTGTTGGAGAAACCAGAGATATTACGCAAGCCACCATAGGAAGCATCCATTTCCCTGCCTTGAACTACCTTGCCCTCTTCATAGGTAGGTGCATTAACGGCAAGGGTGCACATTGTCACCTATGCGCTTTCGACCTTAGTATCCTTAAGAGCGCAGTAACAGGTGACAGGAGCTTCAATATGGGAGTTATAATAGCAAGGAGGCTGAATAAAAATGCCAGTGAGGGGGATTTCTTTGGTGGAATTTATGCTACACGCTTAGCAAATTTTCTTGGGGTATCCATCCGTCCAGAAGACCCTCCTCTCCGTACAGCCTACCTTGATCGTGTCGCTCTAACACGCTACCAGTTCCTTAAGAGAGATCATGGATCTCTTCTATACCGCTTGATATTTAACCGGCAGCGTGTTTTCCATATTACCCTTCCTGCTCCTACTTTCTTTGACTTCCAGGGTAAACGAAGATACTACATAACCATAAGAGAGGCAGAGGAGTATGAGAGGGAGGCGACGACTGCTCGACTTCGTGAGGCAGCTATTCAGGCAGTGGCTGCAGCACTCCCGTATAACACCCATTATGACTTTGGGTTTCGCCAGGATCATCCATGGGAGTAGGCCAAGCTAGGCCAAAAGCCTAAGCTTGGGGGAGTATGTGTTCTCACCGACTTTACATTCATGCTTATGCTTTGACTTTGTTAGTCGGTGTTTACACTTTGCCACTGTATTATCCATGCTAGTTTCTTTTCGTTTTCTTGTTTTCTTGTTTTGTGTCCTTTTGAGAAAACCCAAAAAGATTTTTCTTTCTTCTTTTGCTTGTTGGGAGCTTTCCCATGTAAATAGTTTTCTTTTCCTTTGTGTCAATGTAGAAGATATTGGTTACAATGCTTAGTGGTTCTTACATGCTTACCTGTTTAGCTTTCAAAGAGCCATATTATTTTGTCTTCTCCTTTGTGTTCGCCTGCAGATTCAGCTTAGTCCAATGCGCTTATTATCGTTTTCATCTCTATCGTGCAAATGAAAGGCAACAATGATGATATATGATGAAGTGACTGAGACTGAAAAGCTGGTATGAACTCTATCTATTTTGTTTTTGTAAATATGACTAGCTTGTCAACCCAGATTTAGCTTTGTTGTGAGAGAACCATGGAGCGTGTCTCTCTCCCAAATAAGAATGATAGTATGTAACTTATTTATGACCAGAAAGCAAAACTAAAACAAACTAAAAAGTAAAGAGCGGGACGCTCCAAGCATAGCGCATATCATATGAAGTGGTAAAAATATAGCATGGAGATGGACGAACTCATGATTGTTGATAGAGAAGGGGATGCACGGGGGCATCCCCAAGCTTAGATACTTGAGTCTCCTTGAATATTTCTTGGGGGTGCATGGAGGCATGCCCAAGCTTGAGCTCTTGACACTCCTGGATCTTCTTTCATCATCTTCCATCGCATACTTGAAAACTCCCTTCATACGAAACTCATCATAAGCTGATTAGAGTGGTTAGTACCCATGATAAAATAATTCATTACCTACTAAAAATAATGATTTTCATGAAAATTTATTTTTTCTTATGATTGCCAAAAGGTTTTTGCAAAGCAAAAGCAAGCTTAAAGTTTGCAAAATGATGAAAACGCAAAACGTGGCAGAATATGTGAAAAACAGAACAACAGGTAGTAAATAATTATTTTGGGGTACTTCTGCAACTCAAATAAAAAAACTCAAAACAGATGCCAGATATAAAATTATATATAGAATGATGTCAAAAAACTTAAGATCAAAAAGATGATCTGGTGATTTTTGGCAAATTTTTCCGTCAAGAAGACAGAATCTGTTTCTGGACAGCATGTCACAACTTTTGAACTTTCTTGCAATCGGAGGCTAAAACTTGGCACAAAGCTTGAAAATAAAGATACAATGATGTTGCTACAGTAGTAACAAGCATCAAGACCACTAAAAACTTAAAGTAAAACTCAAAGTAAAGATAACAAGGGTTGTCTCCCTAGAGCTCTTTCTTTATAGCCATAAAGATAGGCTTAAGATTTTAATGATGCTCTCGTAGGAATAAGAGTTGTAGAACAAAGAAGAGCATCAAGAAGCAAATATCAAACACATTTAAGTCTAACATACTTCCTATGCATAGGAATATTATAATAGAATAATTCATTGAAGCACAAAGCAATAAGCATAGGAAGGCAAAAGAAGTGCAACTTCAAAACCTTCGACATAAAGAGAGGGAACTTGATATTATTGAAATATCTATAAGCATATGTTCCCTTCTCATAATAATTTCCAGTGGAATCATGAATGAACTCAACAATATAGGTATCACATAAAGCATTGTTACCATGATCCACATGCAAAAAGGTACTCTTACTCTCCGCATAAGCATAATCTTTCTCATTGGTAATAGTCGGAGTAGGACTATCATTATCATCATGATAATCATCATAGCAAATTTTCTCATCAAAGTTGGGGGACTAAAAATATCATGTTCATAAAACCCATCATCCCCAAGCTTAGAGCTTTCCATGTCATTAGCAATATTGGTATTCAAATAAAGCATACTAATAACATTGCCACCATCATAATTGTTATGCGAATAATAAAGTTCCATAGGTTTTTTAATTTTCTCCTCAAACACTTCATGTCCTAGTTCCACATAAAGTTTACAAAGCTCTCTCATATTTTTGTTGTTTTCCATTAAGCCAAACTAGTGAAATAAAAACAAGAAACGAAAAGATTTAATTGCAAGATCTAAAGATATACCTTCAAGCACTCACCTCCCCGGCAACGGCGCTAGAAATAGCTTGATGTCTACGCATGCTTCTATTCTTGTAGACTATGTTGGGCCTCCAAGCGTAGAGGTTTGTAGGACAGCAGAAATTTTCCTCAAGTGGATGACCTAAGGTTTATCGAACTCAGGGAAGTAGAGGTTGAAGATGGTCTCTCTCAAGCAACCGTGCAATTAAGAAACAAGAAGTCTCTTGTGTCCCCAACACACCTAATACAATTGTCAGTTGTATAGGTGCACTAGTTTGGCGAAGAGATGGTAAAATATGAGTGACAGGTGTGGCAAAGCAAGGTAATATAAATCTGAAATAAAAATGGCAGCAAGGTAGCAAGTGACAAAAGTGAGCATAAACGGTGTAACAATGGTGAGAAATAGGGCCTAGGCTTTATAATTTCACTAGTGGAAACTCCCAACAACATTAACATAGTCTAATCACATGATATTTCCACTAAAACATGCAATGGAGACGTACTTGGAGGTCATTGCTTTGTGATCAAGAAAGGACGAGAATTATGTAGGGCTACAAAAGCACACCTCAGAGTTCGTAGTTCTCTTCTATGGATTTCCCAATGTCACCGCGGCCATCCAAAGAGAGTACCACAATCACCACAACATATCTCAAGGATAGTCAAAGACAAGCACCAAGAGACTCTCAATCTTCAATCAATTCACAAAAGAGGAAATCACCCATGAAAATATTCTTCTAATCCATGTCCAATAGACCGCTATCACCATGGTCTCGGGGATTATACTAGATAAGATCAAGTAAGTACATCAATCCAATACACACAAGAAGGGGAAACATCATGGGATCACCCTAGATTAACATAGCCTATGATCACAATCAAGATCACATCATGGGAGAGAGATATGGCCACATGGCTACACATAGAAGACCTCGGCCCCAAGGGAGACTACTCATACATGGCCATGATGAGCAAGAGGTTGATGGAGAGGTGCAGCCCGGAGAGGAGACGGCGGCCACGACCCTTGGGGCGGTGACCCTTGGCCCCCATTCTTCCTTGGAGATGGTACTGGTATGGAGGTGGTTCTCCAACCCAAGGCGGCTACCTGGGAGGAGGAAATCTCATAGATTTTGGTGACTCCCCACAAATCAGGTTTTTCCTCCCCTTATGAGTCGGGACGATCATCCTTGGCCCTCCGATGGATGCCCCTTTGATCCAAGGGCTCTTGGGCACCTCTAGAACCTTCGTAGGAACCCCTCTCAGCCCTAATGAGGTCACCAAATCGTGGCTTGGCCGAATCCATCTAATATGGTAAGAGTTGGACTCAATCACGTCAGTGATTCCCATAATCCTATGATCAGATGTTTGTCCTCCAGTAAAACGGGCTTTACTTGAGCGTCCGAACTCCAAATGGGCCTGATTTTATGTCTAGAATTATCAGCATATAATTACCCACAACTTTCGCATCTATTATTTTTTCATTTAACGTCATCTTCGAGGCGGAAAGAGACGATCTCTAAAATCTGTAGGGGGCTAGATTTCAGAAAAGTTAGAGTCCCACTCCAACAAGGTTTCCTCTTCTATTTTTGATAGTTCCTACACATCAAAGTGTAAAACAAGAACATTGTGCACTTTTGAAACTATTAGTAGCTTAGTCCAAATAAATCATAAAATTAATATAAAAACAATTATGAAAAACATAAAAGTAGCATGAAACTATCAAAAATTACATATACGTTTTGGATGTATCACTCAACTATACCGAAACGTCACCGAATCTTAAGTGTGCAGACCCTGCGGGTTTAATAACTATGTAGACATGACGCGAGACATTCTTTGGTCAATAACCAATAGAGGGACCTGGATGTCCATATTGGCTCCTACATATTCTACGAAGATCTCTATCGGTTAAACCTCTATGTCAAGGATTCAGTTAACCCTGTATGATGTTCCCTTTGTCCTTTGGTATGTTACTTGCCCGAGATTCGATCGTCGGTATCTCTATACCTAGTTCAATCTCGTTATCGAAAAGTCTCTTTACTCATTCCGTAATACAAGATCCCGTGACTAACACCTTAGTCATATTGCTTGCAAGACTTGTTGTGATGTTCTATTACCGAGTGGGCCCCGAGATACCTCTCCATCACATGGAGTGACAAATTTGCAGACTTGATCTATGCCAACACAACAGACACCTTCGAAGATACCTGTAGAGCACCTTTATAGTCACCCGATTACGTTGTGAAGTTTCATACACACAAGGTATTCCTCCGGTGTGCGGGAGTTGCATGATCTCATGGTCATAGGAACATATACATTGACATGCAAAAAACAATAGAATTAAACTGACACGATCCTATGCTACGTTTATAGTTTGGGTCTTGTCCATCACATCATTCTCCTAATGACGTGATCCCGTTATCCAGTGACAACACTTTTCTATAGCCAGGAAACCTTGACCATCTTTGATCAACGAGCTAGTCAACTAGAGGCTTACTAGGGATAGTGTGTTGTCTATGTATCCACACATGTATCTGAGTTTCCATTCAACACAATTCTAGCATGGATCATAAGAGATTATCATGAACAAGGAAATATAATAATAACCAATTTATTATTGCCTATAGGGCATATTTCCAAGGGATTTTCATTTCTTTGCCCGTGGTTCGTTAGCTCTACTCATTCATCCCCACGCTCTTAACTCTTGCTCACTTTTCCCCACTCCCTTGGCCGAAACCCTCAGAACTTGTCACAAACGATGGATGTCGTCGGGTTAGTGCTTTGATCGTTAAATATAACGAGTGGGGCCGCGCTGACTGTGTCGCCCGTTGGACCTGATGAGTGGGGTCACGGCGAATGGTGCCGCGGTTAGCCCATTGGGCCGTGGTTAGAACTGGGCCATGCGCGTGCTGCAACGATCGAAGCATGTTATGCATGCATGACATGTACAGCTAGCCTGCATGCATGCACATAGATAGCCTACCTGCATGCACCACCGCCCCGCCACGATGCGCTGACCGGCCTCTTTTTCACGCGAGCCGCCACGGACGCACGGACGGTTGCTGCCGCCGGTTCGTATCATCTCCCACGCGTGTCTCCTCGATGTAGAGAGCATTGTTTCACACTTTTCGGTCCACTCGCATCTATTCAATGTGGAAATTAAAACTTGTTGGCAATTAAAGTGGCATATCAATCGACGCGGTTCATTTGAACGTACCAAATCCAAAGCGTAGCCGGTGCCACTCCCCTTCCCTTCCCCTTTCCCTATTTAAACCACCAACCCTCCACCTATTCTCCACACATCCATTTGCGCCGCCCCCAAACCCAGAGCACTCTCAAAGCGAGGTGAGGATGCAGTACAACGGCCCCACCTTCAAGCTTCCACCGACCGTGCCGGAGAGACTGTACTTGCCCGGCATCGTCGTGGAGAGGACGCTCCGCGTGTGGTCAATCTCACGCTGGAGGGTTTTGCTACTGCAACAAAAGACCTTCCATCGGCGCCAGAAACACGTGCTGACGGGAGACTGTTCTTGTCTTGATACTCCTCAGCAACGGCACCAGGAATCCTTCTGCTACGGCTACGCCTTTAGGGACTTCCTAGGCAAATATGCAAAGGATTTCCCCGTGGCCTTGGAGCCTTGCGTTGGTGTTCCCTCGAAGCGGAAAGGGTGATGTAGCACACCGATGGTAAGTATTTCCCTCGGTTTTGAGAACCAAGGTATCGATCCAGTGAAGGAGTATCACAAGTACCTGCACAAACACAAAAAGCTTGTTCCCAACGCTATGAAGGGGTTGTCAATCCCTTATAGATTGTTTGCCAAGTGAGAACTAAAAGCAACAAAGTAACAAAGCAAAGTAAAAGCGAAAGTGGAAACGATAGGTGTGAATAGACCCGGGGGCCGTAGTGTTCACTAGTGGCTTCTCTCATGAAAGCAAGTAGACGGTGGGTGAACAAATTACTTTCGAGCAATTGATAGAACTGCAAAGAGTCGTGACGTCATCTATGGAAATGATTATATCTATAGGCACCACGTCCAAAACAAGTAGACCGATACTTTCTGCATCTACTACTATTACTCCACACATCGACCGCTATCCAGCATGCATCTAGTGTATTAAGTCCAAAAGAACAGAGTAATGCCTTAAGGAAGATGACATGATGTAGATGAACAATTTGATATCTACGACAAAGCCCATCTTGTTACCTTTGATGGCAACTACACGATGTGTGCCTTGCTACCCCTACTGTCACTGGGAAAGGTCACCACACGGTAAGAACCCAAAACCAAGCACTTCTCCCATTGCAAGAATCATAGATCCAGTTGGCCAAACAAAACCCAAGACTCGGAGAGACTTAGAAGGATATCAAATCATGCATATAAGAAATCAGCAAAGACTCAAATATATATCATAGATAATATGATGACAAATCCACAATTCATCGGATCTCGACAAACACACCGCCAAAGAGGATTACATAGAATAGATCTCCATGAAGATCATGGAGAACTTTGTATTGAAGATCCAAGAGAGAGAAGAATCCATCTAGCTACTAACGACGGACCCGTAGGTCTGAAGTGAACTACTCATGAGTCATTGGAGGGGCGATGATGTTGATGTAGAATCCCTCCAACTCCAAAGTCCCCTCCGGCAGGGCACCGGAAAGGGTCTCCAGATGAGATCTCGCGGAAACGAAAGCTTGCGGCGGCCGAAAAGTGTTTTCATGGTTTCCCTGATTTTTCTTTTTGTATTTTAGGGAATATATAGGCGAAGGAGCTAGGTCAGGGGGCGCCAGGGAGGCCACAAGCCTGCTAGCTGCCGCCCCCTTGTGGCGGCTATAGGGCTTGTGGTCCCCGTGTAGCTCTCCTGGCTTGGCCCTCAAGCCCCCTGATCTTCTTCCGTTCGGGAAAAATTTATGTCGGGGATTTTATTCCGTTTGGACTCCGTTCCAAAATCAGATCTAAAAAGAGCCAAAAACACAGAAAAACAGGAACTGGCACTTGGCACTGAATTAATAAGTTAGTCCCAAAAAAGATATAAAAGATACATAAAACATCCAAAGATGACAAGATAACAACATGAAACCATCAAAAATTATAGATACGTTTGAGACGTATCAGGTTTCAAGGGGGGTTGCCGAGTGGTTCCTCCGTGTGGGCTTCGCCCACCTCCCGGCGGGCTCACCGGGGATGTTTCGACTCAACGATGTGGGTCCAAACTCCAGGACTCCGCCGATAGGGCTCACCGTCACCTTGACCAACAGTTTTGATGCGTCTTACCTCCTCGGCAAGGTGTTTTGGTGTGGATGCGAATTCATCGCATTCACAACCCACAACATCTACACAAACTTCGACTGCATCTCCCCCCCCCCCCCGCGATAGTATGCACAACCTCCCTTACTACATCGGCCAGGACGGCATGGAGAGGGAGCAGTGAAGAGAAGGCGGACGATATGAAGATGGTGGTGAAGTCCCGGTTGCCGGTCTTTCCCTAGGGTGTTAGGGATTTTTATATTATATATATTTTTAACTTAATTATGTCGTTGGTTGTACGGTGAACTTGGTTATGCTTGCTATATATTTCTATCCCTATTTGATATGTTGTTGGTTATCAGTGTTTTTTCTTGCTATTTCTATCTTATTTGACATGAGATAAATCACTAGATGGATATGGTGCGGTACACGAGCCCTTATGCATTCCTCAATGGAACCAGCAAGTTTTCGCCCATTTAGAGTAGGGTCAAGTTTTCGGATGCGCGGATAATGGAGTAGTTGAAGTGTCAAAAAGGAAACTAAAGCTAGAAAAATGAGCCATGTTTATGTTGAAAAGAAGAAGAAAAGCTAATTTTTTTGAATTATTGGTGGCCCTATTCCGTATATTGTATGAACAAAAACAAGCTAATTTTTGAATAGTTTAGGGTACCCTTTGTTTTATGTAAGAAGTATGATATGGTTGCTACTTTTTATGTTATGGAGTACGTGAGATATCGGTCGATGGATATGGTGCCGTAGCCGAGCCGTAGACAAGCTCTCTAGATGGATATGGTGCCATAGCCGAGCCTAGACATGCTCTCTAGATTGATATGCTGGCTAATGGTGCCACCGGACTTTATTTTAGAAGTGGTTTTAGATGGATATCATGATCTACATAATTAAGTCTGACATGTTCTTAATAAAAAAACAAAAACAAAAAATCATGTATACAATATTTTTCTTGCAACAAAAACTTGTTTATAATACCCGCAGTCAAAAATGAAAGTGTTGTGCCGTAGGCAATATACAGAAGGAAATTGCTATGATATGTGCAGTACAAATAACTTTGACATGTGCAAGTCCAACAATAAATCGATTTACCATCATGCATTATTTTTGTTCAGCATGGCAATAAATGGATTTACCATGGTAATAATCAAGGGAAAAAACGGAGCCAACCGTGGGCCTTCAACACTCAACGCAATGATACGGCCCAACCAGAGCTTAGTTTCAACGCAATGAGACGGCCCAATCAGACGCAATGACACTCAATGCAATGAAACGGAAGAAACTGAAAGTGTACAAAAGTGACGAAACTGACGGGTACCCGAAACTGACATGATCCACAAATTAAGCAACATAGAGCATAGAGCACATGATCCACAAATTTAACCAAATCTTAGAGCACATGACACCACACTAATAACATCTCTAACGAGTGATGACCAGCAAGTAAGCAAATCCTAGAGCAACTACACAAAAAATAAAAGGGATAAAATCCTAAAGCTATCACATTCGCATGCTTGTTCAATTGAATCACTGCTTCAAGTTCTTGTGCAGCTTCTTTATTTCCCCCTTCAGATCTGCATCCCCAACTGTCAGAGCAGCACTTTCAGATACCAAATTCGTTGTTGCTGACGGCAGATTGAGCTCCCGGGTTGGGGCCCCATTGAACAGAATCCTCTTAACGTAGTCATCCATCCATTCAAAATGTGTGCATTTCTTCACGATCTGAAATGAAAACATGAACCCTAAATCCCAGATCGAAAAAGAATTAAAAGCAAATAGAAAAAGAAATCAGAGAAAAATCATGATATCTAACCTACCCCTCTGGCTTGCTCTCGCATTTCACGAACTCGCGCCCATAGTTGCCATTCTTGACCTCCTTCGAAGTCAACCATATCAGTGGCGCGCTGCATAGGCAGTTAGGACATCGCTCCAAGGGAAGTGGACCATACCGGGTCCACGAGGGGCGGGTGGCTGAAGTGGAGCTCGACATATCGCCCAAAGTCGCCGGAGAGGAAGAAGGAGAGGAGTGGCTCCTCTCGTTGCCGGAGAAGAAGCAGCAGAGGAGGGGGTGCCCGAATAAAGGGGAGGCACAACCAACAAGTCTCACGGATCGCCACACGATCCAACGATGCGGAGCCATCCATGTGATCCAATGGCGCGGAGCATGCTCGCAGCCTGCCCTCGGAATTACTTCTAGAAGACCACATCTTAGGGTTGTCGCTTGGCGCTAGGGTATGATCGGACGGCTAACGTTGGGACCTAGGGTTAGGCGAAACCCCTCGGGGTTTAGAGGGGTTTTGAGCTGGTCAACGATGTTATGAAAGCTTTGACTGAGCATAACGAATTTAAAGAAATCGAAAAAAATATGAAACCTTCCCCGTTTGCTGTTTTATAATACATACTAACAAGAAAAAATATTAAACTTGGTCTATGGTCATTTTCATGAAAAAACCCTAACTGGCACAATCGAGGTAAAATGAGCACCATTAATTTAAAAAAAATCAAAAAATATGAAACCTGCGCATAATGTTGTCTTGTGTGACATGTTCCCAACCAAAAATCATAAACTTTGTCTATTGGCATTTTCATGAAAAAACCTTCACACATATGAGCTATCATGTATAACATTTCATAGAAACCAAGGAGAGGAGGTAGGGTTTCCCTTCGGTTTTTGACAATTTAATAAAAATCAAAAAAATCAACAAAGCTTGATATCAAAGTTAATAAGAAGGACCTGAACTTAGTTTTCCATTTTCATATTGTAAACATGTTTCTAATGGTTTTTCTACTAAAGTATATTTTTTTGAAAAAAAAAGTACAAATAGAAAGATTAATTCAATAAATAGTGATTCTTTGAATCTACACTATATAGATTGATTTGGTGTTAATAAAAATATTTGGCTCATTTGGAGTAGGTCCAAAATTTTTTGATTACAAATGGGGTTGTTTACCCTAGATTGGGAGCTCATTTGGAGCACATTTCTCATGACTACAAGTTTTGTAGACGCAAAAGAGACCGGATTGATCACCTAACGTTTATAATAGTTCAGCAAATTGTGCAACTCACACCAGAGGGGAATGCACTGAAGTGTTGGTTCAAATTCAAAGTTTGCCTCACTAGTTCAAATTCAAAGTTTACATATAGAATTATTACACCTTACAAGTTTTCACAGTACTTCAAATTGATGACAGAATCATTATACAAATTATTCAAAGTTTATGACTTGCATTCAAGTTCAAATTCAAATCTTTGCCTTGCTCCTTGTGCTCCAGGATGGGTTAACCGTCTTGCTTTTGGTTTCCCTGGGTGGAATATTTTGTGCTTTTGTAAGCTTTGTCTTGTTGCTTCTGATCTTCACTTCTGGTGCTGGCGGGTTTTATTGAGCTTTGACTGATCGAGCAAGTGATGACCAGTTGACGGTCATCTGTGGGCTCACTAATCTTTAAAGGAACTTCACACAAAATAACTTCCTCCTCTCTTATAGTTTCAAAACCTTCGTAAGCCATGGTTTCGAATTCCGCATCAGATGATGGTTCAACTGAAGTTTCTTCCTCTCTAGGTATTTTCTCTCTTATAGACAAAATAACATCCTCCTCTCTTATAGCTACTTCAGTAGCTTCATTCTCTAAACTTGCTGCATTCCACTCTGCTGCTGCATTATCCTCTAAACTTGCTGCATTCTCCTCTGCTGCTGCATGCTCCTCTGCATTTGCTGCTGCCCATTGTTCCTCTTCTCCAAATGATGCATCAACTGGATTGGTACAAGGCCTAGCAATATGCCCTAAGATACCACATCTTTTGCACTTACGCTGTTTTTTACACGACCCTCTTCACCAGCTCTTATCCTGTTTTTCCTTGGTCTTCCTGGTGGTCTAGGAGAATGGAGTTTGAACCCTGGGTCTACTATGTTCCATTGGTATTTTCCCAAGAGTGCAGACACATTTTCAGCATAAGCATCCCTAAATTTGGCAACAGAGAAATATTCAGAGCAATACTGATCAACTTCACCATCTTCACCTCCAATAACAGTCATGATATGTAGGGCATGTATGCACGACTTCCCGCGGATCTGTCATTGCCTACAACTGCATTCATTGGTTGCAAGGTTCACTGGATATCTCCATTCCCTATTTTTACTATCATTGTATGTCACCTCAGCCTCATATGTCGAAGGTCGAATGCATATCATTCTTAGTCCTCTTGCCTTGGCATGCAATGCCTTAATCAGAGATGGTAGCATAAGATGACCAACATATTGTGTTTCTGCAATTCTTTTACGAAGAGCCATCTTTACCATGATCATCTGCGTGATCTTATCAAATGCTTGCCACAACAAAATCCCTTTCACTGACTTGAACTTTGCATTGAAACACCCAGTGAGGTTACTGGTCACATAGTCTACTTTACAGATTTCATTGAATTTGCTTCTTGACCACAGCTTTCCATGATGTTCATCCATGTACTCCTTCACCAAAGGATTATGATCATACAACACTCTCAAATGGTGCTCATGCTTCCTCAAGCTGCATGCGTATGATGCTGACCTTAGATTCTCATCATAAACTTTGCCTTTGAATTTCTTCTTAAAATTTTGCGCTAGGTGTCGCATACATTCCCTATGTTCCGCTCTAGGGAATACAATTTCTACTGCAGTTTCTAAACCCTTGCAAGCATCTGTGTGTATAACTAAACCTGAGGGTGTACCTATAATGTTGCGCAACTGCTGCAGAAACCAGACCCAACTGTCCTCACTCTCTACCCCCAACACACCAAATGCAACTGGGAATAGCCAGTTGTGTCCATCAACTGCAGAAACTGCTTCTAGCTGGCCTCTCCATCTTCCATTCAAAGCAGTCGCATCGACAACCAAATAGGGCCTACAACCATTCAGAAACCCCTTCCAGCAAGCCTAGAAACAAACAAAAGCCCTCCTGAAGCACTCCTTCTCCATTGTCTTCCCTTTTAATTTGTACTTAACTGTATGCTTGTCAATCTCCACAACACTACCTGGACTAGCCATCTCCACTTTAGCTTTGAAGGTGTAAAGCAACTGAAAACTCTCATTCCACGGACCATTAATCCTATCAAGAGCCCTTTCCTTAGCATAGAAAATCTTCATGTATTGTACATTAATATTGTACTTCTCAAATAGCTTCCCATGGAGTGTTGTTGGACCAATTGTTGGTGTTTCCCTCACCCAATCCAAGATTGCATCTACCACCCACCTAGTCTTTGCAAGCTTAGATTTGTCCTTTCCCCCTTCCCCTCCAGGTGGGCAAGTGTGCCCGTGTGGTTTTCTTTTTATCTGAGACAAAATGAAAAATGATGTCAAATACAATTAACAAACAATACAATTAATATTGAGTTGTAATACCTGAATCAATTTTCTCTTTCGCATAGTGGATGCATGCAACCTCCACCTACACCTATCATAAGGGAAATGAATAGTGAATCTTCCTGGCTCACTCCTATCAACCTCATAAGAGTTTTCAGTAACAATGCAATATGTAGTCACTGCATTACGACAGTCCACCATCGATTCGAATATGGTTCTTGGAGTAAAGTCAGGATCCTGTCTGTTCCACTCAATTGTTGGCATGTCCTCACCATCATATTCTTGTAAAACTAAGGAGTCGATGTTCTCCTCCCTCTCTTCATCATTAGTGTCATCAAATCTAGCACGTCTGCTAGGCTCCTCTGCATATTCATCTTCCACTGCGTGTTGACTGACTCTATCTACCAGTCCAGGGAATAGAATCTCATCCTCGTCATCATTTCGAGGCACTTCCTCGTCAGGCTCCGCATCTACTTCTACATCAGGTGCAGAAGGAAGAGGAGAAGTGGCAGAATTAGCGGCAGCCGACATGTTGTGGCTTTCAGAACCACTAGGTTTACTTGGTCTCGACCTACAAGGAGTGCGAGGACGCTCGCTATTAGCAGAGACAGATGATGTCTGAACACCCTTCGGGATACGTTGTTTGCATGCCTGAAGCACACGGATATGGATTTTACCGAAACGACTGTCAACATTCAAACTAAATAGCAATCCCAGATGCTCATCACAAGTTAATGGGAGAAATATCTGCTCGATACTATTGAAATATCTGAGTTCAACAGCATCGACAGGGCTCCACGGATACTCACAACAGAGTGCCCCGCAGAAATCTCTAAACGAAATGGTGGTTTCTACCACTTTAGGATAGAAAAATTCAGAAATCACATACGGTTTAGTTCCACGCAGATCGCAAGTTTCCATTCTAACCGCCAGCCAAAATGCAAGTGCAGGATCAACTCTAGTCGTTTGAAATAAGATAAAGGGCGCGGTTAGGCCTAAAATTTTCAGATAAATTGCGCTGATTCACGCCAACGGTGGTCAACTACAACCTAATTTATGGATCTCCTAATTAATTTGAGAGGAAAACGATGCTTACCCAGGTGGAATCCATGAATTATCAGCCTCTGATTCGACCCAATCATCTCCACGCTCGATGGTCCGGACGGGGTGCCCCCCGACATCGCTTGCTAATCCTAGATGGGGAGAGAGGGTAGATGCGGCGGGGGCGGCACGACTGCGACCGAGGCGGCAAGAGTGCGGCGGAGGCGGCACGACGGCGGCGGAGGGGGCGGCGCGAAAGCGACTTGATCTGATTCAGGTGAGTGTCAGTTTTGTGGCCCCAGTGGTTACCATGTAACAGTCAAAATGTGTACTCCGCCCTATGCGGCCCCACTAGTCAGAGTTAGCAGCATTGACCCGACGGCAACGTTCGATGTGACCAGTTCTGAGGGTTTTGGGCAAGGGAGTGGGGAAAAGTTAGCAAAAGTTAAGAGCGTGGGGATGAATGAGTAGAACTAACGAACCAGGGGCACAGAAATAAAAATCCCTATTTCCAATAGTCTCCCATTGCACTAGAGTCAATAATCTAGTCCACATCACTATGTGATTGTAATGAATCTAACACCCATATAGTTCTAGGGTTCGATCATGTCTTGCTTGTGAGAGAGGTTTTTAGTCAATGGGTCTGAACCTTTCAGATCCGTGTGTGCTTTACAAATCTCTATGTGATCCTATAGATGTTGCTACCACGTGCCATTTGGAACTATTCCAAATGACTGCTCCACTACACGAATCCGGTTTACTACTCAGAGTCATCTGGATTAGTGTCAAAGCTTGCATCAATGTAAACCTTTACGACGAACCTTTTATCACCCCCATAATCGAGAAAAGTTCCTTAGTCCACTAGTTACTAAGGATAACTTTGACCATTGTCTAGTGATCCATTCCTGGATCACTCTAGTACCCCTTGATAGACTCATGGCAAGGCGCACATCAGGTGCGGTACACATCATGTCATACTTTAGAGCCTACGTCCAAGGCATAGGGGACGACCTTCGTCCTTTCTATTTCTTCTGCCGTGGTCAGGTCTTGAGTCTTACTCAATACTCACACCTTATAACATAGCCAAGAACTCTTTCTTTGACTCATCTATTTTGAACTCCTTCAAAATCTTGTCCCGGTATGTTTCATTTGAAAGTTCTATTAAGTGTTTTGATCTATCTCTATAGATCTTAATGCTCAATGTTCAAGTAGCTCAATCCAGTTTTTCCGTTGAAAAACACCTTTCAAACAACCCTTTATGCTTTCTAGAAATTCTACATTATTTTCGATAAAAAATATGTCAATCACATATACCAATCAGAAATTCTATAGTGCTCCCACTCACTTCTTTGGAAAAACAAGTTTCTCATAAACCTTGTATAAACCCAAAAACTTTGATCATCTCATCAAAGTGTATATTCCAACTCCGAGATGCTTGCATTAGTCCATAGAAGGATCGCTGGAGCTTGCATACTTGTTAGCATCCTTAGGTTCGACACAACCTTCTGGTTCTATCACAGACAATCTTTCCTCAAGGAAACCGTCGAGGAAACAATGTTTTGACATCCTATCTGCAATATTTCATAAATAATGCACCAACTGCTAATATAATTCCAACAGACTTTAAGCATCACTACGAGTGAGAAAGTCTCATCATAGTCAACTCTTTGAACTTGTCGGACACATATTTGCGACAAGTCAAGCTTTCTTAATGGTGACTTTTCACCATCATCATCTATCTTCCTTTTAAAGATCCATCTGTACTTAATAATCTTACGAACATCAAGTAGTTCTTCCAAAGTCCACACTTTGTTTTCATACATGAATCCTCTCTCAGATTTCATGGCCTCCAGCCATTTGTCGAAATCCGGGGCCACCATCGCTTCTCCATAGCTCGTGGGTTCATTTTTGTCCAATAACATGACCTCCAAGATAGGGTTACCGTACCACTTTGGAGCAGTACGTGACCTTGTCGACCTACGAGGTTTGTAGTAACTTGATCTGAAGCTTCATGATCGCTATCATGATCTTCCACTTCAATTGGTGTAGGCGCCACAGGAACAACTTCCTGTGCCCAGCTACACACTAGTTGAAGTGATAGTTCAATAACCTCATCAAGTTTCCACCATCGTCCCACTCAATTCTTTCGAGAGAAACAATTTCTCGAGGAAGGACCCGTTTCCTGAAACAAACACTTTTCTTTTGGATCTAAGATAGGAGGTATACACAACTATTTTGGGTTTCCTATGAAGATGCATTTATTCGCTTTGGGTTCGAGCTTATCAGGCTTAAACTTTTTCACATAAGCGTCGTAACCCCCAACCTTTAAGCAATGACAGCTTAGGTTTCACCAAACCATAGTCCACATGGTGTCATTGTAACATCCCAAAATTTATAAATTTTGGAATGTTAATATAATTATTAGTTTTGCTTGTTTGTTTGTTTGCTGAGTGATTGAAACTTGCGTGAAATTGAAACTTTTCGAAACTTTTGAAAGAGAGGGAATAAAATGACTTTCCCCTTCTCCGGTGAATTCAAATTCAAGCTTTTTAAAAAAAAGCAACGAGAGAAGATGACATGACTTCTTCAATTATACAGAATTTGAACGGAGATATTTGCGTTGAATTCTTTTGCTTTTCCATTTTTCTATCGCGCGAGAAATGTCCGGAGAAAACTCTCTTGCACGCAAGAGAGAGAGAGCGGAGGAAAATGACACTCCAAAACTGCGGGCAATTTATTGGAGTGGAGATAATATGACTTCTCCCCTGTGAGTTAAAGTCACCCTTTTGGTTTTGCAAATTTTTCTAAACTCCGAATTATTTTAGTTGAGTTGTTTTTTTCAATCGCGTTGTGTGATCTAATTGCATAAAACTTTTTTTTAAAAATTGCATTAGGTGGAACTAGGGTTCCTATATGTATTATATATATATTAGTTGTATATGTATTTTGTTTTCCTAAGTATTCTAGCGCATATATGTATATTAGTACCTTTTTTTTAGTATTTTGTTAGCTAGGAAAATATTTTTTTTTCTGTTTTGTTTTGTTTTTTTATTTCTTTTTGTTGCTGCTGTTTGCTTGTTTTAAAAAAAAAAACAAAACTGCCAGGCCGAGCCACAAGGGCTCAGCCGAGCCGCCCCATGCATGCACGCATGCAAGCCTTGCATGCAGCCCCCAAGCCCCTCTCCACGTCTCTCCCTCCCCACGTCTCCTCTTTCCTTTTTTCTTCTCCCTCCCCTTTCCTTATTCTCTCCTTCCTTATTTCTCCTCCCTCTCTTTCCTATTTTTCCCTCCCGTGATCTCCTTCCCAAAGTTCTCCCTCTCCTTTCCTTTTACTCTCCTCCCCTAAGCCTATATAAACCCCCCCACCACCATCTCTCCCCAACCCTAGCCGCCGCCGTCTCCACCGCCGCCTCCACAAGCCGCCACCGGCGCCTCACCCCACCGCCGCCCTAGCCGCCGCCGCGAGCAGCGGCAGCAGCCCGAAAGCTGCTGCACCTCGGCCTCGCCGCGGAGGAGGAGCCCTCCCCGAACTCTCTCTCCACCGCCGCCTCTTCCCCGAGGAGGAGAAGCACCCCACCGCCGCCGCCCGACGTCTCCACGCCCCGGAGCTCCCCTCTCCCCCTCGCCGGCGACACCCTCTTCTTCCTCGCCGGTGCAAGCACTGCCAGCCACGGTCAACCAAGTTAGTCTCTCCCTCCAACTCTCTGTTAATTGCATGTTATCTCTTTTATGCCCTTAGATCTTCATGCAACGGCCAGGATTAGATCATCTATACCCTTTCGGTTTAGTTCAGTAAACCGCGGGTTATTTTTCCCACTTAAAATTTAGCCAGCCCTTTTACTAGCCTTAGGACGTTTGCTCCAAAACAAGAAACAAACACCCCTCCGCAGCTTGCCACGTGTTAGTACTAGATAGCTGCAGTTTTTTCCGTCAAAACAGCAAAAACAGCAACTTTCAATCTTGTTTTGGCCACAACTTTTTATCCCGAAGTCCAATGACATTGATTCTTTTTCAGTAGCTCACAAATTTCCTGTAGTTTTTAAAAACATATAATTTGGCTGTGTTTGAAATTTTTAAATATAAGTTAGAGCACATTTGGTTTAAACACTGTTTTGCCTATTCCAGGAGTTGAAAAATAGCTTTTAATTTGATTCCTTTTGGTACTGATCACTAGTGATCCTATTTATAAGTGGTAAAAATTTCAGCTTTGTTCGAGTATTTTAACGCATTATTTCATGTGAAACAGTTTCTGTTTCATCGCTTTTCGGTTTTCGGCTAATTCGTTTTATACTTTGGTTTTAAAATATTTTCTTTATTAATTCAGAAAGATTATTATTGTTTGTTTATGTTAGATAACAGCAGTTTTGCAATATTTTAGTTTCATTTGTTTTTATAAGAACAATTCTAGCTCCGTAGTAACGTGCAATTGTTTTCACCGTTGTTTCAAATCCCGTTTGGGAATACTTTCAAAGGTTTTGTGAAAAACACTTTATTTTATCTTAGTTAGATTTATATATTAGTTCTTTGTTATTATTTTCTGTTAGACAAAACCATCTAGTGTTTGACGTAGTAGAAGACTCGCTAGTCTTATTTGAAGTTTTCTTCGGTTTCTTATTCGCTCTCGCTCTTTTGTTTGATTGCTAGAATGATTGCTAGTATGTGTGCTTATGTGGATGCTATGTTTGTTATATAGATTTCATCGGAGAGTGACGAGTAGTCTATCAAGTTATTTTCTCGAGAAATTCTTCCTCGTCAACATCACAGGCAAGTCACTTTGATCATACTTTCACCTATGTTTTATGCATTGTAGTTCTACCATCCTATGCCCATTTGCATGCTGCCTAGGTACTTGGAAACCTAATTGTAAGTTGTAGTATCATGTGGTAGGAACACAACAACCCCGACACTTGGCCCCGGGACGATAATTTCTTAATGCTATGCTTGAGTAGACGGGTTATCGATTGAGTGTATTCCACGAGTGATGCGAGGTTGACAAAATAATCAAGACCGGACTAAGACAAGACTTTCAAGACCTCGGACGCAATGCAACACTGGGTGAAGGACGGTTGACCGGCTCCCTGGAAAACCCAGTGGATGCCCGGGATGCTGGAGAGGCCATGTCATCCTGCGGAAAGCTTCACCTAGGCTCAAAGAGACGGATGGATATTTTCAAGACCCAAGGCTTACCTGCACAGCCACAAGTCATTATGGGCTCTGGCTTGGTTGGACAACGCGGCGACTCTGGACAGGCGGTGCTAGCAGATGTAGACGAACGGTAGGAATGGATGGGCACCGACAAGGATTCAGAGGGACCCGTTGAAAGACCATGTTTTGATCATCCGGTCTTCAAACACCCTGAAGTGCGAGGACAAACCCGGAGGCGATCAAATCTTGTGGGGAACGTGTGCAAAACTCTGCAGAGTACTCAAACCTAATCGATTAGCCGTGTCCATGGTCATGGACAACTTGAGCCAAAGGAACTGAGGTTATCTGGATTTCTCAACACCATTAAATATATTTGATGAGGGTATTTATTGACAACTCGGGTACGAGAACTGGTTGGCGGAACCATCTCGTTAACAACAAACCTTATAGTAACATTTTGCTTTCAACCCCTCTTGTTGTAGGATAAAACTGGCTTTATGCAAAACTTAGCTCCACCGACCAAATATGCATGTAGAGATAGTTGATTATTACTTTACCCCTCTCTTATGTGACTTGCCGGCATATTCAATATGCTGACCTACACGGCTGCAACGTCTTATGTTGCAGATATTTCTCTTCGACGAGTAAGAGTACGATTCAAGGTTACGGTCTACACTCAACTTGCCGTTGGTGTTTATTGGGACTCCACTCCCTTGACCGCTTACGCTGAGATATTTAAGGTATATATCAGTTTTACGCTATTTTACATGTGATTGCACTTTGATATATACATTGATGTACTGTGTGTGCCAGCATACTGATCCAGGGATGGCACAGAAACACAGAGGCTTGACTCGTTTTGAGTCGGGTCGCTACAGTCATCTCAAGGAATTACGTGGTGCCCTATTTAAAGTGAATGCGGTTGTATCTAATGCCTAACCCAAAAACAATACTGATAATTCGATAAGACACATCATGGTATGCACCATATCCAATAGGGCGCGGCTATGATGTTCGGTCACACCATCACACCATGGTGTTCCAGGTGGCATTAGTTGTGAAACAATTTCCATACTGTCTTAACTGTGTACCAAACTCGCAACTCACATATTCATCTCCGTGATCATATCGTGGACATTTTATCCTCTTGTCACGATGATCTTCAACTTCACACGTGTGTTTCATCAAGCAAATACACTAGTATCTACTCAAATCATCTATGAAGTAAGAACATAACGATATCCATCTTGTAAATATGCCCTAGAGGCAATGATAAATAGTTATTATTATATTTCCTGTTTAAAGATAGATGCATGTGTGGATACATAGACAAAACAATGTCCCTAGCAAGCCTCTAGTTGGCTAGCCAGTTGATCAATGATAATCAAGGTTTTCTGGCTATATGCAAGTGTTGTCACTTGATAACTGGATCACATCATTAGGAGAATCATGTGATGGACTAGACCCAAACTATGAACATAGCATATTGACCGTATCGTTTTATTGCTATTGTTTTCTGCGTGTCAAGTATTTGTTCATATGACCATGAGATCATATAACTCACTGGTACCGGAGGAATACCTTGTGTGCATCAAACGTCACAACGTAACTCGGTGACTATAAAGGTGCTCTACAGGTATCTCCGAAGCTGTCCATTGAGTTAGTATGGATCAAGACTAGGATTTGTCACTCCGTGTGACGGAGAGGTATCTCGGGGTCCACTCGGTAATACAACATCACACACAAGCCTTGCAAGCAATGTGACTAAGTGTAAGTCACGGGATCTTGTATTATGGAACGAGTAAAGAGACTTGTCGATAACGAGATTGAAATAGGTATGCGGATACCGACGATCAAATCTGGGGCAAGTAACATACCGAAGGACAAAGGGAATGACATACGGGATTATATGAAT
Source organism: Hordeum vulgare subsp. vulgare (assembly GCF_904849725.1). NCBI lineage: Eukaryota > Viridiplantae > Streptophyta > Magnoliopsida > Poales > Poaceae > Hordeum > Hordeum vulgare. The sequence goes on along the minus strand of NC_058524.1, from coordinate 122,744,110 downwards.
CCTTGACACTGAGGTTCAACCGATCAGATCTTCGGAGAATATGTAGGATCCAATATGGGCATCCAGGTCCCGCTATTGGATATTGACCGAAGAGAGCCTCGGGGCATGTCTACATAGTTCTGGAACCCGCAGGGTGTGCACACTTAAGGTTCGATGATGTTTTAGTATAGTTGAGTTATATGCGTGGTTACTGAATGTTTGGCAGAGTCCCGGATGAGATCACGGACGTCCCAAGGGTTTCCAGAATGGTTTGAAAACGAAGATTGATATATAGGATGGTTTCATTTGGTCACCGAAAGTTTTGGGCAATTCCGGCAGTGTACCGGGAGTGACGAATGGGTTCCGGGAGTTCACCAGGAAGGGCCCACCCACCCGCGAGTGAGCCCAAGGCACTAGGGTGGCTCCACAAATCCTTAGTGGGCCCATGGAGTCAGCCCAAGGGGCCCATGGCGCCACATAAAGAAATACCAAAAGAAAAGAAAAACAAAAAGGGAAAAGGGGAGGTGGGAAGGAAGAGGAGGACACCTCCTTCCCCAAACCGAATTGCAGGAGGAGTCCTCCTCCTCCTAGCGCCGGCGCACCCTTGAGGGCCTTGTCGCTCAAGCCAAGCCCCTCCCCTCTCCCTCCTATATATAGTGGTGTTTTAGGGCTGATTTGAGACAACTTTTGCCACGTGCGACTCAATCCTAGACCACATAGTTCTGCCTCTAGATCGGATTTCTGCGGAGCTCGGGAGGAGCCCTGCAGGAGTAGATCATCACCACCACCAGAGCGCCGCTGCACTACCGGAGAACTCATCTACTTCTCCATCTTTCTTGCTGGATCAAGAAGGCCGAGATCATCGTCGAGCTGTACGTGTGTTGAACGCGGAGGTGCCGTCCGTTCGGCACTAGATCAGGACGGATCATGGGACGGATCACGGGACGGTTCGTGGGACGGATCGCGGGACGGTTTGTGGGACGGTTCGAGGGACGTGAAGACATTCCACTACATCAACCGCGTTTCTCAACGCTTCATGTTGTGCGATCTACAAGGGTACGTAGATCGAAATCTCCTCTCGTAGATGGACATCACCATGATAGGTCTTCGTGTTCGTAGGAAATTTTTTGTTTCCCATGCAACGTTCCCCAACAGTGGCATCATGAGCTAGGTTCATGCGTAGATGTTTTCTCGAGTAGAACACAAAAGTTTTGTGGATGGTGATGTTGGATTTGCTGCCCTCCTTAGTCTTTTCTCGATTCAACGGAATTGTTGGATTGAAGCGGCCCATACCGACATAACTTGTACGCTTACGAGAGACTGGTTTCATCGATTGACATGCAACCTCGTTGCATAAATATGACTGACGGGTGTTGGTTTCTTCAACTTTAGTTGAGTTGGTTGTGACCAAGGCGGTCCTTGGAGAGGTTAAATAGCAATTTGCACATCTCCATTGTGGTTTTTGCGTAAGTAAGATGCGATCATACTAGATACCCATAGCAGCCACGTAAAACATGCAACAACAAATTAGAGGACGTCTAACTTGTTTTTGCAGGGTATGCTTGTGATATGATATGGCCAATGACGTGATGTGATATATTGGATGTATGAGATGATCATGTTGTAATAGTTAATATCGACTTGCACGTGGATGCTACGGCAACCGGCAAGAGCCATATGGTTGTCTTTAAACTAACGTTTGTGTTTGCAGATGTGTTTACTATATTGCTAGGATGTTTCTTTAGTAGTAATAGCATAAGTAGCACGACAACCTCGATGGCGACACGTTGATGGAGATCATGGTGTGGCGTCGGTGACAAGAAGATCGTGACGGTGCTTTGGTGATGGAGATCAAGAAGCACAAGATGATGGCCATATCATGTCACTTATGAATTGCATGTGATGTTAATCCTTTTATGCACCTTATTTTCCTTAGAACGATGATAGCATTATGAGGTGATCTCTCACTAAAATTTCAAGACGAAGTTGTATCCTCCCCGACTGTGCACCGTTGCTACAGTTCGTCGTTTCGAGACACCACGTGATGATCGGGTGTGATAGACTCAACGTTCACATACAATGGGTGCAAAACAGTTGCAGACGCGAAACACTCGGGTTAAGCTTGAGCCTAGCATGTGCAGACATGGCCTCGGAACACATGAGACCGAAAGGTCGAGCATGAATCGTATAGTTGATATGATTAGCATAGAGATGCTTACCACCGAAACTATTCTCAACTCACGTGATGATCGGACTTGAGTTAGTGAATTTGGATCATGAACCACTCAAATGACTAGAGAGATGTACTTTTTTAGTGGGAGTTTAGAAAGTAATTTGATTAGTTAAACTCTAATTATCTTGAACATAGTCTAAGTCCACTTTGAAATATTTGTGTTGTAGATCAATGGCTCACGCGACAGTCACCCTGAATTTTAATACGTTCCTAGAGAAAGCTAAGTTGAAAGATGATGGAAGCAACTTTGTAGACTGGGTTCGTAATCTTAAGTTGCTCCTGCAAGCTGGGAAGAAGGATTATGTCCTTAATGTTGTGCTAGGAGATGATCAAGATGTTAAGAACGCTTGGTTAACACGTAAGAAGGACTACTCAGTAGTTCAATGTCCAGTCTTGTATGGCTTAGAGTCGGGACTTCAACGTCGCTTTGAGCATCATGGAGCATTTGAGATGTTCTAGGAGTTGAAGTTTATCTTTCAGAAGAACGCCCGGATCGTGAGGTATGAGACCTCCGATAAATTCTATGCTTGCAAGATGGAGGAGAATTCGTCTATGAGTGAACATGTGCTCAAAATGTCTGGGTACTCAAACCGTCTAGCTGAGCTGGGGATTGAACTCCCGCAAGAGGCTATCACTGACAGAATTATTCAATCACTGCCACCAAGCTACAAGAGCTTTGTGTTGAACTATAACATGCAAGGGATGAACAAGTCACCCGGCGAGTAATTCGCAATGCTGAAAGTCGCAGAGTCAGAATTCTGTAAAGACCATCAAGTGTTGATGGTGAATAAGACCAGTAGTTTCAAGAGAAACGACAAAGGCAAGAAGGGTAACTCCAAGAAGAGCGGCATACCTGTTGCCAATCCGATGAAAAAACCCAAGGCTGGACCTAAGCCTGAAACAGAGTGTTGTTATTGCAAGGGACTGGGTCACTTTAAGCGCAACCGCCTCAAGTATTTGGCTGATAGGAAGGCGGCCAAGGAAAAATCAGGTATATTCGATATACATGTTATTGATGTGTACTTAACCAACTCTCGTAGTAGTGCCTGGGTATTCGATACCGGTTCTGTTGCTCATATTTGCAACTTGAAACAGGAACTGTGGAATAAGTGAAGGTTGGCGAAGGATGAAGTGAAGATGCGCGTGGGAAATGGTTCCAAGGTTGATGCAATCGCCGTCGTCACAGTTTCACTTCAGTTACCATCAGGATTAGTTATGAACTTAAATAATTGTTATTTAGTGCCTGCGTTATGCATGAACATTATATCTGGATCTTGTTTATTGCGAGACGGTTACTTATTTAAGTCAGAGAATAATGGTTGTTCTATTTCTCTGAGTAATATCTTTTATGGTCATGCACCCAATGTGAGAGGATTGTTCATATTGAATCTTGATAGCGATGATACACATATACATAACATTGAGACCAAAAGAGATAGAGTTAACAATGATAGCGCCATGTTTTCGTGGCACTGCCGCTTAGGTCATATTGGTGTAAAGCACATGAAGAAACTCCATTCCGATGGACTTTTGGAGTCACTTGACTTTGATTCACTTGACACATGCAAACCATGCCTCATGGGCAAGATGACTAAGACTCCGTTCTCCGGAACAATGGAGCGTGCAAGTGACTTGTTGGAAATCATACATACCGATTTGTGCGGTCCAATGAGTGTGGAGGCGCGCGGCGGATATCGTTATTTTCTCACCTTCACTGACGATTTGAGTAGATATGGTTATGTCTACTTGATGAAACACAAGTCTAAAACGTTTTAGAAGTTCAAGCAATTTCAGAGTGAAGTTGAAAATCATCGTAACAAGAAGATCAAGTTCCTACGATCTGATCGTGGGGGTGAATGCTGCTGGCTACGCCTATAGGGATTTCCTTGGCAAATATGCAAAGGATTCCCCCGCGGCCTTGGAGCCTTGCGTTGGTGTTCCATTGAAGAGGAAAGGGTGATGTAGCACAGCGGCGGTAAGTATTTCCCTCAGTTTGAGAACCAAGATATCAATCCAGTAGGAGGATCGCGTCAAATCACAAGTACCTGCACAAACACAAAGAGCTTGCACCCAACACTATGAAGGGGTTGTCAATCCCTTATAGATTGTTTGCAAAGTGAGAACTGAAAGCAAAAAGTAAACAAAGCAAAGTAACAGTAAAAGCTGAGATGATAATTGTGAGTAGACCCGGGGGCCGTAGTGTTCACTAGTGGCTTCTCTCATGAAAGCAAGTAGACGGTGGGTGAACGAATTACTTTCGAGCAATTGATAGAACCGCGCAAAGTCATGACGTTATCTATGGCAATGATCATACATATACGCATCACGTCCAAAACAAGTAGACCGATACTTTCTCCATCTACTACTATTACTCCACACGTCAATCGCTATCCAGCATGCATATAGTGTATTGAGTTCATAAGAACAGAGTAACGCCTTAAGCAAGATGACATGATGTAGATGGACAATCTCAAATCTATGATGAAAGCCCATCTTGTTACCCTTGATGGTAACAACACGATGTGTGCCTTGCTGCCCCTTCTATCACTCGGAAAGGTCACCGCTTGGTATGAACCCAAAACCAAGCACTTCTCCCATTGCAAGAATCATAGATCTAGTTGGCCAAACAAAACCCAAGACTCGGAGAGACTTAGAAGGATATCAAATCATGCATATAAGAAATCAACAAAGTCTCAAATATAATTCATAGATAATCTCATCACAAATCCACAATTCATCGGATCTCGAAAAACACACCGCCAAAGAGGATTACATCGGATAGATCTCCATGAAGATCAAGGAGAACTTTGTATTGAAGATCCAAGAGAGAGAAGAAGCCATCTAGCTACTAACTACGGATTCATAGGTCTGAAGTGGACTACTCACGAGTCATTGGAGAGGCAATGATGTTGATGTAGGAGCCCTCCAGCTCCAAAGTCCCCTCCGGCAGGGCACTGGGAAGGGTCTCCAGATGAGATCTCACGGAAACGGAAGCTTGCGGCGGCGGAAAAGTGGTTTCGTGGACGCCTTTATTTTTTCTAGGATTTTAGGGAATAAATAGGCCAAAGAGCTAGGGCAGGGGAGCTCCAGGGGGGCACAAGCTTGGTAGCCACGGCCCCCTGGCCGCGGCTACAAGGCTTGTGGGCCCCGTGTGGGCCTCCTGCCTTGGCCCTCAAGTCCCCCGATCTTCTTCTGTTCTGGAAAAATTCATTTTGGGGATTTTATTCCATTTGGACTCCGTTCCAAAATCAGATCTGAAAAGAGTCAAAAACGCAGAAAAAACAGGAACTGGCACTTGGCACTTAATTAATAAGTTAGTCCCAAAAAAGATATAAAAGGTATATAAAACATCCAAAGTTGACAAGATAATAGCATGAAACCATCAAAAATTATAGATTCGTTTGAGACGTATCAAGCATCCCCAAGCTTAACTCCTTCTCGTCCTCGAGTAGGGAAGTGATAAAGAATGATTTTTTTATGCTTTCATGCTACCTAGCATAGATGTCCTTTGTAACTCCTCTTATGTGACATGAGTGTTCAGATCCGTTAGATTCAAAACAATAGTTTGCTCTTGACGTGGAGACAATAATACTTCAAGCAAACTAGCAAGGTAATCATGAACTTTCAAAATATCAAGGCCAAAAGAAAGTTATCCCTACAAAATCATATAGTCTGGCTATGCTCTATCATCCTTGCACAACGAATTTAAATCATGCACAACCTCGGTATTGGTCAAGTAATTGTTTTCACACCTTTACTTTCTCAAACTTTTTCAACTCTCACGCAATACATGAGCGTGAGCCATGGTTTTAGCACTAAAAGTGGAATGGAGTGTGGTGGAGGTTGCAAGGCAAACAAGGAGAAGATGGTCACATTGACTAGGCATATCAATGAGCTATGGAGATGCTCATCAATAGATATCAATGTGAATGAGTAGGGATTGCCATACAAATGATGCACTAGAGCTAAGAGTAAGCGAAAGATCTTAAAGAAAATTGGTGGGTGTGCATCCAACTTGCTTGCTCATGAAGACCTAAGGCAATTTTGAGGAAGCCCATCATTGGAATATACAAGCCAAGTTATATAATGAAAATTTCCCACTAGCTATATGGTGGTGACAAAACGAGAGACTCTCAATCATGAAGATCATGGTGCTTAATAAGCACAAGTGTGGAAAGATAGTAGCATTGTCCCTTCTCTCTTTTTCTCTCATTTTTTTGGTGGGCTCTTTGGCATCTTTTTTTTATTTTTTATTTATTTTTGTGGGCATCTTTGGCCTCTTTTTGTAAATGGGCTTCGCTGGCCTCTTTTATTTCCTCACATGGGACAATGCCCCATCAATGATGATCATCACACTTACAACTCAAAACTTAGAGCAATGATGACTCTATATGAAATGCCTTCGGTAGTGTACCGTGACAATGATATAGCATGGCATAGACATCAATGGAAACATCATGCTAGATATCTTACGATTATGCAATGGCAATGTAGAAGTGGTGGCACATGTCATGGTGGTAGTTGCATGGCAATATATCTTGGAATGGCTTTGAAAATGCCATAGTAGGTAGGTATGGTGGCTGTTTTGAGGGAGGCTATATGGTGGGTTTTATGCACCGGCGAAACTTGCACGGCACTAAAGAAGATAGTGATGGTGGAAGGTGAAAGTGCATATAAACCATGGACTCAACATTAGTCATGAAGAACTCATATACTTGTTGCAAAAGTTTTAGTAGTAATCGAAACAAAGCATTCAACGCATACTCCTAGGGGAAGGGTTGGTAGGTATAGACCATCGCGCGATCCCGACCGGTACACAAAGGATGACAATCAATAAACTAATCATGCTCAGACTTCATCACATATCGGTTCACCATACGTGCATGCTACGGGAATCACTAACTTCAACACAAGTATTTCTAGATCCACAACACCTTACTAGTATAACTTCAATATTACCACAACCACAACTCAAAACTAATTGAGATGAATCAAACTTCTCTAACTACTCAATGCACATGAAGGTGGAAGTTTCCATATCCCTTTGGATAACTACCCCTTTTGAGACTACTTTAATAGCATAGATCAACTACCACGCCACGCACTGTCGTGCTCCAAAAGAAAGAAGTGAAGCACATAGAGCAAAATCAACTAGCTCAAAAGATATAAGTGAAACACATGTGAGCTGAATTGCCTAACCAAAGGATATAAGTGAAGCTCGACAAAATCACAGTGAGTGCATGTGTCTCTCTCTAGGTGTGCAGCAAGGAAGATTGTGACACAATAAAAATAAAAGACTCGTACGATACAAGACGCTCCAACCAAAACACATAACATGTGGTGAATAAAAATATAGCCCCAAGTAACGTTACCGATGGATTGAAGACGAAAGAGGGGATGCCTTCCCGGGGCATCCCCAAGCTTAGGCTTTTTCAGCATCCTTGAATCAACTTGGGGTGCCTTGGGCATCCCCAAGCTTGAGCTCTTGCCACTCTTTATCTCTTTGTCCATAAGAACTTCACCAAAAACTTGAAAACTTTACAACACGAAACTTAAACAGAAACTCGTGATAGCATTAGTATAAGAAAGAAAATCACCACTTCCTTAGGTACTGTAGCAAACTTAAATTCTACTTATGTTGATATTGGGTTACTGTATTTTCAATCTTCCATGGCTAATACCCCCCGATACTATCCATACTTTCATCAAAATAAGCAACCAACTCAACAAAAACATAATCTGTTAACAGCAGACCAGCCTGTAGCAATATGTATACTTTGTATACTTCTGTAACTTCCAAAATTCTGAACAATTATGACAGTCTGAGAATTTGCAAATCAATCATCAGCAAAAAGAATCAACTCAAAATCTCTCACGGAAAAAAAATGAAAATTCTTTTTGTGAGAAGAAAGTTTTTGTCTTTCCAGCATGATCAAACGATCATCCCCAAGACTAATCATAATGGTTTTACTTGGCACAAACTCAAAAGAAACACAAAAAACACAATCATAACAGAATTATCAAAGTGTGGAAAACACAAAACAGAAAGAAAAAATCATAGATTCGTTGGGTTGCCTCCCAACAAGCGCTATTGTTTAACGCCCTTAGCTAGGCATTGATATTTCAATGATGCTCACATAAAAGATAGCAATCGGACACGAAGAGAGGATCATGAAACATGTGAAAATCACATCTAAGTCTAACATACTTCCTATTCATAGGCATTTTATAGGAAAACAAATTATCAAGACAACCAATAGTTGCCATATGCAAGGAAGAAGAAAGAGATAATAGCAATCTCCACATAACGAGAGGTAATTTGGTAACATGAAAGTTTCTACCACAATATTTTCCTCTCTCATAGGAATTACATGTGGGATCATATTCGAATTCAACAATGTAACTATCACATAGGATATTCTTTTCATGATCCACATGCATGCAAAGTTGACGCTCTTCAAAAATAGTGGGATTTTCATCAACTAAAGTCATGACTTCTCCAAACCCACTTTCAATATTATTGCAAATATCATATTCATCATGAGGTTTAAACAAATTTTCAAGATCATAAGAAAGATCATCACCCCAATCATGACTATTGCAATAAGTAGTGGACATAGCAAAACTAGCATCCCCAAGCTTAGGGTTTTGCATATTTTTAGCTTGATTGTCACTAATAGAATTTATAGTGAGACCATTGCAATCATGCTTTTCATCCAAGGAGCCCTCGTGAATCACTTCATAAATTTCTTCCTCACAATTTTCAGATTCACGCATCTCAAGCAAATCTCCATAAAGATAGTCATGTGCACTCAACTCACTAGCAATTGGATCAACATAATTGGATCTCTTAAAGAGATTAGCAAGTGGATGAGGATCCATATCACTAGATTTTCAGCAAGCGAAGATGCAAGCATATTGAAGGCAGATGGAACACAAGCGAACAGAAAACAAGCGAGAGAAAAGGGCGAACGAAAAGGTGAACGAAAAAAGGCAAATGTGAAGCGGGGGAGAGGAAAACGAGAGGCAAGTGGCAAAAAAGGTAAATGCAAGAGATGAGATTGTGACACTAACTTGGATAGATCTTGACTTGATCTCTCCCCGACAACGGCGCCAGAAATTGGCACGTTGATGGGAGACTATTCTTGACGTGATCCTCCCCGGCAACGGTGCCAAAAATTCTTCTGTTGCTGTCTACGCCTATAGGGATTTCCTTGGCAAATATGCAAAGGATTCCCCCGCGGCCTTGGAGCCTTGCATTGGTGTTCCCTTGAAGAGGAAAGGGTGATGTAGCACAGCGGCGGTAAGTATTAACCCTTAGTTTGAGAACCAAGGTATCAATCCAGTAGGAGGATCGCGTCAAGTCACAAGTACCTGCACAAACACAAAGAGCTTGCACCCAACCCTATGAAGGGGTTGTCAATCCCTTATAGATTGTTTGCAAGTGAGAACTGGAAGCAAAAATTAAACAAAGCAAAGTAAAAGTAAAAGCTGAGATGATAATTGTGAGTAGACCCGGGGGGCCATAGTGTTCACTAGTGGCTTCTCTCATGAAAGCAAGTAGACGGTGGGTGAACGAATTATTGTCGAGCAATTGATAGAACCGCGCAAAGTCATGATGTTATCTATGGCAACGATCATACATATAGGCATCACGGCCAAAACAAGTAGACCGATACTTTCTGCATCTACTACTATTACTCCACACGTCGACCGCTATCCAGCATGCATCTAGTGTATTGAGTTCATAAGAACAGAGTAACGTGTAAGTGCATCTAGTGCCCCTTAGTGATTTTGGTGGTTTGAAGACATATAGGTTAAGTATCTAATGTGTTCATGAGTGTACACAGGATCTATAAGTCGTTCAGGAGTTTGAAATATTAAATGAATATCGACCCCTAAAAATGTATATCTTCGGTTGAAGAAATTGGTCTGAAGCTGAAGATTTGAATCACGAAGAATTTGCGATGAAATTGATATTCCTCATGAAGATATTCAAACTGAGGTATTCGGTGTGTCCTGAAGAAAATCAGTCTGAAGGCTTTGAAGCATGAAGATTTACTCTTTCCGTTTTGTTTTCTTCACACATGAGTAATAGGAACACCGTACTGTTAAAGGGGGTCGAGGTAACACATTGCAATGAATTTCCTCATGATGCTCAACCCAAGCCTAATCCTACCAAAAGCCTAAAGTGAGGAATATGAGTGACATGAGGACTCTCACAGTTGTGGGTCCCGACCGTTTCGATAGCCACGCCACATCATTGGTCTAATCCACACCAACGGTCATATTATTTAACGGCATTAGTGTCAAACATGTCGGGATCCTCCCAGGCTATAAATAGCCGCCCCCCAAAACCATTAGCTGGTTGGCTGCTCCATTAGAAACTGACACTTGTCATAAGAGCAACCCAAATTCCTTAGAGTCTTCGAGAGTAATTCATCAGTGTGGAAATACCCAAAACACCAAACCACAAACCGAAAACCAAGTGATTGAGCATCACTGAAGAAGTTGTTCCTGTGTGGCACTGAAGCCTTTTACCTTTGAGGACTGTGCATCCTCCAGACGGTTAGGCGTCATGGTCTAGAGCAATCCAGCAGTCAATTGTGGATTGCCGGGTGACCAAGTTTGTGAGGGTTTGGAAGTCTTCCCTGAAGACTGACCACGAGTCTTGGGCGAGGACTGTGTGTTCTTAGCCCAAGGAGAATACGGTAGGGACTGTGTGTCCTGGGACTATGTGTCTTTTGGTTTCAATACCAAGCCGCTCCAAACCAGATGTACAACTGTCACAACAGTTGGAACTGGGTCATCAACTACTGTCTTCGCTGTGAAACGGGTTCTAATTCCTCAACTCTTTGTAATCCTCAGATTATGTGTTGATGATCTTCACTGTCACTATTTGAAGAATTTGCTGAAGACTTTCTCTGAAATTCCTCAACCCCAAATTCTTCACGCAAGTTAATCCTCATCTGTTTTCTGCGTGCCTGCTTACTGTGCAATCTGTTTTCACATTCCTCATACTGAAAAACTGCTGTAGTGAAACTTTGCACTCCCGATCCTTTACTGTTTCCGCTGTAAGTCAGTCATCAGTGAGGAATTTCCTCAAAAGGAATTTCCTCAGTGATGAAATTCTAAAAATCTCCTATTCACGCCCCTCTAGTCGATATAGCGCACTTTCAATTGGTATCATAGCAAGGTACTCCCTTGTTCTGTGTGATTTTGGTTTAACCACCTGGAGTTTTAGTTATGTCGACTGCAGGCATGATTAAGGTTACTCCAACATGTCCTACTTTCGAAGGAAAGAACTTTCCCTTCTGGAAGACCAAGATGCAGATGCATCTACAAGCTATTGACAATGATCTCTGGTATATTGTGGAACATGGCGTCCCCATCATCTCTGCTAGTGTCTCTGCTGCTGATGTGAAGAAATTCAAGAAACATGATTCTCAAGCGAAGAATATCATCTGTGGCCATCTGAGCCCAGGCTAGTTTGGAAGAGTGAGTGCTTTGGGCTCAACGACACTTATTTGGGAGAGACTGTGCAAAGTAAATCAAGGAGTATCAACCCAGCGTGATTCTCGTGTTGATGTTTCTTCGCAATCTCTTCAATCGCTTCAAGAGGCTTGACAATGAAAGCTGCCAACATACCTTTGATCGCCTCACTGACATATTAAATGAACTGCAAGCACTGGGAGCTCGAGACATTACTGATCAGGAAGTTGTGAAGAAACTGCTAAGATCTTTGGATTCTTCATTTGATACTTTAGTCCTAATGATTCAAGAAATACCAGACTACAAGATACTTGATCCAGCTGATATACTCGAAAGGCTCAGTACTCATGAATTCCAGCAAGAAGAAAAGAAAGATCTATATGGACCAAGCTATTCTAGACCACGTGCACTGAAGGCTAGAGCAATTTCCTCATCTGAAGAAGAAGACTCAGATGATAGCATTGGTGATCCTGAAGAATTTGGACAGGAGCTTGCAATGCTCGTGAGGAAATTCCAGAGGTTTACACGACGTGGCCAGTTCGGTAAATCTTCAAGAAGAGATATGAGGAAATCAGAATCTTCATCTGAGGACTACAAGAAAAGAACCTGCCACAAATGCAAGAAATCAGGTCACTACATTGCTGATTGTCCCCGTTGGGGAAAGGAATCAAAGAAGAAGAAAGACAAGGATGACAGTTCTGATGACCCGAAGAAGAAGAAGAAATCTTCAAAATGCTCATCTTCAAAGCCCTCATCGCACAAGAAGACTAGTTTCAGAAAGGCTCGGGCACTTATTGGCAAGGAAATAGATTCCGAGGCAGAATCAGAGGAATGTGATGAAGAGTAGGGTTCTGATGAAGATTCAGAATCCGTACAGGCCAGTCTTGCACTTGCAACCACTTTCGTCACCAAGTCAATCTTCAACCTTGAAGAAGATGATAACACCATCCAAACTGATGACTATGCCGATGACTTCGCTCCAACCTATTGCTTCATGGCAAAAGGTTCAAAGGTACCAAATGATGCTTCCTCCTCTAATTCAAGTGACTGTGAACCTGATGATTATAAAAAACCCAGTTCCAGTAAACTTACTATCATTGACACTAAACAACAAACTGCCCTGGAAAAGCTTCAGAAACTGCTAGATAGAAGCGATGACCTGTTGACTTATGAAATGAATCTTACCCAAATCCTCACTTAAGATGTGAAAAGTCTTCAGTCTAGATTTGATAATCTTCAAGATCGTCATGACACACTCCTCGCTGATCATGAAAAACTTTCCTATGAATTTCTTCAAAGGAAACTTGATCTAGAGAAGTTGAGGATTTCTCATGATGATCTTCGTATGGAAAATGATTCATTACTAGCTCAACAGATCAGCATTGCTCAAGCTGAATTCATTCCTCCATGTCTTAAATGCATTGAACGTGAAACTGCTCATTCTTCACCAGAATCATCAAATGCTTCTATTGCTACAAATTCTTCAACTGCTCCTGTAGTGTCAAATTCCTCACTTGAGGAAAACACAAATGTCACTGATGAAAATGCAGGGCTGAAGGAATTGTATGTGACAGGCATATACAAAAGTCTCAAAGGACATCAAACCCTTTGTGATGTGCTCAAAAAGCAGATCTTGAACAGGAACCCGAGGAAAGAAGGAATTGCCTTTGAGAGGAAATTGAATGCTGATGGATCTTATTGGAAACCTGAGCAGTATCCCAAAACCTCATGGGTTGCTGCTACTGGGCCTCCTTTTGATCCATCCAATCTAACTGGCTTTTCATGTGAATTATCCTCTTCCTAAGATGAGTCATTTGACTCCAACTATAAACTGTTCAAAAATCAATCTGGTGAAGTATTTGCTCGATATGTTGGAACTAACTGCAGGAATGGCCCTCCCTTGAGGAAAATCTGAGTTCCCAAAAGTTGCCTTGAAAATCTTCAAGTGAATGTCTTCATGACACCATCGTTGAAGAATTTGAACCCCAGATCAAATTCCTCAGGAGGACCAAAGTCTTCAAGAGGATCAAAATCCTCAACTGGTCAAAACTATGCTCGTACCCGTGCTAATGCTTCTAACATGCAGGGAAACTACAAGGAATATGAATATGAGCGTTACTCTTCAAATCATTATGTTCATAAATCCTCAAACCAGTTCTCTGTATATTCATATGAGTACTTTAACCCCCCTACTGCTAAGAGAAGTGCATTAGCTTCAATGCCTCCTTTCTTATATGGTGCTCGCAGGATGATGAATGCTTTACCACCCCTTCAGATGTGGGTGGTGAATAAATTGAACTAATCACTTCTGCAGGTTAGGTATCCAGATGAAAATCATCATCTGAAGAAGTTGCTGGAGACCTGAGGAAATACTTGATAGGACGCAAGCTAATATTGATGAAATAGAAATATTTCACACGTCCTTATAATTCTGTTATGATGAAAATCCTATCTGATGAAATTGATATCATATTCTTCAAGTCTGAAGCATATGAGATGGTAAGATGTACTAATTCATCTGTAGGATGACAACCCAAGAGTACTGAGTGGGTTCTTGATAGTGGCTACACACATCACATGACTGGTGATAAAAGTTTGCTGATGAATATGCCACTAACTCCATCACCTCTGAAGCAAATCAAATATGCTGACAAAGGTAAAAGCAAGGTATTGGGACTTGGCAAAGTGGCTATTTCCAAGGATAGGCATATGGAAAAAGTGATGCTGGTTGAATCCCTTGGTTTTAACCTCATGTCGGTCTCGATGCTTTGTGATCTTGATATGATTGTTATCTTTGGTAGATATAGCTGTGTTGTGATCATGGAATCTGACAAATCCAAAGTCTTCGAAGGTGTCAGAAGAGGGGATTTGTACATCGTTGATTTCTCTACAGGTCCTCAACCAGCCACTTGCTTACTAGCAAAAAACTCAGAAGGGTGGCTGTGGCATCGAAGACTCGGTCATGCAGGCATGAGGAATTTGCACACGCTCGCGAAGAAGAAGCATGTCATCGGCATCGAATCAGTCAAATTCCTCAAGGATCATCTCTGTGGTGCATTTGAATCTTGGAAAATGACCAGATCCAAGCATCCCTCGAAGACTATCATGACTACTACTCATCCATTCGAATTGCTTCACATGGATCTATTTGGACCTACTCATTATGTCACAATAACAAATGCAACATCTTTTTATGGCTTCGTCATAGTTGATGATTATTCCAGATATACATGGGTGCATATCATCTTATATAAAACTGAAGTGCAGGAAATCTTCAAACTATTTTCTTCAAGGGCCTCGATGAACTTCGGCATCAAGATCAAACATATCAGGAGTGATAATGGAACAGAGTTCAAAAACACTGGTCTTGATGATTATCTTGATGAACTTGGTATTACTCACGAATTATCTGCTCCTTATACTCCTCAACAGAATGGTGTCGTAGAAAGGAAGAAGATGACTCTGGTTGAGATGGCAAGAACCATGCTTGAAGAATATTAGACTCCTCGTCGCTTTTGTCCTGAAGCAATCAACACTGCATGCCATATCATCAACAGGGTATATCTTCACAAATTCCTCAAGAAAACCTCATATGAACTCCTCACTGATAAGAAACCCAATGTAAGTTATTTCAAAGTCTTCGGTGCAAAATGTTCGATTAGAGATCCTGACCATAGCTCTAAATTTGCACCTAAGGCACATGAGGGTTTTATGCTCGGTTATGGAAAGGACTCGCACACCTATAGAGTGTTCAACAACTATCATAACAAAGTTGTTGAGAATGTAGATGTGCGGTTTGATGAAACTAATGGCTCGCACAGAGAGCAATTGCCTTCTGATCCAGATAAGTTGTCTCCTGAGGAAGCAATAAAGCTCAAACCTACTCAAGACATTGTTCCTACTAAGGAAAATGATGAAGAAATCATCCCCATCACTGATGAAAATCAAGAAGGTGCTCCTGAGGAAATTGCTCCAGAACCAATTCCTCAGCCCAGACAAAATTCCCAACCAGCTCATCCGAGGATTGCAAATGAAATGGAACTTGACAAAATCCTCAACGACATCAACGCCCAGGTCTTCTCACTCGCTCAAAAGCTTCACACTTAGTTAACTTTTGTGGGCATTTCTCCTTTGTATCTATCACAGAACCCTCAAAAGTTGCTGAGGCTTTCCTGGAACCGGAGTGGATCCAAGCTATGCAAGACGAACTTCTTCAATTCAAGCTGAATGACGTATGGGAGCTCGTCAAACGACCAGATCCTCGCAAGCACAATATCATCGGAACCAAGTGGATTTTCTGAAATAAGCAAGATGAGGATGGTCAAGTGGTGAGGAATAAGGCACAACTTGTAGCCCAAGGCTACACCCAGGTTGAAGGAATAGATTTCGATGAAACTTTTGCACCTGTTGCTAGACTTGAAGCTATTCGAATAGTACTTGCTTATGCTAATCATCATAACATGATATTATATCAAATGGATGTGAAAAGTGCATTCCTCAATGGTATGCTTGAGGAAGAAGTATATGTTGCTCAGCCCCCAGGTTTTGAGGATCCAAAGAATCCAGACAAAGTCTTCAAACTCAAAAAGGCGCTCTATGGTCTCAAGCAAGCCCCTCGGGCATGGTATGATACATTGAAGGAATTCCTCATGAAGAAAGGCTTCAAACCTGGTTCACTCGATCCAACTCTTTTCACCAAATCCTATGATAATGAACTATTTGTGTGCCAGATATATGTTGATGATATTATATTTGGCTGTACTGACAAACGATACAGCGATGAATTTTCTTACATGATGAGTGAAGAATATCAGATGTCTATGATGGGGGAGCTGAAATTCTTCTTAGGTCTTCAAATTCGTCAACAAAGTAATGGAATCTTCATTTCACAGGAGAAATACCTCAAGGATGTTCTGAGGAAATTCGACATGCATGAATGCAAAGGTGCCAAGACTCCAATGCCTACCAACGGCCACCTCGGCACTAACGAAAATGGTGAAGAATTCGATCAGCAGGTATATCGCTCTATGATTGGCTCTTTATTGTATCTGTGTGCATCTAGGCCAGATATAATGCTTAGTGTTTGTATGTGTGCACATTTTCAAGCAAAACCGAAGGAATCACACCATAAGGCTGTGAAGCATATTCTTCGATACTTAGCTCACACACCAACACTAGGATTATGGTACCCCAAGGGCTCAAATCTTCATCTGGTAGGGTATTCTGATTCTGACTATGCTGGTGACCGTGTGGATCGCAAGTCAACATCTGGCACATGCCATTTCCTTGGAAGATCACTAGTTTGCTGGTCCTCAAAGAAGCAGAACTGTGTATCACTCTCCACTGCCGAAGCTGAGTACATTGTTGTTGGTTCATGTTGTGCTCAATTGCTATGGATGAAGCAAACCCTCAAGGACTACGACATCAACATAAAGAATGTGCCTCTCTACTGCGACAATGAGAGTGCAATCAAGATTGCATACAACCCAGTACAGCACTCGAAGACCAAGCACATCCAGATTCGTCATCATTTTCTTCGGGACCATGTCCTCAAGGGCAATATCCTCATCGACCATGTGAAGACTGATGATCAACTGGCAGATATCTTCACTAAGCCCTTGGATGAGAAAAGATTTTGCAAGTTGCGGTGTGACCTAAATATCTTAGAATCTTCAAATGTTTTGTAAAAACATGCACACATCCTAACACATATGCAAAATAGATGACTTAGTTGTGCAACACATGATGAATCAATTTTCTTCAACTGATGAAGAATATCACTCTAAGTGTGAAGAAATCAATGAAGAAATTGATTCTCAAGGCGCTACGATAATTGTAGCGGTGTCTGTAATCAACATTCTTATATGGTGGGTCACGCCATCGCCCAACGTGAAATTCCTCAAGTTGAATTTCTTCAAAGTCTCATTTCTTCAAAAATTTGATTTTCTTCAAATCAGTTGTTCTTCAAAATCGTTTTTCTTCAAAATTGAAATTCATCATTGTGAAGATTTACTGACAAAATCCTCAAGTTAGTCAAATCTTCAAAAACACTGGATGATTTTCGTTTACCTAGATAGACAATGATTTCAAGTCCTCAACAACATTCACTTATAGCTATTTCTCCAAGTTGATATTTCATCTAAGAGAATGTGATCGGACCCTACTTTCCCTCTATGCTATTCTCATCCAGTCTATTCAATTCTTCATATGCGTTCTACTTGAAACTTTGTTCGAAATCCTCACTACGTCCTTGTCAGCTGATGATTTTGTAACAAAATCCTCAAATCTTCAAAAATAATTTTTTTAATGAACAGTAACTGAACCCCACTTTCCTCGTTCAGATAACCATGATCTCCACCGCTTTGCTCGTAAGCTACACATGTCCTGCAGAGACGTAGAGGAAGGGGCTATTTGGTCCAATTTCCTCGCACCAACAGTAACTGCCTGGCTATAAATATGTCCCCATCCCCCTCGGTAAACACTTCTTCGCTCCATCGCTCTCCTGCTACAGCAAAGCTCCAAACCCTAGCGCCACCGCGGGATGTCTCGACGCCGGCAAAGAAGAGCTTCACTGCCTTGACTTTTCCGTCGCTGAAACCACGCCGAAGTCGGACCATCCTCGTCCGCCGCTGCCGTAGACGTCCTCTGTTGCCGGGTTAGGGCGCATTGGACACGCACCGAAAGAGCTTCTCCCTGCTAGTCTTCTCTATTCTTCGTGCGCGCCATCTAGGGTAAATAAAAACCCTATTTTTACAGCAAGTTTGATCTACTATTTTACCTCCGAGATGTGAAATATGTTTTCCTCAAGAATCCATCTGTTTCTTTTCCTCAAACACTGCCTATCACCACACTATTAATGAACTTCACTAAGCATCTAAGATTTTCACGAGATTCCTCAGTTCTGCCAATTTTCAGATCTGTACAACTCTGGAACCCAAGAACAATATGCTTAGGCAAATTCCTCAACCACTGGTCAAATTCCTCAACTTTCAAATTTTTTCATTTTCTTCAAATCTGAGAACGCATATGACCTCTCCACATTCATCGCAACTATACTCTGTTCACAGGTACACACATGTCAGCTGATGAATCTCTCGGTTCTCATCAAATTAACTCATTTGCAGCATTTCTTGAAGAAAATCTTCAAGTCTCATCAGAGTCCTCAAGAGTTCAATCTCATCAGCAAAATTCTCAGCTGAAGAAAATGGAGGATGACAGGAAGCAAAAGGGAAGCAAGAAACTTGAGCAGAATGCAGCCATAGATATCACTGAGGATATATACCTGGATTACTGCACTCCTGGTGAAAATGAAACTATGTCCAAAAGAAAGATTCGGCTTCAGAAGATAGAACGTCGATGGTCTAAGGAGTGGAAGGAGTACAGATTCGTCACTCCCAAATATGCAAAGAAATTCGCTCTGAAGCCTCCTGGCAAACGGGCTCCACTTGAGGATTATCAAGAAGCACATCCCTCAAGCCTCAAGACACTTGATGATTATCCTGATGAAAAGGAAAAACACTTGGCAAAGCTCAAGAAGCAGGCAGAGGCTGCTGTGAGGAAATTCAATGAATCATCTGGTGCTGCTTCAACTGTCGCTACTTCCTATGCTGCTGAGACTTCTGGCTCGGCAATTCCTCAACAAAATTCTGTACCACCAAAACCAAAGGCTTCAAAGCCTCAAGAGAAAATAGCTCCAACATTAGCACCAAAACCATCAGCGCCAAAACCCTCAGCACCAAAATCCTCAACACCACCACAGGCTTCAAAACTTGAACAGAAGCCGGTCGTGAAGCCACTGCCCGCTACCTCCAGCTCCTCACTCCCAGCTGCAACCAGCTCGGAGACAAAGTCTTCACCAACTCCTCTGAAGACTAAGGTGACTGCTGGGAGAGGAACAAGACCCAGTCCAAGCAAAATCATCATGATCCCTTCTGCATTAGAAGGTAGTGATGAATTTGATGATGAAACTCTGCAAGCAATGATCAGAAACAAGCATGAGAGGGTAGCTCAAGCTTCTAGCAGCTCCATTCCTCTGGCCATGGACCCAAAAGTCCTCCTCGACTACATCAATATCTGGTATGAGGACCCCAACACTCCACTTGATGATTTGAAACTTCCACCAGGCATCAGCCACATGGTGGCCACGTTCATCAACGAGGCCAAGTGGAAGGAGCAGCAAGCCAAACAGGCCAAGGTTGCCAAGCTCAAGAAGGAGAAATTCCTCAAGCAGAATCTCCTCAACCTGACGCCTGATGACCTGGTGTCAACACAGGCAGAGTTAAAGACTTTGACATATAAGTACTCTAAGCTTTCTGACCGTCAAAGTCTCAAAAGAAGTTTCATCAAACTTGTCACTAAAGTTGTTAACGACTACAACCAGAAAGCTGCCCTCTAGTACCATCTCCTCAGCCTCTCATTGAAGAACCATCTGATGAAACTGCTCAAGCTGAGGAAATCCCTCAAGAAAGTCGTGTGGATGAACCGGTAATTGAGGAAATCACAACGGAAAAGCCAGCTGATGAATCTACCACCGCTGGTGAGACTGAATCTGCTCCAGCTGCTGCTTCCAAGCCAGCTGATGAATCTGTTCCAGCTGCTTCTTCAAAGCCAGCTGATGACTCTGTTCCAGCTGCTTCCTCAAAGCAAGCTGATGAATCTGCTGAGTAAACACCTTCACCAAAAGCTTCAAAGGTGAAGAAGATGACTCCGTCTGCATCAGACGTGAAAAAGACAAGGGCTGCTAAAAAGGAAGCCAAGAAGAGAAAAGCTTCATCAGCAGAAGAACACACTGAGGCCAAGCGCCTCAAAGCACTTGAAGAAAATGCTCCACTAGATCCTGTACCTCTTAACATCGCTCCATCTTATGAAATGGTCACCTTCGAAGACCAGGAGAAAGGGCCAGATGAAGAAATGAAGGATGCTGAATCTGAGGAACACACTGACGAAGAAATTCGCATTGACGACAGTCCTCAGCCTTCTATTCCTCATGAAGAAACTGCACAAGAATCAGCTACACCAGCTGATGAATCTGGATCTGTCACCAAGCAAGCTGAGGAAGAACAAACTGAAAATCCTCAAGCTGATGAAATTCATAGTCCTGAGAAAAATCCTCAACCTGAGGATCAGGCTGACCCAACTCCTCCTCCTGAGCAAGATCCTCAAGCTGAGGCTCAGGATGAACCTATTCCTCCTCCAGAGCAAAACCTTCAACAAGATGCTCCAGTTCACGACATTCCTCAGCCTGAAGCTCAACCAGACCCCCTTCCTCAACCTGAAGCGCAACCAGACCATATTCCTCAGCCTGAAGCATAGCAAGAGCATGCTCCTCAGCCTGAACCTCAAGATGATGAAATTCCTCACCCTGAGGACCATGTTGAGGAAAATGCACCAGACCCAGACAATGCTTTCGTCGTGCTCAACCCAGAGTCTGCAATTGTTGTATCCCCTCAAGTCCAACAGCAAAATCTTCAGCCCATGCAGCGACAGCCGTTCTCCAAATGGCCAAAGTTTCAAAAGGAGTCCTTCCTTGAAGAACGCATGTTCATCATCGGAGAAAATCCCTATGACAAGCCTCGCATCAGGCATTTGAAGTTTTGGACAAGGACCCAGCTCAACTACTATGCCTCTGTGTGCTGTGTGGAAGAAACAAGATTTTCCATCACAGGCGTATTCCTCACGTTGAGCTTGAAGAAATACCATGCATTGCTCCAGTCCTCAACGTCCTTCATGAAGCTGGACTCCTCCCAATGCGCTCAGATATCTGTGACTGGAACAGTGAGCTTATTCTTCAATTTTATGCCACTCTTCACATATCTGGAGATCCTGCAGATATCAACACCTGGGTGTTTGACTGGATGACGCAAAACACACAACACAAGGCTCCTGCCATTGAGCTACTGCGTGAACTGCCAGTGTCAATTCCCTCAGAGCAAGCCGTGAAGCCTTATGCTGAGCGTGAGCTGCCCAACAAGATGATGGAAGTCCTCATGAAGCCTTTGGTTAAAGGGCAACCACCGAGAAAAACCTTCCTCATCCATGAGCTCAAATATGAACCAAGGACTATTTACAGAATCCTCTGCAGCGTTCTTCCGCAGATCAAGGGCCACGATGATGAAGAAGATGTTGTAGGCATCATGAAGAATATCCTCTTCAACATCATTCATGGTATTCCTATCAAAAGGACAATGCAATGTGTCCTTTTGACAACAAGATATATGCTCCATGGATCATGAGATTCATCAGGACAAGGACAGGCATCAACTTTCACGCTGATTTCAACAACCATGTTGGTTATATGCCTCCTATCAGGGTCAACAAGAAGACTTTTGAGCCTGTTGAAGGAAATGGCAAGTCTGTCATTGATGAAGGCTGTAGGCCCCTTGATGGCCAGTTCAGAGAGCCCGAAGCATATTCTTCATGGGATGATACTAAGACTCATCCTCCAAGCCCCGTTGCTCCTCGTGTGCTGAATACCAGAGAGCTTCTTCTCAGTCTTCACCAGAAGGTGGATCGAAATCACAAGTGGGTCAAACACCAGTTCGGCGCCATTGTGAAAACCCTCAATGAAACGCAGAATGCTGTGAAGCTTAACCATCATTATCTTCATGAGGTATTTGATCGCACCTGGGCTACACTTGCTCATCTGAAGACTCCGACAGAACTTGAAGAATTGGAGTTTGTGCGAGACTTTGACTGGTCGTGGCCACCAAAGAAGAAATTCAGGCCAATTCCAGTTCCAGACCTTGAGGACAGTTCTTTTTCTTCATTCCGCACCGCTGAATCTGATGAAGAACAACAAGACACTGCCACCGGTCCAAGGAAGAAGACTGCTCCCAAGAATCCTCACTTGTCTTCATCAAGTGCCAAGGAGTGAAAGTCTTCACGGACGTTAGTCCTCAGTTTGTCCCTTTTTGTCACTTGATGACAAAGGGGGAGAAACTTGAGAGTTAGTCTTCACGCGGGATATTTTGGGGCTTATAAACTATATTTAAGTTACAAACTCTTGGCTCTTCTGAAGTGTTTATGTAATGAGTTGTAACTTAATCCCGATGGTACTCTGACACTTTTGGACATTTTTCTTCGCATGCTTATTCCTCAAAATTTTAATGCACGCATGCTGGAATTCGTCAGATACCATTTGTCATCATGCATCTTCAATTTCTTCATACTATATGTCATATGTATGCATGATTTACAAGACTCGGGGGGAGATCTCCATGATATAAATCATCAATTTGCATTTGCTGTGAAAAGAAAAATCCTCAAGATATGCACATCTTCAGGGGGAGTCTCTCTGAATCTTGATTTCAAATTCCTCAAATGAGTATTTACACTTCATATTTTTATCCATGTTGAAGACTTAACCTAATTTCATCAACCACCAAAAAGGGGGGGATTGCAAGTGCATCTAGTGCCCCTTAGTGATTTTGGTGGTTTGAAGACTTATAGGTTAAGTATCTAATGTGTTCATGAGTGTACACAGGATCTATAAGTCGCTGAGGAGTTTGAAATATTCGATGAATATCGACCCCTAAAATGTATATCTTTGGTTGAAGAAATTGGTCTGAAGCTGAAGATTTGAATCGCGAAGAATTTGCGATGAAATTGATATTCCTCATGAAGATATTGAAATTGAGGAATTCGGTGTGTCCTGAAGAAAATCATTCTTAAGACCCAGAAGCATGAAGATTTACTCTTTCTGTTTTGTTTTCTTCACACAGGAGTAATTGGAACACCGTACTGTTAAAGGGGGTCGAGGTAACACATGGGAATGAATTTCCTCATGATGCTCAACCCAAGCCTAATCCTACCAAAAGCCTCAAGTGAGGAATATGAGTGACATGAGGACTCTCACAGTTGAGGGTCCTGACCGTTTCGATAGCCACGCCACATCATTGGTCTAATCCACACCAACGGTCATATTATTTAACGACATTAGTGTCAAACATGTCGGGATCCTCCGAGGCTATAAATGCCCCCCCCCAAAACCATTAGCTGGTTGGCTGCTCCGTTAGAAACTGACACTTGTCATAAGAGCAACCCAAATTCCTCAGAGTCTTCGAGAGTAATTCATCAGTGAGGAAATACCCAAAACACCAAACCACAAACCGAAAACCAAGTGATTGAGCATCACTGAAGAAGTTGTTCCTGTGTGGCACTGAAGCCTTTTACCTTCGAGGACTGTGCATCCTCCAGATGGTTAGGCGTCATGGTCTAGAGCAATCCAACAGTCAATTGTGGATTGCCGGGTGACCAAGTTTGTGAGGGTTTGGAAGTCTGCCATCAAGACTTACCACGAGTCTTGGGCGAGGACTGTGTGTTCTTAGCCCAAGGAGAATAAGGTCGGGACTGTGTGTCCTGGGACTGTGTGTATTTTGGTTTCAATACCAAGCCGCTCCAAACCAGATGTACAACTGTCACAGCAGTTGGAACTGGGTCATCAACTACTGTCTTCGGTGTGAAATGGGTTCTAATTCCTCAACTCTTTATATTCCTCAGATTATGTGTTGATGATCTTCAGTGTCACTATTTGAAGATTTACTCTTTCTGTTCTGTTTTCTTCACACAAGAGTAATAGGAACACCGTACTGTTAAAGGGGGTCGAGGTAACACATTGGAATGAATTTCCTCATGATGCTCAACCCAAGCCTAATCCAACCAAAAGCCTCAAGTGAGGAATATGAGTGACATGAGGACTCCCACAGTTGAGGGTCCCGACCGTTTTGATAGCCACGCCACATCATTGGTCTTATCCACACCAACGGTCATATTATTTAAGGGCATTAGTGTCAAATCATGTCGGGATGCTCCCAGGCTCTAAATAGCCGCCCCACAACCATTAGCTGGTTCGCTGCTCCGTTAGAAACTGACACTTGTCATAAGAGCAACCCAAATTCCTCAGAGTCTTCGAGAGTAATTCATCAGTGAGGAAATACCCAAAACACCAAACCACAAACCGAAAACCAAGTGATTGAGCATCACTGAAGAAGTTGTTCTTGTGTGGGACTGAAGCCTTTTACCTTTGAGGACTGTGCATACTCCAGACGGTTAGGCGTCATGGTCTAGAGCAATCCAGCAGTCAATTGTGGATTGCCGGGTGACCAAGTTTGTGAGGGTTTGGAAGTCTGCCCTGAAGACTTACCACGAGTGTTGGGCGAGGACTGTGTGTTCTTAGCCCAAGGAGAATATGGTAGGGACTGTGTGTCCCGGGACTGTGTGTCTTTTGGTTTCAATACCAAGCCACTCCAAACCAGATGTACAAGGACTGTGTGTCTTTTGGTTTCAATACCAAGCCGCTCCAAACCAGATGTACAACTGTCATAGCAGTTGGAACTGGGTCATCAACTACTGTCTTCGCTGTGAAACGGGTTCTAATTCCTGAACTCTTTATATTCCTCAGATTATGTGTTGATGATCTTCACTGTCACTGTTTGAAGAATTTGCTAAAGACTTTCTCTGAAATTCCTCAACCCCAAATTCTTCACGCAAGTTAATCCTCATATCTTTTCTGCGTGCCTGCTTAGTGTGCGATCTGTTTTCACATTGCTCATCCCGAAAAACTGTTGTAGTGAAACTTTGCACTCCTGATCCTTTACTGTTTCCGCTGTAAGTCAGTAATCAGTGAGGAATTTCCTCAAAAGGAATTTCCTCAGTGATGAAATTCTAAAAATCTCCTATTCACCCCCCCTCTAGTCGATATAACGCACTTTCATAACGCCTTAAGCAAGATGACATGATGTAGATGGACAATCTCAAATCTATGATGAAAGCCCATCTTGTTACCCTTGATGGCAACAACACGATGCGTGCCTTGCTTCCCCTTGTGCCACTGGGAAAGGCCACCGCACGGTATGAACCCAAAACCAAGCACTTGTCCCATTCCAAGAATCATAGATCTAGTTGGCCAAACAAAACCCAAGACTCGAAGAGACTTAGAAGGATATCAAATCATGCATATAAGAAATCAACAAAGTTAGTCCCAAAAAAGTTATAAAAGGTATATAAAACTGTTGGAAATATGCCCTAGAGGCAATAATAAAATGGTTATTATCATATTTCCTTGTTCATGATAATCGTCTATTGTTCATGCTATAATTGTATTAACAGGAAATAGTAATACATGTGTGAATAAATAGATCACAATGCGTCCCTAGCAAGCCTCTAGTTGGCTAGCTCGTTAGTCAATAGATGATCATGGTTTCCTGGTCATGGGCATTAGATGTCATTTGTAACGGGATCACATCATTGGGAGAATGATGTGATGGACAAGACCCAAACCTAAGCATTGCAGTAGATCGTATTGTTCGTATGCTAAAGCTTTTCTAATGTCAAGTGTCTTTTCCTTCGACCGTGAGATTGTGCAACTCCCGGATACCGTAGGAGTGATTTTGGTGTATCAAACGTCACAACGTAACTGGGTGACTATAAAGGTGCACTACGGGTACCTCTGAAATTGTCTGTTGGGTTGGTACGAATCGAGATCGAGATTTGTCATTCCGCCTGACAGAGAGGTATCTCTGGGCCCACTCGGTAGAACATCATCATGATCTCAATGTGACTAAGGAGTTAGTCACACGATGAAGTGCTACAGAACGAGTAAAGAGACTTACCGATAATGAGATTGAACAAGGTATAGGTATACCGACGATCGAATATCGGGCAAGTTGTAGACCGACAGACAAAGGGAATTGTATACGGGATTGATTGAATCCTTGACATCGTGGCTCATCCGATGAGACCATCGTGGAGCAAGTGGGAGCCACCATGGGTATCCAGACCCCGTTGATGGTTATTGGCCGGAGATGTGTCTCAGTCATGTCTGCCTGTCTCCCGAACCCGTAGGGTCTACACACTTAAGGTTCGATGATGCTAGGGTTATAGGGAATTGTTATACGAGGTTACCGAAGGATGTTCGGAGTCCCGGATGAGATCCCGGACGTCATCAGGAGCTCCGGAATGGTCCAGAGGTAAAGATTGACATATAGGATGGATGGGTTTGGACGCCGGAAATGTTTCGGTCACCACCGGCAAAGTGTGGGGACCGCCAGAAGGGTTCTGGAGGCCCACATGGAGGGGCCACAAGCCCCAGAGGGGTACATGGGCCAAGTGCGGGAGGGAACCATCCCCTAGGTGGGCTGGTGCACCCCCACACCCAGCCCATGCACACCGTTTTCCCTCTCCCTCGGCGCAACCCTGCCCCCTTCTTCCTCCTCTCCCACGGTGCTTGGCGAAACCCTGCCGGGAGACCTCGTCTCTCCATCGACACCACGCCGTCGTGCTGCCAGAGATCTTCCCCAACCTCTCCCTCCTCCTTGCTGGATCAAGGTGCGGTAGACGTCACCGGGCTGCACGTGTGTTGAATGCGGAGGTGTCGTGGTTCGGCACTAGATCGGAATCACACCGCGATCTGAATCGTCGCGAGTACGACTCCATCAACCGCGTTCTAGCAATGCTTCCGCTTAGCAATCTTCAAAGGTATAAAGGTGCACTCACCCCTCTCTCGTTGCTGGTCTCTCCATAGGAAGATCTGAATATGCGTAGGAAAATTTTGAATTTATGCTACGTTACCCAACAGTGGCATCCGAGCCAGGTTTTCTATGCATAGATTCTATACACGAGTAGAACACAAAAGGTTGTGGGCGATTATTTGACAATTGCTTGCCGCTACTAGTCTTATTCTTTTCCGGTGGTATTGTGGGATGAAGCGGCCCAGACCGACCTTACATGTACGCTACGTGAGACTGGTTCCACCGACAGACATGCACACCGTGCATAAAGGTGGCTAGCGGGTGTCTGTCTCTCCCACTCTAGTTGGATTGGATTTGATGAAAAGGGTCCTTACAAAGGGTAAATAGCTTTGTCATATCATTGTTGTGGCTGTCACGTAGGTAAGAAGGCGTTCTTGCTAGAAACCCAAATCAGCCACGTAAAACTTGCAACAACAATTAGAGGACGTCTAACTTGTTTTTGCAGGGTTTGACATGTGATGTGATATGGCCAAAGTTGTGATGTTGCATGTATTGTAATATGTTTCACGACTTGCATGTCGATGAGTATGACAATCGGCAGGAGTCATAGGAGTTGTCTTAATTTATTGTATGAGGTGCAACGCCATGTGCTTACTACTTTTACTTCATTGCTAATGGTTAGCTATAGTAGTAGTGATAGTAGTAGTTGGCGTGACGACTTCACGGAGACACGATGATGGAGATCATAATGATGGAGATCATGGTGTCACGCCGGTGACGATGATGATCATGCGATGCCTGAAGATGGAGATCAAAAGAGCAAAGATGATAATGGCCATATCATGTCACTATCTGATTGCATTGTGATGTTTATCATGTTTTTCATCTTATTGCTTAGAACGACGGTAGCATAATAAGATGATCCCTCTTAAAATTTTGAGAACTTATTCCCCTAAGTGTGCACCGTTGCGAAGGATCATTGCCTCGAAGCACCACGTGATGATCGGGTGTGATAGATTCTAACGTTCGCATACAACGGGTGTAAACTAGATTTACACACGCGAAATACCTAGGATGACTCGACGAGCTTAGCATGTATAGGGATGACCTCGAATACAAGAGACCGAAAGGTCGAACATGAGTCGTATGGTTGAATACGATCAGCATGAAGTTTCTCAGCATGGTGACTAGTCCATCTCACGTGATGATCGGACATGGGTTAGTCAACATGGATCATGTATCACTTAGATGACTAGAGGGATGTCGATTTAAGTGGGAGTTCATACTTAATTTGATTAAATGAACTTAATTGCCATGAAATTAGTCTAAAAGTTGTATTTATAAATATTGTAGATGGCCAACGTAAACCTCAATTTCAACGCATTCCTAGAGAAAAAAGAGCTGAAAGATGATGGTAGCAACTATGCGGACTGGGTTCGCAACTTGAAGCTCATCCTTGAAATAGCTAAAAAGGCTTATGTCCTTGATGCGCCGCTAGGTGACCCTCCTGCTCCCGCAGCATCCCAGGACATTCTGAACGTCTGGCAAACGCGGAGTGATGACTACTCTCTCGTTAGGTGTGGCATGTTATACAGTTTAGAAACGGGGCTCCAAAGGCGTTTTGAGCAACACGGTGCATATGAGATGTTCCAACAGCTGAAGCTAGTTTTTCAAGATCATGCCCGTGTCGAGAGATATGAAGTCTCCGACAAGTTCTTTAGCTGTAAGATGGAGGAGAACAGTTCTGCCAGTGAGCACATACTCAAAATGTCTGGGTTACACGGTCGTGTGACTTCACTTCGAGTCGAACTTCCAGATGATGCTATAATTGACAGAATCCTCCAGTCTCTCCCACCAAGCTACAAAGGTTTTGTGCTGAACTACAACATGCAAGGGATGGAGAAGACCATTCCCGAGTTGTACTCAATGCTCAAGTCTGCAGAAATAGATATCAAGAAAGAGCATCAAGTGTTGATGGTCAACAAGACAACTAGTTACAAGAAGGGCAAGGGTAAGAAGAACTTCAAGAAAGACAGCAAAGCCATTGCCGCGCCCTGTAAGCCAGTTGCTGGGAAGAAGAAAAAGAATGGAACCAAGCGTGAGACTGAGTGCTTCTATTTCAAGGGAAAGGGTCACTGGAAGCGGAACTGCCCCAAATACTTAGCGGACAAGAAGGCCAGCAACGTTAAAGATATATGTGATATACATGTTACTGATGTGTACCTTACCAGCGCTCGTAGTAGCTCCTGGGTATTTGATACCGATGTTGTTGCTCACATTTGTAACTCAAAGCAGGAACTGTGGAATAAGCGGAGACTGGCCAAGGACGAGGTGACGATGCGCGTCGGGAATGGCTCCAAGGTCGATGTGATCGCCGTCGGCACGCTACCTCTGCATATACCGTCGGGATTAGTTTTAAACCTTAATAGTTGTTATTTAGTACCAGCTTTGAGCATGAATATTGTATCAGGGTCTTGCTTAATGCGAGACGGCTACTCATTTAAGTCAGAGAATAATGGTTGTTCTATTTATATGAGTGATATGTTATATGGTCATGCTCCGCTGGTGAATGGTTTATTCTTGATGAATCTCGATCGTGATGTTACGCATATTCATAGTGTGAGTACCAAAAGATGTAAAGTTGATAATGATAGTCCCACATACTTGTGGCACTGCCGCCTTGGTCATATCGGCATTAAGCGTATGAAGAAGCTCCATACTGATGGACTATTAGAGTCTCTTGACTTTGGATCACTTGACACATGCGAACCGTGCCTCATGGGCAAGATGACTAAGACTCCATTCTCAGGAATAATGGAAAGAGCAACCGTCTTATTGGAAATAATACATACTGATGTGTGTGGTCCAATGAACGTTGAAGCTCGCGGTGGCTATCATTATGTTCTCA
Organism: Hordeum vulgare subsp. vulgare; assembly: GCF_904849725.1. Taxonomy (NCBI): domain Eukaryota; kingdom Viridiplantae; phylum Streptophyta; class Magnoliopsida; order Poales; family Poaceae; genus Hordeum; species Hordeum vulgare. The sequence goes on along the minus strand of NC_058524.1, from coordinate 122,714,031 downwards.
CTCTCACCGATGAGTTGAGTAGGTATGGGTATATCTACTTGATGAAACACAAATCTGAGACATTTGAAAAGTTCAAGGAATTTCAGAGTGAGGTCGAGAATCAATGTGACAGAAAAATTAAGTGTCTGCGATCTGATCGTGGAGGAGAATATTTGAGTCACGAGTTTGGCACACACCTAAGGAAGTGTGGAATTGTTTCACAACTCACGCCGCCTGGCACACAGCAACGCAAAGAAGTGTCTGAACGTCGTAATCGCACTTTATTAGATATGGTACGATCTATGATGTCTCTTACCGACTTACCGCTATCATTTTGGGGATACGCATTAGAAACTACAGCATTCACTTTAAACATGGCACCGTCTAAATCCGTTGAGACGACACCGTATGAACTATGGTTTGGCAAGAAACCTAAGCTGTCGTTCCTTAAAGTTTGGGGCTGCGATGCTTATGTGAAGAAACTTCAACCAGAAAAGCTCGAACCCAAAGCGGAGATATGTGTATTCATAGGATACCCTTAGGAAACTATTGGGTATACCTTCTGTCTTAGATCCGAAGGTAAACCCTTTGTTGCCAAGAACGGATCCTTTCAAGAGAAAGAGTTTCTCTTGAAAAGTTAGTGGGAGGAAGGTAGAACTAGATGAGGTAATTACACCCCCTCTCGAACAGGATAGTAGCGCAGCGCAGGAAGTTGTTCCTGTGGCGCTTACACCAACTGAAGAGGAAATTAATGATAATGATCATGAAGCTTCGGATCAAGTTACTACTCAGCCGCGAAGGTCCACAAGGGTACGCTCCGCACCAGAGTGGTACGGCAACCCTGTAATGGAAATCATGTTGTTAGACAACGGTGAACCTTCGAGCTATGAAGAAGCGATGGCGGGCCCGGATTCCAACAAATGGCTTGAAGCAATGAAATCCGAGATAGGGTCCATGTATGAGAACAAAGTATGGACTTTGGTGGACTTGCCCGATGACCGGCGAGCCATAGAAAATAAATGGATCTTCAAGAAGAAGACTGATGCAAACGGTAATGTAACCGTTTATAAAGCTCGACTTGTCGCAAAGGGTTTTCGACAAATTCAAGGAATTGACTACGTGGTGGCTTTCTCTCCCGTAGCAAAACTGAAATCAGTCTGGATCATGTCAGCAATTGCCGCCTTTTATGATTATGAAATTTGGCAAATGGACGTCAAAACAGCGTTCCTTAACGGGAACCTTAAGGAAGAGTTGTATATGATGCAACCAGAAGGTTTTGTCGACCCTAAGGGTGCTAACAAAGTGTGCAAGCTCCAGCGCTCCATCTATGGGCTGGTGCAAGCATCTCGGAGTTGGAACATTCGCTTTAATGAGGTGATTAAAGCGTTTGGGTTCATACAGGTTTATGGAGAAGCCTGTCTGTACAAGAAAGAGAGTGGGACCTCTGTAGCTTTCCTCATACTGTATGTGGAAGACATATTATTGATGGGGAATAATATAGAGATGTTGGAGAGCATAAAGGCCTATTTGAACAAGAGTTTTTCAATGAAGGACCTTGGAGAAGCTGCATACATATTAGGCATCAAAATCTATAGAGATAGATCGAGACGCCTCATAGGTCTTTCGCAAAATACATACCTTGACAAGATATTGAAGAAGTTCAATATGGAAAACTCAAAGGAAGGGTTCTTGCTAGTTTTGCAAGGTATGAGATTGAGTAAGACTCAGTCGCCGACCACGGCAGTAGATAGAGAGAAGATGAGTTTTGTCCCCTACGCTTCAGCCGTAGGCTCTCTTATGTATGCCATGCTGTGTACCAGACCTCATATAAACCTTGCCATAAGTTTGGTAGGGAGGTACCAAAGTGATCCCGGTATGGAACACTGGACAGTGGTCAAGAACATCCTTAAGTACCTGAAAAGTACTAAGGAAATGTTTCTCGTTTATGGAGGTGACGAAGAGCTTGTCGTAAAGGGTTACATCGACGCTAGCTTCAACACATATCCGGATGACTCTAAGTCACAGACCGGATACGTATATGTTTTGAATGGTGGGGCAGTGAGCTGGTGCAGCAACAAGCAAGAAGTCGTGGCAACATCTACATGTGAAGCGGAGTACATAGCTGCTTCAGAAGCAGCTCATGAAGGAATTTGGATGAAGGAGCTCGTCACCAAATCTATGATGAAAGCCCATCTTGTTACCCTTGATGGCAACAACATGATGCGTGCCTTGCTTCCCCTTCTGTCACTGGGAAAGGTCACCGCACGGTATGAACCCAAAACCAAGCAGTTCTCCCATAGCAAGAATCATAGATCTAGTTGGCCAATCAAAACCCAAGACTCGGAGAGACTTACAAGGATATCAAATCATGCATATAAGAAATCAGCAAAGACTCAAATATAATTCATAGATAATCTCATCACAAATCCACAATTCATCGGATCTCGACAAACACACCGCCAAAGAGGATTACATCGGATAGATCTCCATGAAGATCATGGAGAACTCTGTATTGAAGATCCAAGAGAGAGAAGAAGCCATCTAGCTACTAACTACGGACCCGTAGGTCTGAAGTGGACTACTCACGAGTCATTAGAGAGGCAATGATGTTGATGTAGGAGCCCTCCAGCTCCAAAGTCCGCTCCGGCAGGGCACCGGGAAGGGTCTCCAGATGAGATCTCGCGGAAACGGAAGCTTGCGGCGGCGGAAAAGTGGTTTCATGGACGCCTTTATTTTCTCTGGGATTTTAGGGAATAAATAGGCCAAAGAGCTAGGGACGGGGAGCTCCAGGGGGGCCACAAGCTTGGTAGCCGCAGCCCCCCTGGCTGCGGCTATAGGGCTTGTGGGCCCCCTGTGGGCCTCCTACCTTGGCCCTCAAGTCCCCCGATCTTCTTCTGTTCTAGAAAAATTCATTTTGGGGATTTTATTCCGTTTGGAATCCGTTCCAAAATCAGATCTGCAAAGAGTCAAAAACACAGAAAACACAGGAACTGGCACTTGGCACTGAATTACTAAGTTAGTCCCAAACAAGATATAAAAGGTATATAAAACTCTTGGAAATATGCCCTAGAGGCAATAATAAAATGGTTATTATCATATTTCCTTGTTCATGATAATCTTCTATTGTTCATGCTATAATTGTATTAACAGGAAACAGTAATACATGTGTGAATAAATAGATCACAATGTGTCCCTAGCAAGCCTCTAGTTGGCTAGCTCGTTAGTCAATAGATGATCATGGTTTCCTGGTCCTGGTCATTAGATGTCATTGATAACGGGATCACATCATTGGGAGAATCATGTGATGGACAAGACCCAATCCTAAGCATAGCACTAGATCATATTGTTCGTATGCTAAAGCTTTTCTAATGTCAAGTGGCTTTTCCCGGATACCGTAGGAGTGCTTTGGGTGTATCAAACGTCACAACGTAACTGGGTGACTATAAAGGTGCACTACGGGTACCTCTGAAAGTGTCTGTTGGGTTGGTACGAATCGAGATCGCGATTTGTCACTCCGCGTGACGGAGAGGTATCTCTTGGCCTACTCGGTAGAACATCATCATGAGCTCAATTTGACTAAGGAGTTAGTAACACGATGACGTGCTACGGATCGAGTAAAAAGACTTACCGGTAACGAGATTGAACAAGGTATAGGTATACCGACGATCGAATCTCGGGCAAGTTCTATACCGACAGACAAAGGGAATTGTATACGAGATTGATTGAACCCTTGATATTGTGGCTCATCCGATGAGATCATTGTGGAGCAAGTGGGAGCCACCATGGGTATCCAAACCCCGCTGATGGTTATTGGCCGGAGATGTATCTCGGTCATGTCTGTCTGTCTCCAGAACCCGTAGTGTCTACACACTTAAGGTTCGATGACGCTAGGGTTATAGGGAATTGTTATACGAGGTTACTGAAGGATTTTCGGAGTCCTCGATGAGATCCCGGACGTCACGAGGAGCTCCGGAATGGTCCGGAGGTAAAGATTGATATACAGGATGGATGGGTTTGGACGCCGGAAATGTTTCGGGCACCACCGGCAAAGTGCCGGGACCACCGGAAGGGTTCCGGAGGCCCACCGGGAGGGGCCACAAGCCCCGGAGGGCTACATGGGACAAGTGCGGGAGGGAAACAGCCCCTAGGTGGGCTGGTGCGCCCCCCACACCCAGCCCATGTGCACCAGAGTGGGAGGGAGGGGAAACCCTAGGCGCAGGGGAGGCCCAAGGCCCACCTAGGGCGTCGCCCCCACTTTCCCTGCCATGGCTGCCGCCCCCCTCTCGCGTATGGGCTGCCGCACCACCTAGGGTGGCAACCCTAGGGGTGGTGCACCCCCCTCCCCTCCTCCTATAAATAGTGGGGGTTTTGGGGCTGTTGGACACACCGTTTTCCCTCTGCCTCGGCGCAGCCCTGCCCCCCTTCTTCCTCCTCTCCCACGGTGCTTGGTGAAGCCCTGGCGGGAGACCTCGTCTCTCCATCGACGCCACGCCGTCGTGCTACCGGAGATCTTCCCCAACCTCTCCCTCCTCCTTGCTGGATCAAGGTGTGGTAGACGTCACCGGGCTACATGTGTGTTGAACGCGGAGGTGTCGTGGTTCGGCACTAGATCGGAATCACACCGCGATCTGAATCGCCGTGAGTACGACTCCATCAACCGCGTTCTAGCAACGCTTCTGCTTAGCGATCTTCAGAGGTATGAAGATGCACCCACCCCTCTCTCATTGCTGGTCTCTCCATTGGAAGATCTAAATATGCGTAGAAAATTTCTGAATTTATGCTACGTTACCCAACAAAAACATCCAAAGTTGACAAGATAACAGCATGAAACCATCAAAAATTATAGATACGTTTGAGACGTATCAGTGAATATCTGAGTTTCGAGTTTGGTGCTCACTTAAGACAATGTGGAATTGTTTCACAGTTAACACCGCCTGGAACATCACAGCATAATGGTGTGTCCGAACGTTGTAATCATACTTTGTTAGAGATGGTGCGATCTATGATATCTCTTACCGATTTGCCATTATCGTTTTGGGGTTATGCATTAGAGACAGCTGCATTCTGTTTAAATAGGGCACCACCAAAATCTGTTGAGACGACACCATACGAACTGTGGTATGGCAAAAGACCAAAATTGTCGTTTCTTAAAGTTTGGGGATGTGATGCTTATGTCAAAAATCTTCAGCCTGAAAAGCTGGAACCCAAAGCGGAAAAGTGCGTCTTCATAGGTTACCCAAAAGAGACAGTTCGGTATACCTTCTATCTCAAATCCGAGGGCAAAGTGTTTGTTGCTAAAAACGGAGCTTTCCTTGAGAAGGAGTTTCTCTCGAAAGAATTGAGTGGGAGGAAGATAGAACTTGATGAGGTTGTCGAACCTCTAATCCCTCTGGTCGGTGGCGCAGGGCAAGGGGAAACCCGTGTCGTTGCGAAGCCGGTTGAGGAGGAAGTTGACGATGATGGTCATGAAACTTCGGATCAAGTTCCTATCGGACCTCGCAGGTCGACAACATCAAGTACTGCTCCTGAGTGGTACGGTAATCCTGTCTTATCAATTATGTTGTTAGGCAACAATGAACCTGCGAATTATGAGGAAGCAATGGTGGGCCCGGATTCCAACAAATGGGTGGAGGCCATGAAGTCCGAGATAGGATCCATGTACGAGAACAAAGTGTGGACTTTGGAAGTACTACCTGAAGGCCGCAAGGCTATACAGAACAAATGGATCTTTAAGAAGAAGACGGACGCAGACGGTAATGTGACTGTTTATAAAGCTCGACTTGTGGCAAAGGGATTTTCACAAGTTCAAGGAGTTGACTACGATGAAACATTCTCAACGGTAGCGATGCTTAAGTCCGTCCGAATCATGTTAGCAATAGCTGCATTTTTGGATTATGAAATCTGGCAGATGGATGTCAAAATGACGTTCCTTAAAGTTTTTGTTAAGGAAGAGTTGTATATGATGCAACCCGAAGGTTTTGTCGATCCAATGAATGCTAACAAAGTGTGCAAGCTCCAGCGATCCATTTATGGACTGGTGCAAGCATCTCGGAGTTGGAATAAGCGCTTTGATGAGGTGATCAAAGCATTTGGGTTTATAAAAGTGGTTGGAGAATCTTGTATTTACAAGAAAGTGAGTGAGAGCTGTGTAGCGTTTCGTATATTATATGTGGATGACATATTGCTGATTGGAAACAACGTGGAGCTTTTGGAGAGCATAAAGGATTACTTGAATAAAAGTTTCTCTATGAAGGACCTAGGAGAAGTTGCTAACATTCTAGGCATTATGATCTATAGGGATAGATCGAGACGCCTGATAGGACTTTCACAAAGCACATACCTTGATAAAGTTTTGAAGAAGTTCAAAATGGATCAGTCCAAGAAAGGGTTCTTGCCAGTATTACAAGGTATAAAATTGAGTAAGACTCACTGCCCATCAACTGCGGAAGATAGAGAACAAATGAGTTTCGTCCCCTACGCTTCAGTCATAGGTTCTATCATGTATGCAATGTTGTGCACTAGACCAGACGTCAGCTTGGCCATAAGTATGGCAGGCAGGTTTCAGAGTAATTCATGAGTGGATCACTGGACGGCGGTCAAGAATATTCTGAAGTACCTGAAAAGGACTGAGGAAATGTTTCTCGTTTATGGAGGTGACAAAGAGCTCGTTGTAAAAGGTTACGTCGATGCAAGTTTTGACACCGATCCGGATGACTCTAAGTCTCAAACCGGATACGTATTTATTCTTAATGGGGATGCAATAAGCTGGTGTAGTTCCAAGCAGAGCGTCGTAGAAGATTCTACATGTGAAGAGGACTACATGGCTGCCTCGGAGGCAGCAAAATAGGGTGTCTGGATGAAGCAAAGTGTCGTAGCAGATTCTACATGTGAAGAGGAGTACATGGCTGCCGAGCGCACTAAATCCAATAACTCTGTTATATGACAACACAGTGCCATTTCCTTAGCAAAGGAACCAAGGTTTCACAAGAAGACCAGACACATCAAACAACGCTTCAACCTCATCCGCGACTACGTCGATGGAGAGGACGTGAATATTTGCAAAGTGCACACAGATCTGAATGTAGTAGACCCGCCGACTAAACCTCTTCCACGGGCAAAACATGATCAACACCATAACTGTATGGGTATTCGATTTATTACAATGTAAATTGCATGGCGATGTGAGGACTAGATTATTGACTCTAGTGCAAGTTGGAGAATGTTGGAAATATGCCCTAGAGGCAAAGATAAATAGTTATTATTATATTTCCTGTTTAAAGATAATCGTTTATTATCCATGCTATAATTGTATTGAATGAAAACATAGATGCATGTGTGGATACATAGACAACACAATGTCCCTAGCAAGCCTCTAGTTGGCTAGCCAGTTGATCAATGATAGTCAAGGTTTTCTGGCTATATGCAAGTGTTGTCACTTGATAACTGGATCACATCATTAGGAGAATCATGTGATGGACTAGACCCAAACTATGAACATAGCATATTGATCGTGTCGTTTTATTGCTACTATTTTATGCGTGTCTAGTATTTGTTCCTATGACCATGATATCATATAACTCACTTGCACCGAAGGAATACCTTGTGTCCATCAAACGTCGCAACATAACTGGGTGACTATAAAGGTGCTCTACAGATATCTCCGAAGGTGTCCGTTGAGTTAGTATGGATCAAGACTAGGATTTGTCACTTCGTGTGACGGAGAGGTATCTCGAGGCCCACTCGGTAATACAACATCACACACAAGCCTTGCAAGCAATGTGACTAAGTGTAAGTCACGAGATCTTGTATTATGGAACGAGTAAAGAGACTTGCCGGTAAGAAGATTCAAATAGGCATGCGGATACCGACGGTCGAATCTTGGGCAAGTAACATACCGAAGGACAAAGGGAATGGCATACGGGATTATATGAATCCTTGACACTGAGGTTCAACCGATATGATCTTCGGAGAATATGTAGGATCCAATATGGGCATCCAGGTCCCGCTATTGGATATTGACGGAGGAGAGCCTCGGGGCATGTCTACATAGTTCTCAAACCCGCACGGTCTGCGCACTTAAGGTTCGATGATGTTTTAGTATAGTTGTGTTATATGTGTGGTTACCAAATGTTGTTCGGAGTCCCGGATGAGATCACGGACATCACGACGGTTTCCGGAATGGTCTGAAAATGAAGATTGATATATAGGATGGTTTCATTTGGTCACCGGAAAGTTTCGGGCAATTCCGGCAGTGTACCGGGAGTGACGAATGGGTTCTGGGAGTTCACCGGGAGGGGCCCACCCACCCAGGAGTGAGCCCAAGGCACTAGGGTGGCGCCACAAGTCCTTAGTGGGCTGGTGGAGTCATCCCAAGGGTCTCATGGGGCCACATAAAGAAATACCAATAGAAAATAAAAAGAAAAAGGGAAAGAGGGAGGTGGGAAGCAAGAGGTGGACTCCTCCTTCCCCCAAACCGAATTGGAGGAGGAGTCCTCCTCCTCCTAGCGCCGGCGCACCCTTGCGGGCCTTGTCCCTCAAGGAAAGCCCCTCCCCCTCCCTCCTATATATAGTGGTGTTTTAGGGCTGATTTGAGACAACTTTTGCCACGTGCAACTCAACCCTAGACCACATAGTTCTACCTCTAGATCGGGTTTCTGCGGAGCTCGGGTGGAGCCCTCCAGGAGTAGATCATCACCACCACTGGAGTGCCGTCAGGCTGCCAGAGAACTCATCTACTTCTCCGTCTTGCTTGATGGATCAAGAAGGCCGAGATCATCGTCGAGCTGTACGTGTGCTGAACGCGGAGGTGCCGTCCGTTCGACACTAGATCGAAACGGATCATAGGATGGATCGCGGGACAGTTCGTGGGACGGTTCGAGGGACGTGAAGACGTTCCACTACATCAACCGCGTTTCTTAACGCTTCATGTTGTGCGATCTACAAGGGTACATAGATCCAAATCTCCTCTCGTAGATGGACATCACCATGATAGGTCTTCGTGTGCGTAGGAAATTTTTTGTTTCCCATGGAACGTTCCCCAACCACTGCGTGCCTCAGCACTCATTGGACTACATACATCAAAACGTATTACTTCCAATAAGTTACTTTCTTGTTCCATCTCACTGGAAAACGAGGCCTTCAGTCATCTTGCCTGAGTGGCATGATTTGCATGTCTCAAGTGAGTCAAAATCAAGTGAGTCTAAACAATCCATCTCCATGGAGTTTCTTCATGGGTTTACACCAATAGGCATGGTTCGCATGTCTCAAACGATTCAAAAATGAGCCAGTCCAAAGATCCATCGGTATGGAGCTTCTTTATGTGTTTTTCACCAATATGACTCAAGCGGCACTGCCACAAGTAAGTGGTACTATCATTACTACTTTGTACCTTTTGGCAACAATATCATGAACATGTGTATCACTACGATCGAGATTTTAACAAACCATTGCAGATTTATTCAAGCAAATAGAATAACCATTATTCTCTTTATATGAATAATCGTATTGTAATAAACATGATCTAATCATGTTCATGCTCAATGCAAACAACAAATAACATTTATTTAGGTTCAAAACTAATCCCGATGGTAGAGGGAGCGTGCGATGTTGATCACATCAACCTTGGAATTACGTCCAACACACATCGTCACCTCACCCTTGCTAGTATCCGTTTAATCCATAGCTATAATTTCGAGTTACTAACACTTAGCAACTGAACCGGTGTCTAATACCCTAGTGCTACTAGGAGTACTAGTAAGGTACACATCAATATCACGTATATCCAATATACTTTTGTCGACTTTGCCAGCCTTCTCATCTACCAAGTATCTAGGGTAGTTCCGCTTTAGTGACCGTTCCCCTCATTACAGAAGCACTTAGTCTCGGGTTTGGGTTCAACCTTGGGTTTCTTCACTAGAGCAGCAACTGGTTTTCCATTTCATGAAGTATCCCTTCTTGCCCTTGCTCTTCTTGAAACTAGTGGTTTTACTAACCATCAACAATTGATGCTCCTACTTAATTTCTACTTCCGCGGTGTCAAACATCGCAAATAACTCAGGGATCAACATCTCTATCCCTGACATGTTATAGTTCATCACGGAGCTCGGTAGCTTGCTGGCAGTAACTTTGGAGAACCAACACTATCTCATCTCGAAGATCAACTCCCACTCGATTCAAGCGATTGTAGCACTCAGACAATGAGAGCACCTGCTCAATGATTGAGATTTTCTCCCTTACTTTGTAGACAAAGAATCTTGTCGGAAGTCTCATACCTCTTGACGTGGGAACAAGCCTGAAATCCCAATTTCAGCTCTTTGAACATCTCATATTTTCTATGATGTTCAAAACATCTGTGGCGCCTCAATTCTAAGCCGTTAAGTGTTACGCACTGAACTATCACGTAGTCATCAACAACGTGTATGTCAGATGTTCGCAACATCCACACACGATGTTTGGGGTTCAGCACACTGAGCGGTGCATTAAGGACATAAGCCTTCTGTGCAGCAATGAGGACAATCCTCAGTTTACGGACCCAGTCCGCATAATTGCTACTATCATCTTTCAACTAAGTTTTTTCTAGGAACATATTAAAGACAGTAGAGCTACAGCGCAAGGTACTACATAATTTGCAAATACCTTTTGACTATGTTCATGATAATGAGTTCCATTAATCATATTACTTAAGAACTCCCACTCAAATTGACATCCCTCTAGTCATTCGAGTGTCACATGATCCAAATTCACTAACTCAAGTCTGATCATCACGTGAGTTGAGTTTAGCTTCAATGGTGAACATCTCCATGTTGATGATATCAACTATATGATTCATGCTCGACCTTTCGGTCTCTTGTGTTTCGAGGCCATGTCTGCACATGCTAGGCTTGTCAAGTTTAACCCGAGTGTTCCGCATGTGCAACTGTTTTGCACCCGTTGTATGTGAACGTTGAGTCTACCACACCCGATCATCACGTGGTGTCTCGAAACAACGAACTGTCGCAACGGTGCACAGTCGGGGAGAACACAATTTTACCTTGAAATTTTAGTGAGGGATCACCTTATAATGCTACCGTCGTCCTAGGCAAAACAAGGTGCAAGAAAGGATTAACATCACATGCAAATCATAAGTGACATGATATGGTCATGAACTTGTGCTTCTTGATCTCCATCATCAAAGCACCGTCATGATACCCATCGTAATCGGCGCCGCACCATGATCTCCATCATCGTGCTGCCATTGAGGATGTCACGCTATCTGTGTTGTTACTACTAAAGCTACTGCCTAGCGATATAGCAAGAGCAACTCAAAATAAATTTAAAGACAACCCTATGGCTCCTGCCGGTTGTCGTAGCATCGACGTGCAAGTCGATATTTAACTATTACAACATGATCATCTCATACATCCAATATATCATATCATGTCATTGGCCATATCATATCACAAGCATACCCTGTAAAAACAAGTTAGACATCCTCTAATTTGTTGTTGCATGTTTTACGTGGCTGCTATGGGTATCTAGTATGATCGCGTCTTACTTATGCAAAACCAAAACGGCGATATGCAAGTTGCTATTTAACCTTCTCCAAGGACCTCCTCGGTCAAATCCGATTCAACTAAAGTTGAAGAAACAGGCACCCGCCAGTCATCTTTATGCAACAAGTTGCATGTTGGTCGATGAAACCGGTCTCTCGTAAGCGTACGAGTAATGTTGTTCTGGGACGCTTCAATCCAACAATACCGTTGAATCAATAAAATACTAAGGGGGGCAGCAAATTGAACACCAACGCCCACAAACTCTTTTGTGTTCTACTCAAGATATCATCTACGCATGAACCTAGCTCATGATGCCACTATTGGCGAACGTAGAAAATTAAACATCAACGCCCACAAACTCTTTTGTGTTCTACTCAAGATATCATCTACGCACGAACCTAGCTCATGATGCCACTGTTGGCGAACGTACCATGGGAAACAAAAAGTTGCCTACGCACACGCAATACCTATCAATGGTAATGATCATCTATGAGAGGGGAGAGTGAATTTACATACCCTTGTAGATCGCTAAGCGTAAGCGTATATAATGCGGTTGATGTAGTGGGACATCTTCGTAATTCAAATCGCAGCTTGTCCTACGATCTCATCACGATCCGTCTCGCGATCCCATCACGGTCCATCCTGGTCTAGTGCCAAACGGACGACACCTTCGCGTTGAGCACTTGTACAGCTCGATGACGGTCCCTGCTTCTTCATCCAGCAAGAGGGGCCGAGAGGTAGATCAGTTCTCCAGCATGGTGGTGTGGTGGTGGTGGTGAACTAATCTAGCAGGGCTTGCCTAAGCACCGCCGAACTAGACTAGAGGAGAAACCGATCTAGATGAAGTAGAGGGAGAACGTGGCAATTAGGGTTAGGGCTGCCTCTAATTCCTATAGTATATATAGGAGGGAGGGAGGGGAGGATGCAGCCTCAAACCCTCAAGGTTTGGCCGAAATTAGAGGTGGAGGAGTCCTACTCCAATCCTACTAGGAGTAGGATTCCTCCTCTCCACTTGGAAACCCTTTCCTCCTCTTACACCTTTGGGTTTTTTCCTTCTCAAACCTCATGGGCCTTAGTGGGGGCTTAGGCTAGCCCACTAGCAGCTAGTTTGTCTCCTCCCACAGCCTATGATGCCCCTCAGGGAGTGACACCCCTCCCGATAGTCATTGGTACCCACCCGGCACTCCCGTTACACTACAGATGAGCCCAAAACTTTTTCGGTGATCAAAAAAGGACTTCCTATATATTATTCTTTACCTACGGACCATTCCGGAGCTCCTAGTGATGTCCAGGATCTCATCCGGGACTCGAAAAAACCTTCGGTCACCAACACCTATAACTCAACTATACCGAAACGTCACCCAAAATTAAGTGTGCAGACCCTGCGGGTTCGAGAACTATGTAGACATGACCTGAGACATTCTCCGGTCAATAACCAATAGCTTGACATGGATGTCCATATTGGCTCCCACATATTCTACGAAGATTTCTATTGGTTGAACCTCTATGTCAAGGATTCAGTTAAGTCTGTATGATGTTCCCTTTGTCCTTCAGTATGTTACTTGCAAGAGATTCGATCATCGGTATCTCTATGCCAAGTTCAATCTTGTTACCGACAAGTCTCTTTACTCGTTACGTAATACAAGATCCCGTGACTAACTCCTTAGTCACATTGCTTGCAAATCTTGTTGTGATGTTGTATTACCGAGTGGGCCCCGAGATACCTCTCTGTCACTTGGAGTGACAAATCCCAGTCTTGATCATGCCAATACAACAAACACCTCCGGAGATACCTGTAGAGCACCTTTATAGTCACCTAGTTATGTTTCGATGTTTGATACACACAAGATATTCCTCCGGTGTCCGGGAGTTGCATGATCTCATGGTCATAGGAACAGATACATTGACATGCAGAAAACGGAAGCAATAAACTGACACGATCATATGCTACGTTCATAGTTTGGGTCTTGTCCATCACATCATTCTCCTAATGATGTGATCCCGTTATACAGTGACAACACTTGTCTATAGCCAGGAAACCTTGACCATCTTTGATCAACGAGCTAGTCAACTAGAGGCTTACTAGGGACAGTGTGTTGTCTATGTATCCACACATGTATGCCTTTAGGGCATATTTCCAACAAGTTCAACTCCACAACACGAAGTAGGAGGCTCCCAAGAGACACCTAACCAATCTAGGAGGCACCACCCTCCAAAAGGTAATAGATGTGGTAGAACAATGAACTCCTTGCTCTTGTGCTTCAAAACATAGTCTCCTCAACACTCAATCACTCTCTCACATATTTGCCAGGGGTAGGAGAGATTGATCTTGTGGAAAGCAACTTGGGGAGGCTAGAGATCAAGTTTCAAATGGTAGGATTAGAATCTCTTGATCTCAACACACGAGTAGGTGGCTCTCTCTGAGAAATATGGATCTGGCAAGTGTAAGTGTGTTCTGAGTGCTTCCTCTACGCGTGAGGGGTAGGTGAAGGTGTATAAATAGGCATCCCCTAAAATCCAACTTTTACAACATTATTGCCCAACTCGGTGGTACCGAGTTGCACTAAATGTGGCAAATTTTGAGTTCTCGATCAGACCGATATAGGAATCTCGGAGGTACCGATATGATGACCTAGACTGGTTTCCGAACTCGGTGAGACCGACTTCTAACTCAGAAATTCTGAAACTTGAAATTATCGCAACAGAATGTTGGTCACCCAATCTTGGTGGCACCGATAGAAATGTTGGTTGTACCGAGATGATGGGATTGCCATAGGATCTGTCTAAGTGTAAAATCGGTATAGCCGAGTAGGAAATGTTGGTGGCACCGATTTTGCATATGAGGCTTGGGACAAATATATTTTGTGGGAGAATGGCTTAGTATTTTTTGGTGGCTATCTCTAATCAGTTGAGCAACCAATTCAACATAATACCCCATCCCCTTTTAATAGTATTGGCTTTCCTATGGACTCAAAGTGATTTCTCACAAATATAAAATGTAGAGTCTTCTTGCTTGAAGTTTTAGTCAATCCTATTCCTTCCTTCATCAAGGGGCTTCTCCTCACAATCCTTTAACCAAAGCCCTGTGTGGACTATACCTGAAATATACTAGGTAAAAGTGCTAGTTCAAGAGACAATGTATGTTTTCATGAATTATCAAAAACACCAAGGGAACATATGAGCTTTGAACTGCATACCCACCTTAGTGTGGAGGGGGTTTTATAGGTGACGAAGAGCGGAATAGGAGGGAACTCAGAAGCAGGAAAATATGGCAATAAAAAAGGCGGCAAAAAATTGGTGGCAAAAATGGCAGAAAAACATTGGTGGGGAAAATGGTAGCAAAGCAAGGCGGGGAAAATAACATGCCGAAAGTAAGATACATTATCAAGTTAAAATTAAGATACAACTTGCTGAAATTAAAATACAACTTGCTGGGAATTTTAAGATACAACTTGCTGGGAGTTTTAAGATACAATCACATAAATCTAATGAGCCCAATGTGGATATTTTTCTTTTCCATCAACATCTTCTTCTACCACCTTGGCCGCATGAGCCCTTTCTTTCTTTCTCTGCCTCTCCACCTCACAGGTCTCCTGTCACTTCCGTTTTGCCTCCTCCAGTCGACGTCCCTCTTCCCAATATTTCTTCAGCATCTCACCAAAGAAACGCCTATGACCCACATAGTACTCTTTAACTATCTCTCTTTCTCTGCTTTCTCCTCTGCTTCCGCATTTTTGCAGCGCTCTTTCGCGTACAAACTTTCCCATGCACGATGACCTCTTTCACGCATCTTAGTCACCGTCCAATCCAACATCTTCGTGTCAATCCAACGATAGTACATGCACAGATGCGGAGCAGACTATAACAAAAATAGAAATGTAAATATCAAATAAACAATAATACCAGCAACATGTCTATTCTTGATGGCTGAAACATACCGAAGGCTTGTCGTACGATGAACTAGCTATGGCTGGATCTTCCTCATAATTGGCACACATGAAAAACTTCATGCCCAACCAATCTGAAAAATCCGTCACCTCCTTCACCTTGCAAAGATCGCCACACTGATAGCGCGGGACTTCCGCCCCTTGAGGCAAACTCGCACTCTTCATTTACCTAGGCCTAATGCTTTGATTTGAGCAAGGCAAACTCATACTGACTATAAAAAAATGTGACACTTAGCACGCTGGTGTTTTCAAGTGTGGCTGGACGATGGACGAAGAGAGTTTGAATGCCTCATTTTATAGGCTCGGAGAGATATGAAGGCGGAAAAATACGGCGCGAACAAACGGAATTTTAGGCAAGAATCATGTAGCGGAATAATAGGTATAGTCAGCATCGGAATCAGCGCGAGCATCGCTTTCGACGTGTGCATGCCGACAGGGCGTGTCGTTGGCACATTGGCAGTAGGGCCCACGCTACTGTTTCCATTCCATAGCGAGGCTGGCTGCAATAGGCGAACAGGCCGGCCGCCTCGGCTCGTGGCGGCAGGTGCCGGCTGCCCCCTCCATGGCGTCAGGTGACACATGTCACCTGGCGCGCGTGCCTCCAGATTCATCCGGGTCCTTTTTGACAATCGACACTGCTTGTAGTCTTTTCTGACAATTCTGTTCCGCTCGTGGTCCTTTTGGACAAAAATTCGATAGTATTGCCATCTTTGGCCCTCAGTTGAGACTTCAGAGTGGTTCTGGGTTTGTTATAGGATTTTATCTCCATCTTGAATTATTTGTTACTTAAATATATTATGTAGATTGTATCTAGCACTGAAATTCTTCAAGATACGTCCACTAAATGACAAATAATTGTGGACGGAGGGTTCCTTCTATTTTTTTGTAAAAAAAGTAGGAAGAATTGTCTTTTTTACAACTCATGATGCATCATTTAGTGCAAAGAAAGAAAGAAACATTTTTAATTTTACTTTTTTATTAGAGAGTGATGGGGTTATAGTCCTAGGGTAGGGTCATAGGCCTGCCCTGTAGGTCCTACCCAAGGACTACCCCTCACAAAGGACTAGGCCTTTAGTCAGCTCCGACTGAATTAAGGAGTCCCTGTCATCCAGTCGGTAACGTACCCTCGATCATCTAGTCGAAGACTAGCATTCAGAGGATATCAGGCTAACCGACTGGCTACCACTCGGTACATCGTAACCCCCCTGGAGGGAAACGGTCATACGTTTCCAGGTGCATTTATTAGCATTTAGGGCGTACGTTACCTGTAACGTACACATTCCATCGCCACTACTCCACCCCTCTACCGGAACCATTGTGGAGGGCAGCGCACTCTATATAAGACACCCTCCCCCGCTGGTAAAGGGGTTAGAAACTCATGGTATTCCTTATTCCACTCGACAACAATCTCCCTGAGCACTGAGACGTAGGGCTATTACCTCCATCGCAGAGGGGCCTGAACTCATACATCCTCGCTGTAGCTAGGACTCTGCCCATCCTTTTCGTACCCTACACATCTACTGTCAGGCTTATACCCACGACAGTTGGCGCCCACTGTGGGGCAGGCGTCTAAGCGACTTCCGGCGAGTTTGCGACTACTTCCTTCCGTCATGTCGTCCGGTGGAGGTTCGAGCATGGGTCACCAGATCTTCTTCGGTGCTCTCTCCTTCATCGTCGACGATTCGGCGTGGCTTCGGGATGCTCCTCCCGACGTCGAGGCGCTTCCCCGTCGTGGGGCTACGCACTTCCGTGCCGGCGCCCGCGGCATTCTTCTTCTCCAACAGTCGACTCCGGTGTCGACCCGCACCGCCGTCACGCGCCGCAGCAAGCGGTCTCGCCGTCCGCGGCTCCAGCGTTGGGTGCAACACGCCCAGGCGCGCCAGAACGCATCTTCACAAGTGGCGATTCTAGAGTCCGTTGTGGTTGCCCCGCTGTCCCAGCACTCGAACTCGGTTCAGACTGAGTTCCTTTCCGAGTATGCGGGTCGCGGGCCCGCGGCAGAAGTATACATGGCCAACTCCCATGAAGATCCCCGTCAAGCTGGCCGACGCGAGCACGAAGTCGGCGAAACGTCCGGTGCGCACCGTCCACCTCGCCGTTCTGCCAGTCGGCACACTCGGCGGAGCAACGTAGAGTTGTTCTGCACACCCCTCCTTAACTTGGCTGCGTCTGCCAAGATAGCCGATTCCCTCCAGCCGACTGATTCAGAGGCAGGAAGAGGGATCGAGCAGATCCGAGCCGTGTTGCAGACGGCGCAACAGCAGAATTCAGCGCTCTCCCAGTCGCACAACAGGCTCCATAACAGTTCTGTTCATGCGAATACGCATCGGTCGGTTCATAGCCCTGGTTCCCATCAGCGCCACAGGGGAAGCAGCCGTTCCACGAATCACGAAGATCGCCGCCGCTCACGCACCCCTCCGCGGGGTGGACCCTATGGGTCCCGACATCAAGATGATCGGCGTTCAATCGGCGACACTTACGACCCAAGACCCGATGCAAGAGGGCGTATCGCCCAGCGAAGAGTCTACAGGGGCCGAGCCCACCGTGATTGTCATGATATGGACCGTCCAAGTGGAAGCAGGACCATCGTGTCTGGTCCCGAGTGTTTTAGTCGAGCCATCCGCTCGGCTGACATCCCGCCCAACTTCCGATTGGCGGCGGGAATCAATAAGTTTACAGGAGAGTCCAAGCCGGAAACATGTTTAGATGACTACCGAGTGGCAGTCCAGATCGGAGGAGGGGACGACCATGTCGCCATGAAGCACCTCCCTCTGATGCTCGACGGCTCGGCGCGAGCGTGGCTGAATCAGTTGGCCCCCTCGAGCATCTACAGTTGGGCGGATCTGGCCCGAGTGTTCATCCGAACCTTCGAAGGGACGTGCGAGCGCCCCGCGGGCCTCGTGGAGCTCCAGCATTGCGTCCAGAAGCCAAATGAGCCCCTGTGCGACTTCATCCAGTGTTGGACAACTCTCTACCACATGGTGGAGAACGTCACCGAGCATCAAGCAGTCTGCGCCTTCAAGGCAGGCGTGCGGTACAGAGAGTTGTACCTGAAGGTTGGTCGAACAGGTGACATCTCCATGAGCAAGATGATGGAGATAGCAGCTCGCTACGCAAATGGCGAAGAAGAGGACCGCATCCGAAGCGCCAAGCACAAGACAGTCGGCGACGGAGATGGAAGCAACACTCGGAAGCAAAAGCAAAAAGCTCCATCCACTCCGCAAGCAGAAGCTGCAGTCGTGACCAATGCCAAGTTCAAGGGCAAAGGGAAGGCGCAGTTTACCCCCAAGAAGAAGCCGTTCAATAATCCCATCCTGGACCAACCATGCCCGGTTCATACGAAGATGGATGAAGAGGGCAACCCCATATATCCGAAGCATACCACTCGGTAGTGCCGCCTCCTGATCCAGGGGTTCGGCGAAGGACAACCGAGTGAGAAGGTCAATGAACAAGATGAGGAGGATAAGGAGGATCCGTTCCCCCAAGTCCATGCGACACTCATGATTTTTGCTGACGTCGAAAGCAAGAGTCGACTGAAGCTGGTGAACAGGGAGATTAACATGGCCACTCAAACCAGCCCCAAGTTCCTTAAATGGTCTCAGACTGCGATCACCTTTGACCAGTCGGATCATCCAGCGCATGTTCCCACCCCAAGAAGACAAGCTCTGGTCGTCGACCCGGTGGTGGAAGGAGTCTGACTGCGCAAAGTCCTTATGGACGGCGGCAGCGGTTTGAACATCATGTACGCTGACACTCTCAAGGGGATGGGCATTCCGATGTCCAAACTCAGCGAGAGCAGTATGCAGTTCCATGGAGTCGTCCCTAGACGGAAGGCCAAGTCACTCGGCCAGATCGCGTTGGACGTCGTTTTTGGCTCCGACAAGAACTTTCGCAAGGAAAAGCTCACATTTGAGGTGGTGGATTTCCAGAGCGCTTACCACGCAATCCTGGGCCGCCCAGCGTATGTGAGTTTCATGGCCCGTCCATGCTACGTATACTTGAAGCTGAAGATGCCAGGCCCAAAAGGGGTGATCACCATCACAGGCAATCGGCAGCGAGCCCAAGAATGCTTGCAGCAAGGATCAAGAATCGCCGACCAGCAGATGGCCGTCCTCGAGCTCGACGAGTACAAGAAAACAGTCGACCCCGCCGACCTGATGCGCTCGAAGAAGCCAGCTTCAGAATCCGCATTCCAGTCGGCGGGAGAGACGAAGAAGGTCGGCATCCACCCGAAGGACGACACTGCTGCCCGGACGAACATCTCCACCACCCTCGATCCTAAATAGGAAGGCGAGCTCACCCAATTCCTCCATGAGAACTGGGACATATTCGCATGGAAACCCTCTGACATGCTAGGTGTACCCAGGGAGTTGGCTGAGCACCGACTGCATGTGGACCCCGTCGCTCGGCCCGTCCGAGAGCGCTTGCGCCGGTCCGCCGCGCACAAGAAGAAAGCAATCGGGAGGAGGTGGCCAAGCTGCTGGCAGCCAACTTCATTCGCGAGGTTCACCACTCCGAGTGGCTCGCCAATGTTGTCATGGTGCCCAAGAAGGACAAGTCGCTCCGAATGTGCATCGACTTCAAACACCTCAATAAGGTCTGCCCGAAGGACCATTTTCCGCTCCCCCGCATAGATCAAATTGTCGATTCGACTGCGGGGTGCGAGCGTTTGTCATTTCTTGATGCCTACTCGGGCTATCATCAGATCCGTCTGTATGGTCCCGATGAATTAAAGACAGCCTTTATCACCCCATTCGGGTGCTTCTGCTACATCACTATGCCATTTGGTTTGAAGAATGCAGGAGCTACCTTTATGTGCATGATCCAAATATGCCTTCTCGACCAGATCGGTCGGAATGTGGAGGCATATATGGATGATATCGTCGTCAAGTCACGCAAAGGTTCCGACCTGCTGACTGACTTGGCAGAAACATTCGCCAACCTTCGTAGGTACGATATCAAGCTCAACCCCGCCAAATGTTCATTCGACGTTCCCAGCGGAAAGTTACTCGGTTTCTTCGTTTCCGAACAAGGGATCGATGTCAACCCTGAAAAGATCGGGACCATCGTTCGAATGGAGAGGCCGGTCAGAATACACGAAGTTCAACGACTCACAGGATGCCTAGCGGCTTTGAGCAGGTTAATCAGTCGACTCGGCGAGAAAGCACTTCCTCTGTACCGACTCATGAAGAAATCAGATACTTCCGAGTGGACAGACGAAGCCCAAGTCGCATTCGACGACCTCAAAGTCCTACTTTCCACCCAGCCGGTTCTTACTGCTCCGCTCAGTAAAGAGCCCCTTCTTCTGTATATCGCGGCTAAAAATCAAGTCGTCAGTACTGTTCTTACAGTGGAACGAGAAGAAGAAGGCAAAGCATACAAAGTTCAGCGGCCAGTGTACTACGTCTCCGAGGTCCTGACTCCTTCCAAGCAAAGGTATCCCCACTATCAAAAACTTATCTACGGGATTTACATGACTGCGAAGAAGGTGGCTCATTATTTCCAAGACCACTCGGTGTCTGTCGTTTCTGATGCGCCGTTGTCGGAAATTCTCCACAATCGAGACGCGTCAGGCCGACTGGCGAAGTGGGCAATGGAGATGTTGTACGGCGATATCAAGTTCGAGGCCAAGAAAGCTATTAAGTCTCAAGCCCTGGCTGACTTCATAGCGGAATGGGTAGAATAACAGCAACCGACCCACATCTACTCGGCCCATTGGAAATTGATCTTTGATGGGTCCAAGATGTTGAATGGTTCCGGCGCTGGCATTGTGATCATATCGCCAAAGGGTGACAAACTCAAGTACTTGCTGCGGATACACTTCGATTCCTCCAACAACGAGGCAGAGTATGAAGCTCTCCTCTACGGATTGCGCATGGCCATCTCACTCGGCGTCCGTCGCCTGATAGTCTATGGCGATTCGGATTTGGTGGTCAATCAAGTGATGAAAGAGTGGGATGTCAGGAACCCCACCATGACCACATACTGCAATGCAGTGAGGAAGCTCGAGAAAAAGTTTGAAGGTCTGGAACTCCACCATGTTCCGCGACTGAAAAATCAAGCAGCAGATGAATTGGCGAAACTCGGATCCACTCGGAGACCAGTCCCGAGTGACGTCTGCCTCGAGCACCTTCACCTCCCTTCGGTCAAAGAAGATCCTTTTACAGAAGAACTAGTACAACCCAAGAGTTCAACAGATCCAACTGAAGTCGACGTACCTCCTGTGGTTGATCTGGTCGTGGAGATTCTTACTGTCATCCCCGATTGGACTGTGCCGATCATTGCATATATCTTGAGACAGGAACTACCAGAAGACCGAAGTATTTCACTGTCATTGATGGCCAATTGTACAAGGAGAGCGTTTCAGGCATTCTCCAACGTTGCATCTCCCCAGAGGAGGGGCAGTTGATCCTGGAAGATATTCACTCGGGGACCTGCGGTCATCATGCCTCTTCGAGAGCAATCGTCGCCAAGGCATTCAGGGCTGGTTTTTTCTGGCTGCAGGCGAACGAGATGGCTAAAGATATGGTCGACCGATGTGAGGGCTGCCAGTTCTACTCCAACAAGTCCCACAAGCCGACATCTGCGTTGAAGACAATCCCGCTCGTGTGGCCGTTTGCGGTTTGGGGATTAGACACAGTCGGACCATTCAAGACACGCCAAGGGGGATACACACATCTGTTGGTGGCAGTCGACAAGTTCACGAAATGGATCGAAGCTAAGCCCATCAAGAAACTCGACGCCTCAACAGCCGTCAAGTTTGTCAGGGACATCATCTCCGGATTCGGTGTACCTCACAGCATAATCACGGATAACGGGACAAACTTCGACTCAGACAGATTCAAAGGTTTCTGTGCAAGCCAAGGTACCTGAGTAGATTTTGCTTCCGTAGCACATCCTCAATCCAGTGGACAAGCAGAGCGAGCGAATGGGCTTATTCTTCAAGGTTTGAAGCCCCGACTCCTGCGAGAGGTGGGACACGCCGCTAGCGCATGGGTCACCGAGTTACCTTCAGTACTTTGGGGTCTTCGCACAACCCCGAACAGATCTACAAGGCGATCACCGTTCTTCCTCGTTTATGGAGCAGGAGCGGTCCTTCCGAGTGACTTGCTTCATAATGCGGCACGAGCCGAACTCTTCTCCGAAGCTGAAGCAGAACAAGCAAGGCAAGATGGAGTGGACCTTCTGGAGGAGGAGCGCGAGATGGCACTGACTCGCTCAACCATTTATCAACAGGATCTGCGGCGTTTTCATGCACGCCACGTCAGGAGTCGCACGTTCCAAGCAGGCGACCTGGTGCTCCGGGTGGATCAGAAAAGACCTCACAAGTTAGCCCCGGCCTGGGAAGGACCCTTCATCATCTCCAAGGTGCTGAACAACGGAGCATACAGACTCTACAAAATCGAGAGGGATACAGACGAGCCGCGTGCATGGAATGGAGACCTCCTGAAGTGCTTCTACACGTGATCGTCGACTGAAGCAGTGTAAAGAACAAGTATTGATGAAATAATATAAAGCAGATTCAGTTTTTGCAGATTCAGAGTTTTTCCACGGTCGCAGACTCCGGTCACACAAAAAAAACTTAGTTGCGATCCAGAATCGCCTAAGTTCTAACTTTCTCCAAGTGTGCACTAAACGTCGCACCCGGGGACTTAGCTGTGATCAAGAAT
Organism: Hordeum vulgare subsp. vulgare; assembly: GCF_904849725.1. Classification (NCBI taxonomy): domain Eukaryota; kingdom Viridiplantae; phylum Streptophyta; class Magnoliopsida; order Poales; family Poaceae; genus Hordeum; species Hordeum vulgare. Next base: position 122,690,904 of record NC_058524.1, on the reverse strand, counting down.
CACCTAAGTAATAACCTTCTCCGAGTGTGCACTAAATGTCGCACTCGGGGACTTAGCTGTGATCAAGAATCACCTAAGTCATAACCTTCTCCGAGTGTGCACTAAACGTCGCACTCGGGGACTTAGCTGTGATCAAGAATCACCTAAGTCATAACTTTCTCCGAGTGTGCACTAAACGTCGCACTCGGGGACTTAGCTGTGATCAAGAATCACCTAAGTCATAACCTTCTCCGAGTGTGCACTAAACGTCGCACTCGGGGACTTAGCTGTCATCAAGAATCACCTAAGTCATAACTCTCTCCGAGTGTGCACTAAACGTCGCACTCGGGGACTTAGCTGTGATCAAGAATCACCTAAGTCATAACTTTCTCCGAGTGTGCACTAAACGTCGCACTCGGGGACTTAGCTGTGATAAAGAATCACCTAACTCATAACTTTCTCCGAGTATGCACTAAACGTCGCACTCGGGGACTTAGCTGTGATCAAGGATCACCTAAGTAATAACTTCCTCTGAGTGTGCGCTAAGCGTCGCACTCAAGAAATTAGTTGTGATCAAGAATCACCTAAGTAATAACTTCCTCCGAGTGTGTGCTAAACGCCGCACTCGGGGACTTAGCTGTGATCAAGGATCACCTAAGTAATAACTTCCTCCGACTGTGCACTAAACGTCGCACTCGGGGACTAAGCTGTGATCAACAATCACCTAAGTCATAACTTTCTCCGAGTATGCACTAAACGTCGCACTCGGGGACTTAGCTGTGATCAAGGAACACCTAAGTAATAACTTCGTCTGAGTGTGCGCTAAGCGTCGCAATCGAGAACTTAGCTGTGATCAAGAATCACCTAAGTATTAACTTCCTCCGACTGTGCGCTAAACGCCGCACTCGGGGACTTAGCTGTGATCAAGGATCACCTAAGTAATAACTTCCTCCGACTGTGCACTAAAACGTCGCACTCGGAGACTTAGTTGTGATCAAGGAACACCTAAGTAATAACTTCCTCCGCGTGTGCGCTAAACGCCGCACTCGGGGACTTAGCTGTGATCAAGGATCACCTAAGTAATAACTTCCTCTGAGTGTGCGCTAAACGCCGCACTCGGGGACTTAGCTGTGATCAAGGATCACCTAACTAATAACTTCCTCCGAGTGTGCGCTAAACGCCGCACTCGGGGACTTAGCTGTGATCAAGAATCACCTAAGTAATAACTTCCTCCGAGTGTGCATTAGACGTCGCACTCGGGGACTTCGCTATGATCAAGGATCACCTAAGTAATCGTTTTCTCCGAGTGTGCACTAAATGTCGCACTCGAAACAACATTGCAACACAAGAGCAAACGATTTGATTCAGATTCAAAAGTTCTAGCAAAGATAGCTCACTCGGTGCGGATCAAGCTTACCCGCACCGATCTAAGAATGTGACGGCCAACAGCAGTGGCCAGAGTACCTTACAGATAAACACTCGGCATACCGAGGATAAAAGTGTTCTTATGCATCATCCGGATTAACGCGAGGACTGGAGGGCTCTACGAACGTGTCCAGATCAATACCGTCGGCGATGCGGGTAGCGCTCTCAAGGAAAGTTTCCATGAAGTCTTCGAATCGAAGTTTCTTCGTATTGGCGACCTTCAATGTCTTCAGCTTCTCCTCGCGCACCTCCTTGCAATGGACTCGGACCAAGGACAGAGCAACATCTGCACCACAACGAGCTGCAGATTTCTTCCACGACTGCACTCGGTACGGAATCTCCTCCAGTCGCGCCATCAGGTTCTCCATCTCCTCCCGCGACTCATCTTCTGGCCAAAGCTCCTTGTCGATTCGGCCGACGACTTCTTTCAGTCAACCGATGAAAGGGCCAACTTTGCCCACGTGGATGTGCGCCCGGAGCAAATCCTGATTGGCGTCCTCGCCGAGTGGCACGTTGTCGCGAATCATCGCTCCACGTCCGCTGCTTCAACTTCAGCATCAACGCAAAAATCTGCAACAGAAGGACAAGCAAGCAATAAGCACCGAGTGTGACGTACATAGGACAAACACTCGGCAAAAAACAGGACTTACCAGCCAGACGCGTCATCATCTGCCTAGCCCAGTCGCTGACATACTTCTCCTGAGCTATGCATCGTTTATTCAGCACGACCATCTGACCCATGAGAGCAGTCCTCTGTTTCCTCATATTTTCCACTTCCTCAGTCAACACCTTGTTTGCTTCACGAGCCTGCTCCAATGACTTCTCTCGTCCCTCCAGAGCATCCTTCATGCCAGCCATTGCGAGCATGGCCGCATCAAGCTCACCAGCGAACTGATTCCTCTCCGCCCTGAGAGTCTCATAGGCCGTCCCCATTTCACAGGTTTTCTGCCAACAAACACCAAGGGACAATCAGAAAGTTCAACAAATAAAAGTCTAAGTTCTTCAGACCCCTACCGACGCAAGCAGTCGACAGCGGTCTCGGGGACTACACCCAGTGGGTTCACTAAGAGTGACCCCACTGGCATGCAACTCAAGCAGGCCCGCCCTATTGAGATGCATGTTTTCACCTACGCCTACGAGGCCAATACTACTCGACCTGAGTACAACTTACTCTCGGGGACTCTTACAGTAAGTGCACTCCGAGTGCCACAACTGCTCGCAGTCGGTTATATTATTTACAGACACGACCAAAGTAAAGACAATATATATAAAGACAACTGTCGGTGCAAGCACTCGACAGAAGTCTCGGGGACTACACCCACTGGGTTTACTCACAGTGAACCCATTGCAAACAACAGATGCTATCCAAGAACACCCAGTGGGTTACAAGAGAAAAGTAAATACTTACTAGCCCACTTACTCGGATATCATCCCGAAGATCCAAGCTCCGCTGGTACAAGGACGCAACGGAGTGGTAGGCACTCTTGGCTTCTCCAGCCATCAGCTCCGCTTGCACCATAGCTCCCTTGGCTGCTCCCACCTGCTCCTTCGGGAGATGCTGGATGTTGAACTCGACATTCGACGAGCCTGGCAGCGTCGGGAGTTCCCGAGGCATCCCAAGGTCCGCTCAAGTCGGCTCCTCATCCACCAGCACCGGTTCAGTCTGTGGCAGCGCCTCAGTCGGCAGCACGTCGGCGGCGAGAGCAGCAGCACGTGGAGCAGCCTCAAGAACAGGCTCCGCAGCTGGTTCGTCCCTCCCCTAGTCGCCCTCGTCCAGGAAAATCGCCCCTGACAGGCCGAATGACGAGAGGTCTCAGAAAAAGAAAGAAGCAGGACCTATGATAGAATTCGAGACGCGATAGTATAAAACACTCGGCGTCACTACAACGCACCTGGCTGGGACGAGACGACGTTATCCGTGTCCATGGGATCATCTTCCTGGCACGCCGGAGAGGTGGCAGAAGTAGTGACTCTGTCGAGTAAAATCCATTCGACCAGTAAACAGGAGTTCACTCGGATATCAGAAGGAATTGGAAGATGGATACACTTACGTGGAGGTGACAGGGACAGCAACCCTCATTCGCGGCAGAGCCTTCCGAGGCTTAGGCCCACTCGGTTTGGCCGCCTTAGAAGACTGACCCGCAGGCTCAGCATCAGCATCCCTGACCCTCTTGGCACTTCGAACACTCGGGACCACCGGGACAGTGGGCGGAGCACTCGAAGACGCAGGAGGAGCCGAGGGAACGGCGGGCTCATGTCGGCGCTTGGTCCGATGCTCTAATTGCGAAGGCGGCGAGTTCTGCTCTTCGTCTTCCTCCTCCTCCTCGCTAGTCTCCTCCTCCGATTCCCCACTGTCGGAGACATACTCAGCGCTCTCCATGCTGCCCTCCTGGCTGCCTTCCTCCTCCTCCTCGGCCGGATTCCCGTTCGAGACGGGGGAGAACCAGTTGGTCCACTTCTGCATAAATTTCAGTCGGCAACGTCACACATCACGCAGAGATTCAAACAAACGACAGGAATTAAGAAAGTTAAGTGCACTCGACAAGTGTTACTCACCTGATTCGGAGGAGGATGATCCGTGGAGTAAGGCTTCACTCGCCGAGATCCTTTGGGATTCTCGCAGGGGCCTGTGATCTGGAGTACCCACGAGGTCACCTTCTCCTCAGTCATGCCCACCACGTTGGTCAGAGTGGAGTCTTCGGGCCCCGTGTAATGCCACATACCATGGTCGCAAGCCTGCAGAGGCTGGATACGCCGATCGAGGAAGACCTCCAGCAAGTCTATGCCAGTGACCCCCCTCGTGACGACATCTACGAGTGCCTCAACCAAAGGCTGGATGTCGTTCTTCTCCGCCTTCGTGAGCGCGAGCTGCTTAGGCGGGGCGGGCCGATCTAAACTAAAGGGAGGCAGCCCAGTCGACGCATTCGGACAGGCGATATCCTGGCAGTAGAACCACGTCGACTGCCAGTTCCTGACCGACTCACTTAACTGAAGAGCAGGATAGCTACTCCAACTCTTTTTCTGGAAACCTAAGCCCCCGCGGAGCTGGAGGAGATGTGTTTTATCATCCGATTGGCTGAGTCGTTTGATGGTTTGGGATCTGGAGGAAAATATGTGCTTGAATAGCCCCCAGTGAGGAGGGCAACCGATGAAACACTCGCACAGAACTATAAAGGCAGAGAGATGGGCAATGGCATTCGGGGGAAACTGGTGAAGTTGTGCCCCGAAGCGATTCATGATGCCCTTGAAGAAAGGATGCGGGGGCAAAGAGAAACCTCGATGGACGTGGCTGAGCAGCAAGACGCGCTCCCCCTCCCGGGGCGCCAGCTCGACCTCGTTCTCCGCCGGCAGCCTCCAGGACTTGTGCACGATCATCCCGTGCTCCACCAGCTGCAGCAGATCCCGCTCCGTCACCGTGGAGGGGAGAAAGTCGCCCTGAATCCACCCTGCCGGCAGCGGCCGCTGCCGCCGCTGAGCTGGAGCCGCCGCCTTCCCCTTCTTCTTCCTCGCCTCCATCTTGCTGGTCTGACCCTTGGTCATGGCAGCAGCTGCGAGCCCTCGGGAGGAAGGAGAAGGAAGGAGTGTAGAAGCGCTGGGGGTGGCGAGAAGGACGGAGCAGGCAAAAGCGAGAGATTCGGCGAGCGTAACGAAGAAGCCTCGCCACCGAGATTTAAATAGGGTTCCGACTGGGTCACTGGCAGGTGGCCCCGAAACCTTATCCTCCCGACCCACCGTGGCGATATTAGTGGAGAGGTTGAAGGCGCGAGAATCGAGGCGTCACGCGCTACTCGAGCGCGATGGCGTCATCCCCGCTGAGCGCGCGGAAACCGAAATTTGAGGATCCCCGAAAAACCGCCGCTGTCAGTTGACCGGTCGCGTCACAAGATGCCGCAGAAGCACTCGGCTCCCGACAGTCTGTTTCGCGAGTACTTCCACTCGGATCGTCGATCAGAAAATTCAAAATGGACCGAGGCAAGCAACGCCCAAGCCAAGTCCGTTCCAGTCGGATCCAAACTTCAAACATCGCTTCGTCGTTCCAACCCCAATCCATTCGGGGACTAATGATGGGGTTATAGTCCTAGGGTAGGGTCATAGGCCTGCCCTGTAGGTCCTACCCAAGGACTACCCCTCGCAAAGGACTAGGCCTTTAGTCAGCTCCTACTGAATTAGGGAGTCCTTGTCATCCAGTCGGTAACGTACCCTCGATCATCCAGTCGGTAACGTAGGGCTATTACCTCCACCGCAGAGGGGCCTGAACTCATACATCCTCGCCGTAGCTAGGACTCTGCCCATCCTTTTCGTACCCTACACATCTACTGTCAGGCTTATACCCACGACAGAGACCAACGTCTGGAGTTATGAGATTTGCTAGACTCTGCCCATCCTTTTCGTACCCTACACATCTACTGTCAGGCTTATACCCACGACAGAGACCAACGTCTTGGAGTTATGAGATTTGCTCAAGGATCACACAGGTTTAGGTAAATGTCTAATGTATGAGGAGTCGTGATGGTTTCAAGGAATTCAAATAGCCTATGTTTCTATGGGTAGCCAAGACTTTTGTTCACACCAGTGATCCCTTGTCCTTCATATCATGTTCTCCTCTCATCGCGACTATGGTAACGACAAGCTAACCATGAGCGGCTACGCCCAGTTTGCATTTATATATGTGTCAAAATGTTTTTATATTATGGAATGGAGGGTGTAGCTGGTTGTATGATTATTGCGGAATACAAGCATATGATGAAACGAAGGAGGAAAAATTCATGAATGCCGTAGTATATTACCTTTTTCTGCGAATTACGACCAAGCCTATGACTATCCCACGGTGAAGTGATCTACTCTCCATCACACACACCAAGGCACTAAGTAACTTATTCGATGGAAAATAGTGTCAGCGTTTGTCCTTTGTGGTTGATTTCTCGTTACTCCTTGTGTTGTCTACACTTTGAGTACTCGTAGAATACCCACACATTTGTATGTTTTCGTGAGTAACATCAAGAGGGGGACTAGGTTATGGTGTGTCGCCGGGCCAAAACATTTAGGAGCGATCGTCTCGGAAGAGTACTCCATTTGAGCTTTGGGCTTTGACCTATATACTTTTCTCTTTGCTTAATTAGGAAGGGATTTTTATCTCCATGCCCCTGTTTCTTTAGTCGTACTCAGTTTTTCCCACACGTTCATTTTGAATAAGTTTTGAGACATCTTTCGAGGGCAAAAGAAAGGAAAATGTGAAAACAGAATTTCATCGCATGAAGAAAAGTGAGTAAAAACTAAAGAAATAAGGGAAGCTGGGTACGAATAAGGAACAAGGACATAGGAATAAAAAAACCTTCTTTTAAAACAAGGCAAAAGCTTTGCCTTTCTAATTGGGAGCACCTCATATGTACTTTGTCCGCTTAAGATTTTTTTTTAAGTTAGTGGGAGAGCTGCTAAAATCCAATTACATAGGCCGAAGGCTGGAACTGCTCGATTTATTAGAGAAAATCGGACGAAAACCAGTACAAAGGACACATCACACCTAGCTAAACTAGAACGAAAGCACTACAGGGCATACAAAAGCGCCAAGGCACAAACATGTGAACAACCTCGTCAACACCGAAGAGAGAAGACATATTCGATAAAGGAGCGGACAAGTGCCGCTCCAGTAGCGAAAGGACATCCAACATGGCTTGACTCGCGCTGCGTGCATGACAATAGTGCTCCAATGTCCAAACACCGCTGGCCAACAGCCAGCCTCGACGGACACGCCATCGCAGACCCTATCATTTCCCCGCCACCTCCAACTCCGAACTGGGCACCTTGCCGCAAAGTGTGTGCTCCCATCAAGAGGTCAAATCTCCACGATGCTTCCAAGAAAGAAACGACGTCGAGGACGTCGTCATCGCTGATTCAACAAGGCAAATCTTGGTTTTCACCCGCAGACCAAAGTCGAGGACAAGAGAGGTGAAAGATCTCCTTGGTGAGGCCTTCAACAAGGAAACAACACCAGCAAAGAGAAGGACTTTCATCCGAAGAAATTGCAAACCTATGTCGGAGACAACGCCCCGGACGCACCCACCACAATATCTAGAGTTTCCCCTACTCACACCCAGATTGAAGCATGCAAAGCACCGACATCTCGACACCACACGTCACGGTTCGAGACACCACTCACACTAGCCACGAGCCAGGGAGGGCCCAGAGCTGGCCGGCCCCGCACGTAGCCACCGTCGCGGTTCGCTTCACCAACCATGGCCAGGAAGGGCACAAATCTAGTCGGCACTGCACGCAGCCACCGTCATAGACCGCTCCACCACTCGCACCAGCCACAACTAGGAAAGGCCCGGATCTGGCCGGCCCTACCCGCAGCCGGCACCGTACACCCACCGGAGTGACCTCGTGCCTCGCCCTGTCATTGTTGCGTGTGCCGTCCGCCTCCTCCTGTAGCAGAGCGCACCATTGTCACGCCCCTTCCATGTGCGTGCACTTGTCGTGGATCTTGTGAGCGCGAGCCCCCGCACCACCATGGTAGCCGGCCCATCGTCCATCCATCATGCACACCCTCGCCGCGCACACCGACACCATGCCTCTTCTCGATGCTCGCGCCCCCGCCGCGCGTCCACCCGTGTGTGCGTCCTCAGCACGAATCTCGCGAGCGCGAGCCATCGCGCCACCTTGGTCCTGCCCCGTGTTGTCCATGGCAGCAGCCGCATCGCCTGACAAACGCCACGCGAAGTACGCGAAAAAAGAAAAGGGGCCCGGAGCTACCTTCACGTGAGCCGGAGCGGACTTTGTCGGCCGCTCCTCCGGCGGCGGCGAGTTAAGGGAAGGGAGGAGAGGGGCTGGGGGGCTCGATGTTTCCCCGAGTCGCGAGGGAAGGCGGCGCGGGGGATGATTGGGGAGTCGTGAGGGATTGGATTCAATATGTGATCGAGGGAATTGTGATACTCCACCAACTTTCAGCTCTATGAGCTAATAAAAAAAAATACTCCCTCCGTTCCTAAATGTAAGCCTTTTTAAAGATTTCAAAAGGGGCTATATACGAATCAAAATGAGTGAATCTATACTTACAAATATGTTTATATACATCTGCATGTAGTACTTTAATGAAAACCTCTAAAAAGACTTATATTTAGTAACGGGGAAGTAGTACCTGTGTGTTAGACGGTCGGGTCCCATGCACAGCTGGGTATACATGTGAGAGTCTAGTTTATGGAGTTTTTTTTTTAAATCTCGCACCCTTTTTAATAGCTAGTGATCAAAACATTGTCTTCTACAAGCAAAGGGATGATGGCATCCGGTGCCTCATCAAACCAAGAACTAGGGGAAGAAGATTTATAAATTCAAGCTAGCTCATCCGCTACAGCAATGCTCGTATTACACACATGTGAGTCTCTCGCCATATGGAAACAGTCATCCAAGATTGCAGCTGAGGGTCCTCACGTATTCCCCATCTTGCATTGCCATTATTACGTTTGTACTATCACAGTTGATGATCACCTTAGCATAGCCTACCGATGTTGCTAGATTTAAACTAAACCGGAGTGCAAGCGCCGCCCCCTGGTGGCGGCTACCAAGCTAGTGGGGCCCACGTGGCTCTACCGCCCCAATTCCAGCGCTATTTATTCCCTTTCGTGCCGAAAAAATCAAGAGAGAAGATTTCATCGCGTTTGCGATACGGAGGCGCCGCCACATCTTGTTCTTCATCTGGAGGGCAGATCTGGAGTCCGTTTTGGGCTCCGGAGAGGGGAAATCGTCGCCATCGTCATCATCAACCTTCTCCCCTCTCCAATTCCATGAAGCTCTTCATCGTTCGTGAGTAATCTATTCGTAGGCTCGCTGGGCGGTGATCAGTAGGATGAGATCTATCATGTAATCGAGTTAGTTTTGACGGGGATTGATCCCTAGTATCCACTATGTTCTGAGATTGATGTTGCTACTACTTTGCCATGCTTAATGCTTGTTACTAGGGCCCGAGTGCCATGATTTCAGATCTGAAATTATTATGTTGTCACCAATATATGTGTGTTTTATATCCGATCTTGCAAGTTGTAGTTACCTACTATGTGTTATGATCCGGCAACCCCGGAGTGACAATAACCGGAACCACTCCCGGTGATGACCATAGTTTGAGGAGTTCATGTGTTCACCAGGTGCTAATGCGTTGGTTCGGTTCTTTATTAAAAGGAGAACCTTAATATCCCGTAGTATCCTTTTGGACCCCGCTGCCACGGGAGGGATGGACAATAGATGTCATGCAAGTTCTTTTCCCTAAGCACGTATGACGACACACGGAATACATGCCTACATCACATTGACGAACAGGAGCTAGCCACATATCTCTCCGTGTTATAACTGTTGCATGATGAATGTCATCCAACAAATCACCGACCCATTGCCTACGAGTTTGTCCCACTGCTGTTGTTACTTGTTTTGCTATGCTGCTGTTACTACTGTTGCTGCTACTGTTACTTGCTTTGTCCTGCTGCTGCTGCCACTACTGTTACTTGCTGTTGCTACTTGCTACTGCTGTCACTACTGCTGTTCCTTGCCACTGTTGTTACTCGTTACACCGCTGCTACCTGCTACAATACTTTCTCTCACGCCGTTGACGGGAAAGAATATTTCCCGTCCATGGGCAACTTCTGGCGCCAGTGATACAACAGTTACGAGCCATCAACAGATCGTTTCTGGCACCGTTACTATCACACTACTATGCCACTGATACTTTGCTTGTAGATACAAATCTTTCAGGTGTGGTTGAATCTGACGCATTCAGCTGCTAATACTTGAGAATATTCTTTCACTTCACGTCGGGCGAACCAACAAATTTGGGTTGAATACTCTACCCTCAAAAACTACAGCGATCCCACGCGCTGGTGGGCCATTGCAAGACAATTGCTAATTGTTGAGCAACTGGGACGAGCTCTTTTCTAGCTCCGTTGCCGTGGAGTCATCAAGTCACGAATAGATGCACGTCAGCAGCATTTTTCTGGCGCCATTGGCGGGGACTACTAGCAGCATTTTTCTGGCGCCGTTGCCGGGGAGGGGATTGCTATATTCTCTGAGTCACTTGGGATTTATATCTGCTGATCACTATGAAGAATCTGAAAGATCCAAAAACCAAAGTCTTGCCCTCAACTACGAGGGGAGGTAAGGAACTGCCATCTAGCTCTGCACTTGATTCACCTTCAGTCTTGAGTAAGTTTGCAACAACACCTCCTGCTAGAAATCTTGATATGTCGCCTGTGCTTGATGATGCTTATGATGCTACTGCTAGAGATACTATGCCTGATACTGCTAGAGATGTTATGCCTGATACTGCTAGAGATGCTATGCTTGATACTACTTTCCCCGATGATGCTAGAGATGTTATTTTGCGTGATGATGCTATGCTTGATATTGGTAGAGATACTACTTTGCCTGATATGCCACTAGGGGTATTCCTTGATGCTCATATTGCTAGAGTTACTGCCAATGCTCGTGATGCTTCTGAAACTGCCGATACTATTGAGATAGAACCTGCTTTTGCTCCTGCTAGATCTAGCTCTCTAGATATGAATTGCCTGATATACCTGAGGGTTATGTTATGGAGGGAGAGATAGCTGAGGATTTTCTTGCGTGTAAGGATGCCTATGACGCTGAGAAATTACTTCTCAAGTGGAAGGAAAAATCTTTGAAAGCTAGGAAGAAATATGACCCGAAGTTTGCCACTTCACCTATCTTTATCACCGATAAGGATTATGAATTCTCTGTCGACCCTCAGATAATCCCTCTAGTCGAATCTGATCCTTTCCACGGTTATGAGTCTGAGACAGTCGCAGCCCATCTTACCAAACTACACGATATAGCCACCCTTTTCACTAGTGAGGAGAAGTTCCGCTACTATTATATCCTTAAGTTGTTTCCTTTCTCTCTAAAGGATGACGCTAAAGCCTGGTTCACTTCTCTTGCTCCTGGATGTGTGAGTAGACCCTAGGATATGGTCTATTACTTCTGTGAGAAATATTTCCCTGCCCATAAGAAGCAAGTTGCCTTGCAGGAAATATACAACTTTGCTCAACTCAAAGAAGAGAGTCTCCCACAAGCTTGGGGGAGGCTCATCGAGCTACAAAATGCTTCGCCTGATCACCCTCTTAAGAAGAACGAGATACTTGATATCTTCTATAACGGACTTACCGATGCTTCTACAGACCACCTAGATAGTTGTGTCGGTTGTGTTTTTTAGGGAACAAACTGTAGAACAAGCTGAGGTGCTTCTGAATAACATCTTGATCAACGATAATGCTTGGACTATTCCTGAACCACCTCCTAAGCCAACTCCTAAGAAAAGAGGTATTATATTCCTCAGTCCCGAAGATATGCAAGAAGCCAAGAAATCTATGCAGGAGAAAGGCATTAGATCTAAAGATGTCAAAAATCTACCACCTATCGAAGAGATCCATGGTCTCGATAACCCGATACAACTAGTAGAAGTGAATTCACTGCGTAGGTTTGATGAGAGTGATATTCCTTTTGACAAACCTGCTAGCCTATGCTTTGATGAATTTGACAACTTTGTTGCCAAACAATAGAGTTTCAATGATTATGTTAGCAGACATTTGGAACAAAGTACTCGTATGCTTAGTCATTTAAGTGCTTGTGTAGACAGAAATGTCAATGATCTGAAGCTTCTGAGTAAACATGCCTCTATGATTACTACTCAGGTAGAACAAGTACTTAAAACTCACAATGACTTGCTCAATGAATTAAATGAAAACTCTGTCATAGTCATTACTAGAGGAGGCAAAATGACTCAGGAACCTTTGTATCCTGAAGGCCATCCTAAGAGAATTGATCAAGATTCTCAAGGAATTAATGCTGATACACCCAGTCATCCTAAGAATAAGAAGAAGGATGATAGAAACCTACATGTCAGTTCACCAAATACTGTCACACCTGAAGAACCAAATGATATTTCTGCGTCTGATGCAGAAACACAATCTCGTGATGAACATGAACCTGGTGATAATATGGACAGCGATGTTCATAATAATGCTCAACCTAGCAATGATAAGGATGTGGAGATTGAACCTACGGTTAATCCTGATAACCCACAACCTAAGGGATACGATAAGAATGACTTCACTGCTAGGAAGCATGGTAAAGAAAGGGAGCCATGGGTTCAGAGACCCATGCCCTTTCCTCCTAAGCCATCCAAGAAAAAGGATGATGAGGATTTTGAGCGCTTCATTGAGATGATAAGACCCGTCTTTCTGCAGATGCGGTTAATTGATATGCTCAAAATGTCTCCATATGCCAAGTACATGAAAGATATCGTGACTAATAAACGGAAGATACCAGATCTTGAGATCTCCACCATGCTTGCCAATTACACATTCAAAGGTGGAACTCCTAAAAAACTTGGTGATCCCGGAGTGCCCACTATACCTTGCTCCATTAAAGGAAACTACATAAGAACTGCCTTATGTGACCTTGGAGCCGGTGTTAGTGTTATGCCGCTCTCTCTTTATCGTAACTTGAAATGGATAAGTTGACACCCACTAAAATTTCTTTGCAAATGGCCGACAAATCAACTGCTTTCCCTATCGGCATTTGCGAGGATGTGCCTCTTGTGGTTGCTAACACCATTATCTTAACATACTTTGTTATCTTGGATATTCCCGAGGACGATGCCATGGCTTTCATCCTCGGAAGACCCTTTTTAAACACTACAGGGGTTGTTATAGATTGCAACAAAGGCAACGTCACTTTCCATGTCAACGGTAATGAGCATACAGTGTACTTTCCGAAGAAACGATATCAAGTACATTGCATCAATGCTATCGAAAAAACTTCATTGATTCTTATTGGGAGCTTTGAATGCCCTATTCCTCGTGTCAAGATGAAGTATGATTTGCTTGTTGGGGAGATACATATCCCCATTGAGGTAACTTAGTGGCTATTCAAAAATTCTCCATTCTCTCTTGCGATTCGAAATGGTTTTGTCATGAGGATTCACATACCTCTGTTTTAAGATTTCACTTTCTGTTGCTTAGAAGAAAAATGATAGATTCAGTTTAGTTTTTCCTGCTTTCTGTTTTAGCGTCCCGGAAAAAAATACCCTGAAAATAAAAGTTCTCCGATGGTCCTGAAAATCTAGTATGTTTTTTTCTGGATTTTTTAAAAAATACTGGGACTGAGAGCTGGCTCATGACCCACAAGTATAGGAGATCAATCGTAGTCCTTTCGATAAGTAAGAGTGTCGAACCCAACGAGGAGCAGAAGGCTTTGATAAACGGTTTTCAGCAAGGTAATAACTGCAAGCAGTGAAAGTAGCGGTAACAGGTGATGGTGTAGTGAGGTGAAACGTAGCAAGCGAAAAGTAACAAGCAACAAGTAGTAGCAATGGTGCAGCAAGTGGCCCAATCCCTTTTGTAGCAAGGGACAGGCCTGAACAAAGTCTTATAGGAGGAAAAACGCTCCCAAGGACACACGGGAATTTCTGTCATGCTAGTTTCATCATGTTCATATGATTCGCGTTCGTTACTTTGATAGTTTGATATGTGGGTGGACCGGCGCTTGGGTACTGCCCTTACTTAGAAAAGCATCCCACTTATGATTAACCTCTCTCGCAAGCATCCACAACTACAAAAGAAGAATTAAGACAACGTCTAACCATAACATTAAACTAGGGGATCCAAATCAGCCCCTTACGAAGCAACGCATAGACTGGGGTTTAAGCTTCTATCACTCCAGCAACCCATCATCTACTTACTACTCCCCAATGCCTTCCTCTAGGCCCAAATATGGTGACGTGTTATGTAGTCGACGTTCACATAACACCACTAGAGGAGAAACAACATACAACATATCAAAATACAGAATGAATATCAAATTCACATGACTATTATCAGCATGACTTATCCCATGTCTTCAGGAACAAAAGTAACTATTCACAAAGCATAATCATAACCATGATCAGAGGTGTAATGAATAGAATCAAGGATCTGAACATAAACTCTTCCACCAAGTAATCCAACTAGCATCAACTACAAATAGTAATCAACACTACTAGTAACCTTACAAGTACCAATCGGAGTCGTGAGACGGAGATTGGTTACAAGAGATGAACTAGGGATTGGGCAGGAGATGGTGCTGATGAAGATGTTGATGAAGATGCCTCCCCTCCAACGAGAGGAGTGTTGGTGATGACGATGACGATGAATACCCCCTCCGGGAGGGAAGTTTCCCTGGTAGGATCGTCCTGCCGGAGCTCTAGATTGGATCTGCTCAAGTTCCGCCTCGTGGCGGCGGCGAAACCATGAAAAAGCTCCCGATTGAATTTTTCTGGAACGAAACCCTTCAGATAGCAAAAGAGGGGGCTAGTGGGCCGTCAGGGAGCCCACAGGCTTGCCATCCGCCACCAGGGGGTGGCGGTGGCAGGCCTTGTGGCGCCGTGGTAGCCCCCCTCTGGTACTTCTTTAGCCCGGTATTTTTTATATAATCCCAAAAAATTCCACATAAATTTTCAGGGCATTTGGAGATGTGCAGAATAGTGGACTAAGATTTGCTCCTTTTCCAGTCCAGAATTCCAGCTGCCTGAATTCTCCCTCTTCAAATAAACCTTGCAAAATAAGAGAGAAAAGGCATAAATATGGTACCACAAAGTAATATAACAGCCCATAAAGCAACAAATATCAACATGAAAGCATGATGCAAAATGGACGTATCAACTCCCCCAAGCTTAAACCTCGCTTGTCCTTAAGCGAAAACCAAGTTCCATAAACATGTCCACATGTTTAGGGACGAATGTGTCGATAAAACATAATACAGACATGAGGGCATCATGATCACACATAGGACAGCAATACATCATAAAGATTCTTATGGGAAAGTAACAATTCCTTCACAAAGCAAAGCATGAAGCAAAAACCTTACCGAGAAGTAACCAACAACAGTCCAAAGTCATTGAGGCAATTGCAATTTATCACAACATCAGAAAGAGTCAAGTAAGAGCTTGTAAGGAAAATCCACATACTCAATCATCTTTTTTTTCCACAATTGTTACAACTCACGTGGTACTCATGGTGTCAAAGTTTCAGCTAGACACAGAGGAAGATAGGGGCTTATAGTTTTGCCTCCCAACTATTTACCTCAAGGGTAAAGTCAACAATAATAAGGCATAAGTACTCAACTCCAAGTTGATATATGAATATAGATATTTCCCAAGAAAGTGACGCTAGCCAAGACAAAGGCAAAAATAGGGAATTGGTGAAGATCACCATGACTCTTAGAAGGGCGAAAAGTAAAGGTACAAGATAGGCCCTTCGTAGAGGGAAGCAGAGGTTGTCATGCGCTTTTAAGGTTTGAATGTGTGTCCTCTTAGTGCGGAGGAACGTCACTTTATATTGCCTCCTGTGATAAAGAACTTTATTATGCAGTCTGTCTCTTTTATGTCTTCCTCATCACAGGTTCATACAAAGCTTATTTTCCACACACTAATAGATCATACATATTAGAGAGCAATTTTTATTGCTTGCACCGATGACAAATTACTTGAAGAATCTTATTCAATCCATAGGTACGTATGGTGGACTCTCATGGCAAAGCTGGGTTGGAGGTTTATGGATGCACAAGTAGTATATCTACTTGGTGCGGGACTTTTGGCTAATATGAGGTGGAAGAAATCGTCACATGCTAAGGGATCTCTAATCATATAACATTGTTTGGAACCAAGCAAACACAATTCATTATGTTGTCTTCCTTGTCCAACATCTACTCCTAAGCATGCAATAGTTTGGTGAGTGCTCACAATTGCAAAAAGTGTCTAAGATGATATATTTATATGTGAACCTCTCTTTCCTTATTACTTCTTATTAATTGCAACAATGACTGAGGTCTATGTTGATTTATTCTCAACAAGTTTCAATCATCATACGTGTCATATGTGAAGTTATCACTTTCCATAAGATTGTCTCATGATCTTTCATGCTATCGTTCTTT